>NW_023276806.1:172725016-173025016 GCF_003668045.3 Cricetulus griseus
ACTGTACTTGCCTGGCATGACAGGAGCCCTGGACTAGATAACCTTGACGTGGTGGGACGCTGGAGATGGAGGTAGGAAGATCTGAAGTCCAAGGTCATTCTCTGCTACGTAGCTCTTCCCAGTCTGAGAAACATAAGGCCTTGTCATAAAACAATAAGAAAATAGGGTTCTTCTTCTTCTTCTTCTTCTTCTTCTTCTTCTTCTTCTTCTTCTTCTTCTTCTTCTTCCTCCTCCTCCTCCTCCTCCTCCTCCTCCTCCTCCTCCTCCTCCTCCTCCTCCTCCTCCTCCTTCTTCTTTTTTGGTTTTTTGAGACAGGCTTTTCTCTGTGTAGCTTTGGAGCCTATCCTGGCACTCGGCACTCAATCTGGAGACCAGGCTGGCCTCGAACTCACAGAGGTCCGTCTGCCTCTGTCTCCTGAGTACTGGGATTAAAGGTGTGCGCTACCAACGTCTGGCTGAAAATATGATTATTACAGAAGAACTCATTGAGCTCTATCCAGCCTACTATACATAAGACCTGGCCTCAAAAAGAAAATGGGGGTTGAGGAGATGGTTCAGGGGGAAGGTGAACGCCATGCAAGCATGAGGCCCTGAGTTCAGATCCCTTGTACCTACGTAAAAACTGGATATGCTGGCACCCAGTTATAAGGGTTACTGGGTTGCTCTGCCAGTCTTGTGTGTGTGTGTGTGTGTGTGTGTGTGTGTGTGTGTGTGTGTGTGTGTGTGTGTGGTGTGCACAGCTAAGCACTACTCTATGTGGCCACTGCTACCTGCTAACATGATGGGAACTGCCTTGCTGAAAGATTGCTGAAGACCCTTCTCTGAGGATGATCTGAACAACTGATAGGGAAATGGTTTTAGCTCCCTTTCCTCGGAGTGGGACAAGTGGACTTTCCAAGCTCCACAGGCTTTGGTGCAGTCAGGCGAGGCCCAGGGCCCTGAAAGCACACACTTAGCAGGCCTCTGCCTCTGCTTGACACCGCCACCATCATTCCAGTCCCCTAGGAACACTCCTGCACTGAACCACTTGCACAAGGGTCCCTGCTTCAGGCCCTTCTTCTGGAGAACCCACACTCAGACAGCCCAGCATTGCCTCATATACCCTTGTGGTGGTATATTATTTGTGATTTATTAAAGCTTGCCTGAGAGGTCAGAAAGCAATGTCAGCCACCAACTATACAGGTCAGGCAACCGTGATACACACTTTTAATCCCAGCAGCCACACTAGCTAGCCACAGAAGCTAAACCTGGTGGAGCACACCTTTAATCCCAGGACTCATGAGACAGAAGCAGATGGATCTGTCTGAGTTCAAGGACACCCTGACTTACACAAGAGTGAATCAGTCTGAAAGAGAATAGAGTTCACACTTTTAATCCCAGCCCTAGGGAGGTATATAAAAGACAGAAGCCAGTGTCTCAGACTGCATTCTGAGATTCAGTCTCAGACACACTGAGGAGAGGCAGCAGACTGAGGCTTGGAGGAGTGCTCATGGAGACAGAATCAGCCCTTTCAGCCTGAGGTAGAGGTAAGAGCTAGTGGCTGGCTGCTTTGCTTATCTGATCCTCAGCTTAAACACCAGTATCAGTTTCTGAGTCTTTATTTTTCATGCAAAATGCCCTCTTTTCCTTCATTCCACTTTTCAAAGTTGGTTTTATGTCTGTTTATATACTCACACATTTTCTGACTATTCCCTCTTAGCCATGAACTGATGTGCCCTGAGCTCTGTGAGGACAGAGGCATGCCTGTTTCATCTACCCATGTCCCCATAACAAACAATGGCTGCAGCACACGCAGGAGCTCCCAGACTGTGGGAAGGATGAGTAAGTGTGGAGCCTGATGTCTGTCGTCAGGATGAACAGCTTATGTTTTCTCATGGATCATGACTTGTATGAAGCTTCAGTGGGTCTCAGAGCCCTGGCTGAGGCTGAATCTTCTAGTAATCCCCAATTGCGTACAATCTGGTCCTTGGTGTTTTCTCTCTCAGAAAATGAAGAATCCCTCTACACTACAATAATACCCAATTCAACAATATGTCTGCATCTATACCAGGTACAGTCATTGTTTTGGTCGCTATGGCTCTTACTCCCAATGACATATAAGATCTCCAGTCTTGGGACTGAACAATGGCTCAGTGGTTAGGAGCACTGGCTGCTCTTCTGGAGGGCCGGGGTTCAATTCCCAGCAACCACGTGGCAGCTCACAAGTGTCTGTAAATCTAGTTTCAAGGGATCTGACATCTTCACATCAATGCACATACAATAAAGTTTAAAAAAAAAAAAAAGATCTCCACTCCTATGACACTTGGAGCCCGCTGGAGAGCAATGGTGAGCTAAGACACAGAATACGACAAGAGTAAGGGAGCTGGGCATGGTGGCTCAGACCTGTAATTCTGTCACTCAGGGAGCCAAAGCATAGGGATTGCTGTGAATCCAAGACAAGGCTGGGCTACATAATGAGACCCCCAATTCAGAAGAGCAAAACAAAACTCATGGCTGGAGGAGATGGCTCTATGAGCAAGTGTTTGTGCCGCAAGCCAGATGTGGCAGGACACATCTGTAATCCCAGCACTCCTAAAGTGAGGTGGGCCGCAGAGGCGGGAGAGTCATCCAGAAGTTTGTGGGCCAGCCAGCCTGGAGTATGTAGCACAGTGCCAAAACAAGAAACTCTCCCTAAACAAGTTGGAAGGCAAGAACTGCAGGTTGTCTTCTGGCCACAACATGCTCACCATGGCATGCTCATGGCCTCCCCCGAAATACACTAAACACCCCCTAACATACACACTTCCCAAGCCCAGAAGGACAGCACCCAGACATTCTCTGTTAGAACAGCATAGAAAGACTCTTAACTAAGCCTCATTTGAGTTCAATGGCACATAATTGCAGGCCAGTATGCAGCAATATTATAATATTACAATTATAGTTCTTTGTGTGTTTCTATTGGAAGCACTTAGGAAACCAGACAGCATGGCTTCTGGAGAGGCAGGAGGAGGAGGAAAACTGATAAAGAGGATGAAAAAACTGAGGTTCAGGGGCATCAGGCTCTTGCCCAAGAGTATGAACTATGAAAGCAGTCAAGGGGTTTCTGAGTCTAAAATATATTTCTTTTTGTGAATTACATTTATTTTTTCTCTTAAGCTACCAGCTTGATTTGATTATCTTACCCAAAAATTTTAAGTGGACTTGTTCTTTTTTTAAAATGTAAATGGAGTTCTTTTGTTTTTTAAGATTTTTATTTATTTATTATGTATACAGTTATCTGCATGCATGCTTGCACACCAGAAGAGGGCACCAGATCTCATTACGGATGGTTGTGAGCCACCATGTGGTTGCTGGGAATTGAACTCAGGACCTCTGGAAGAGCAGTCAGTGCTCTAAACCTCTGAGCCATCTCTCCAGCCCATGGACTTGTTCTTTTATTTGTTTTGGTTTTGGTTTTTCAAAACGGGGTTTCTTCATTTAACAATCCTGGCTGTCCTGGAACTCACTCTGTAAACTAGGCTGGCCTTGAACTTTGCCAACCCTTGCCTTCTGACTGCTGGGATTAAAGGCATGAGCCACCATGCCTAGACTTTAAGTAGACTTTGAAATACATACATTTATAAAGTTGTTTAAATGTCATAAGTAAATATAAACCTTGAAATTTCATCAGCCTTATGAACCACTGTTAGCCAGTCACTGGTATTTTGTTGAATGTTTTATAATGTGTACATTGGTCTATGTAGAACATTGGTATAACACATTCTTCTTCCACAAACAAAAGTACATTGAGAGGTTTTGTTTCATTTTAAACAAAAAATGAGATTGATGCCTACCTTGGTTACCATTCCTAGAGCCTTCATCCAGTAGCTGTTCGAAGCACAAACAGGCACCCACAGCTAAGCACTGAACCATACTCCTGGAATCCAGTTGTGGAGAGGGAGGAGGGACGAGCAAAGGAGCCAAGATGGGGCTGGAGAAACTGTTGACCTGACCTCGTGAGAGCATGGAGACCCTAGTCATTTAGCTGGGGAAACAGCATTGGACCAAACCAAGCCCTCTGAATGTGGGTGCCAATTAGGAGGCCAAGGCAGTCTATGGGACCTCTAACAGTGGAGCCAGTGTTCAACCCTAGAGCACAAATGGACTTTGGGAGCCCATTCCCTATGGAGGGATACTATTGCAGCCCAGATACAGCAAGGAGGGCCTAGGCCCTCCCCCAAATGATATGACAGACTTTGAAGGTCCCTGTGGAGGGCCTCACTATCCCTGGTGAGGAGTTGGGGGTGTGTTGGGGGGATTGGTGGGGAACATGGGAACATGGGAGGGCAAGGGAATGGGGGGATGGATATGTAAATATGAGTAGTAATTAAAGAATTTAAAAATAAATAAAAGCCTCAATTGCTTTTCAGAACATATATATATTCATGTACTATGTGGGGGCATGCACTCCATTGCATGTAAGTGGTGATCAGTAGATACTTTGTAGAAGTCTCTCGGTCCACCATGTGGGGCTGCGCCTGTCAACCTCAGGTTGTCAGGTTTAGAGGCACCTTTACTCACTGGGCCATGTTGCCATGCTCATTCTGGTTTTGGTTGATAGATGACCTAATGTTAAAGCGGCATAAGTGATGATAAAGTGAGTTGAGACATTAAAAAGAATGAAAGATGTTCCTGATGTCTCTCTTTCTCATGCTACTGTTCATAGTCATAATGTTTTCAGCCAAGTTGCTTCTAACATGAATATGCTGCTAATGTGTCTAATACTAATGTTTCCACAAACTCTAAGGATTCTTGTAAGTTCCAGGGAGCTGAATTGGATCCAAACAAACAGATCAGATTCATTCCAGTTATTCAATCTTTCCCTGTTCCCAGGACTCCCTTCCTTCATGTTGGGACTCCTTGGGAACCTTTCCCTCATCTTACAATCTTCCCCTCAAGTGACAGGACCTAAGAAATTTTTTTTTCTAAACTTAACCTTGTCTTCTGCTCTGCCAACATCTTGCCAGGTCTAAGAGGCTCCAGGGAGTTCCATACAGCCTGGACTTTGATGAAACAATCAGCTACCCCAGGACGTGGCAGCACCCCAACCTTCTTGGGTCCCCCAAAGATGGTCAATGCCCCCCACATCAGCAGGAAGTAGTCTTGAGAATTTGACGCCCTTATTCCTTAATCTGCCATGTCTAACACCCCACCTTTTTAATCATTTTTTTATTTGAATTAGAAACAAGATTGTTTTACCTAACAATCCCAGTTTCCTTCTGCCTCCCGTACTCCCCTACCCCCCCCCAACTAACACCCTATCTATCACATATCCTTTCTTCTATTCTTCCCCTGACTCAACCATTCTGCTCCCTCATGACCTCTGCATCCTTCCTCTTCTTCCCTTCTCATTCTCGTAGGTCCCTCCCCCCTCTTCCCATGCTCTCAATTTGCTCAGGACACTCCACCTTTTTAATAATAAGTAAAGGTGGAATTGAAAGGTTCAGGCATTATGCTGGCCTTCCCCTGTTACTTGGCAGAATCCACTCAGGCAGTACCTGGGTCAGCCCTGGGTTCCATGGGAACTAAGTTTGCACGCAGGTGCAAAGGACCCCTTTAAAAGACAGACCCCTGCCCATTTACACTCTCTCTGCCCCTCTTCTCTTCTCTCTGCCTCTTCTCTTATGCTCTCTCTGCCTCTTTCTCTTGTGACCGGCCATGACAGTCAGCCATTAACCCTGTTCCTCTCTCTCTTAGCCTCTCTACTCTGCAGGGCCTATAATAAACCGGTTAATGTATTCTCTCAAGAAGAGCAGCTGGGTTAACCACATACTTTGTCCTGAAAGTAGCAAAAGCATCTTCCCAGCCCATAAGTAAGCTAATTGAGAAATCCTTTCTTTTTATGTTTTTGATTTTGAGACAGGGCCCTGCTCTGTGGATCAGGCTGGCCTGGAATTTGGGGCAACCCTCCTGCTTCATCCTTCTGAGCTCTGGGGTCACAGGTGTATGGTACCATGCCCCAAGAGAAAGTGTTTGTGAGAAACTCTCTTCTAGAAATATGTCAAAATGAATGGATTTATAGTAAGTAAATCCTAGTGACTTAAAAATTAAAAGTATTAAGAAGTGTTCTTAAGGAATTGCCCTTTAAGTCTATTTATAGCCAACTACTCCATTTCCTGCTGGCTCAGCTCTTCCAGGTTACAGTTTTGACTCCTGTCAACACCCTCCTTTGTAGTGTCCTTTCTGAACCGTTCCCAATCTCGGTGCAGAGTTTCTCAAATGCATTTTAGAATGTGACAAGAGCCAGCTACAGAAGCAGTCAAGCCCTGACACATCCCCGAAGCTTGTAACAATGACATTGGAAAGACAAGCTGCCTGAACATTGCCTTTGTTTCACTCTGACCATTGTGCCAGTAGCGGCTTCTGGAATTTGGCCTGGAATGTTTAATAAATACGGGGGCTTAAGAGTGCTTCAATGGCTCGGCCTGGAGGTTCTTTTCACCCAGTGAAGCAGCAGATAGGAACTGAAGACTGCAAACAAACAGGACAGGAAAGGCTCTGTTCGAATCGCCTTCCACATTCTTTCCAATGTACACAAACAGTAGTCAGTGTGAGCTTTTCTGGCAGAGCTGTTCAGTAGGAGACTGGGAATTGCATTTTTTATACCCATAGGTTGCCTTCCCCCCAATTAAGTTGAAGATAGGTGTGTGTGTGTGTGTGTGTGTGTGTGTGTGTGTGTGTGTGTGTGTGCGCGCGTGTGCGCACGCGCGCGTGCACAAGCGTACATTTTATCTCTTACTCCATAATTAATCACTGGGCACTAGCCTGAAGAGTCTTCAGGGCATAGAGATTGATATTTTTTTCAGTTTTAAATTGTAAGAAAGTCTGGTTTAAAGTGAAACCTAATGGCTGCACATTGCTGTGTTGCTCAAAAGCAAGGCTCCTGCTTTTGAAACTGGTGCTCTGGGGTCACAGGTGTATGGTACCATGCCCCAAGAGAAAGTGTTTGTGAGAAACTCTCTTCTAGAAATATGTCAAAATGAATGGATTTATAGTAAGTAAATCCTAGTACTTAAAAATTAAAAGTATTAAGAAGTGTTCTTAAGGAATTGCCCTTTAAGTCTATTTATAGCCAACTACTCCATTTCCTGCTGGCTCAGCTCTTCCAGGTTACAGTTTTGACTCCTGTCAACACCCTCCTTTGTAGTGTCCTTTCTGAACCGTTCCCAATCTCGGTGCAGAGTTTCTCAAATGCATTTTAGAATGTGACAAGAGCCAGCTACAGAAGCAGTCAAGCCCTGACACATCCCCGAAGCTTGTAACAATGACTTGGAAAGACAAGCTGCCTGAACATTGCCTTTGTTTCACTCTGACCATTGTGCCACAGCGGCTTCTGGAATTTGGCCTGGAATGTTTAATAAATACGGGGGCTTAAGAGTGCTTCAATGGCTCGGCCTGGAGGTTCTTTTCACCCAGTGAAGCAGCAGATAGGAACTGAAGACTGCAAACAAACAGGACAGGAAAGGCTCTGTTCGAATCGCCTTCCACATTCTTTCCAATTACACAAACAGTAGTCAGTGTGAGCTTTTCTGGCAGAGCTGTTCAGTAGGAGACTGGGAATTGCATTTTTTATACCCATAGGTTGCCTTCCCCCCAATTAAGTTGAAGATAGGTGTGTGTGTGTGTGTGTGTGTGTGTGTGTGTGTGTGTGTGTGTGTGCGCGCGTGTGCGCACGCGCGCGTGCACAAGCGTACATTTTATCTCTTACTCCATAATTAATCACTGGGCACTAGCCTGAAGAGTCTTCAGGGCATAGAGATTGATATTTTTTTCAGTTTTAAATTGTAAGAAAGTCTGGTTTAAAGTGAAACCTAATGGCTGCACATTGCTGTGTTGCTCAAAAGCAAGGCTCCTGCTTTTGAAACTGGTGCTTAGGATTTTCCTTCAGGGAGGATCACACTGCAAGGTTCACATAGTTTCTGCTTTTAGACATTAGCTACCAAGAATATGAGAAGACACAAACATAGGCCTGTCACTTTGTATCAAATCATTCACTTCTAAGATAAGCAGACCTTTCTCCGGCATAAAAAGAAGGCTTGAATGATTCATGAAATCCTTTTCACACATTAAAAATGAAGTGATGGAGGGAATGTTGAACAAAATGACTCATTTATTTGCAGCACATAAACAGAAATTCCTTTGAGAAAATATATGCTGTTTAAGTGTGTGTGTGTGTGTGTGTGTGTACCATATCTGTGTGTGTGTACATATGTGCGAGCACGTGCATATACGCATGCATACACATACACACATACATGCACACACAGAGAGAGAATGCAAGGCTTTCTTTAAGTCAGAATTCATGGCACGTGTGATAGTGCATGCAGAGCCAGCTCTACGGCTTGGCCCAGGAGAACTGCAGGCCTGCTATCTGGATTGCTGCAGTTGGTGAGGGGCGGGGGCCACCCTCCTACTCTCACATCCCCAAGACCAGCTCACTTGTGCCCCTGACAACAAAGTCAGCTCTAGTGTGCTCCTAGGGCCTGCTTTCCTGTGGGCTGCAGCCCATGGGGATCAGGGCCAGCTCTCCTGCTCTTGGACTCTGGTTGGACATTCCCAGCTGCTACAGGAGATAGGGTGGGGTGGGGCATCTTTTCCTTACCCATCCGACTACATGGCAGATGGGGGGGGGGAGATCAGCTTTCTTGCTCTCTTTTGCTCCAGGTGAGCTCACCTGTGCCCTCACCAACAGGATCAGCTCTATTGTGCTGCCCAGGTGAGGTTCAGGACTTGCTCTTTCTTGAGAGCTGCTGTCAGTTGGGGTGGGGGTGGGGCACGGGGGGCGCAATGCCAGTTCTCCCAATCTCATGACCTCAGGGCCAGGTCTCCCACCCATCAGGGCTTGCTTTTTCAGGTGTCCCTGGAACCAGCTTTTCCCACCGGCAGTAGTTGGCAAGAGATGAGAGATGAAGGGGGTTATCTCACTGTCACGCCACTGCGTGACAGACAATGGGGCTAGCTCTCTCACTCTCACTCCTTCAGGACCGGCTCACCTGCACCCCCACCGACAGGGACAACTCTACTGTGCTGTCCAGGTGAGTGAGGTGCAGGGCAGGCTCTCCGGAATGCTGAAGTCGGTGAGGGGCGGGACCCGTTCTTCCTAACACTGCAGCCAGTGAGGGGCAGGGTCAACTCTGCAGCCCTATACACACTGCTTTCAGTGGTAACAGGAGCCACAGACGTAACAGGAACAGGAACACACAGACCCAGACATGGCCCCTGACAGCAACCCAGGCCCAGATGACACCATGGCCCCCAGGTGGCAGCAGAGGCTACCCAGATCTGTATGGCCCAGCAGAGGCTCAGCCCTTAGACACCACCACGGCCCTGGGTGGTGGCCCAGACCCTGGGTATCTGCATGAACTTCAATGGCAACATGAGCCTCAGATATCAGTGTACACCCCGGCTGTAGCAGGGCCCCAGCCCCAGCCCAGGCTGTGTGACATCATGGGCCCCGAGTGGCAGTGTACGTCACTCAGGTCTGTAGGATCCCAGCAGTGGCACATCCCACGGACACCAACATGGCCACAGGTGGTGGCCCAGATCGTGGGCGTCCGCGTGGCCTTTGGTGGCAACATGGGCCACAGACCTCAACACAGACGCAGGCTGCAGCAGGACCATGGACCCAGACACGGTCCTTGGCAGCAGCCTGGGCCCAGATGTCATCGTGGCCCTAGCTGGCATTGAGGACCGTTCAAATCAGCATGGCCCCAGTAGTGTCATGGCCCTGGAATGCCAACACATCCCCAGGTGGCAGCCTAGACCCTGGGCCTCTGTTCGGCCTTCGATGGGTAACAGGAGCCACAGACATCAACATGGATGCTGGCTGCAGTAGAGGCACAGACCCAGACATAGCCCTTAGCCATAGTTCAGGTCCAGAGGATACCATGGCCCTGGGTGGCTGCACAGGCCACCCAGGTATGTATGGCCCCAGCAGTGACTTGATCCTCAAAGACCAACATGGCCTCAGGTGCTGGCCCAGGCTGCTCTCCCAGACTGCATGGCCCTCCGTGGCAACAGTAGCCACATACATCAATTCAGACCCCCACAGCAGCAGGGCCACACACCCAGACATGTCCCCCAGCATTAGTCCAGCCAGACATCACCATGGCCCCCAGGTGGCAGTGTATGCCTCTTATGTTGGCATGGCTCCTGTGGAGCACATCCTTCAGACACCAACTTGGTCACAGGTGGTGGCCTAGACTCCAGGAGCAACAGACATCAGCACAGATGCACATGGCTGCATCAGGGCCACAGACCAAGTCATGGCCCTTGGTGGCAGTCCAGGCCTGGACATAACCGTTGTTAGGACCAACACCAGGCTGACCCCGCCCCCTGACGACAGGCAGGGCATGCACAGGGACGTGCTAGCCATCACCACGACACTCTGGTCACGCATTACGGACCTGTGTGAGGACTCTGTGCATGTGTGGAACCTCAGTGCGCATGCACGGTTTTCCCTTTAAAAGTTCCACCTACCCCGGCCTCCCCTCCCCTCCCTTCCCCTCCCCTTCCCTCTCCTCTCCTCTCTTCCCCCTCCCCTCTCTCCTCTCTTCTCCTCTCTTCTCCTCTCTGCTCCTCTCCTCTCTTCTTTTCGCCTCTCGCTCCGCTTTCTCTCTCTCTTCTCTTTTACTCTCTGCCCTGCTCTGTTCTTCCGTTTCTCTCCTCTCCCCCTCTAGCTCTCCTACCCTCTAATTGGTTAATGTGCTCTCTATAGTTCCATGGCTGTCTCTCGAATTTCTAATTTAAGCAAAAGAGTAACAACCATGGCCCCAGGTGGCAAGCAGGTCATCTACTTTGACTCTTCCGATCTGCCTCTCTCCCAGCACATGAATTGTCCTGCTCCTTTCTCTCCCCCCATTTCCCCACCCTGTACTAACTCACCATAATGGTGCCCAACTGACCGGGGCCAGAGGCTGGGCTTGATCCTGCCCTCCCCAGGACAAGAGGCCTGGAGGAGAAGTCTGTTCTGAGTTGAAGCAGAATTATATCACTTTCCCATCTGTCTTCCCTCCCTCCAGCCCCTCCTTGTTCCTCTTTCATGAGTCCCTCCCATGAACCCTCATTCTCAAGTTGATAGCCTCTTTGTTATTGTTCCATACATGCTTGTCACATACATACGTACATGTGTATATATGTATTAATGTTTATGCACAAATAAACACATACATACAGCATGCTGAATCTGTTTTTATTGTTTGTGCATATATGGTTTCTAGGCTGACCACTCCTCATAGGACATAGGTTTTAGGACCAATAAAGGAGCTCATCCCTGAGAGAGGCTAATTTTTCTTCTCCCAGCAGTCATTAGTTGTCTGTAATTCTTTATCTAGGTGTGGGACCCCACAAAATGTCCCCCTTTGCATGTTAACATGTCCATTAGATTGTAAGAACTCGAATATCAGGGGTCTGCTGTGAGACAATCACTCCTAGAAATGGCTGCATGAATCCGCATCTCTTCTAGGGTTGGAGGCTGAGAAGTCCAAGAGGAAGGGTCAGCAACTGTGGTGAGGGCTCACGCCCTGCACTGTAGACCATGATCTCCTTGTATCAGAAACATAGGGGGAACTAGCTCTCTTCTGTTTCTTCTCTTTGAAAAAAAGTATTTTCCATATTTATTTATTTACTTCCTTACTTAGTATGTGTGTGTGCACATGGCACAGCCCATGTGTGCAGGTCAGAGTGCAACTTGGAGTCAGTTCTCTTTGTCCACCGTGTGGGTCCTGGGTATCTACTTGGGTTGTCAGGCTTGCCTGCCCCTGTCTGTTCTTTGAAGGACACTAGGCCCTGTACAAAGGTCTGGTCCTAATGACCTCACCTAAATACCTTCCAAAGGTTCCACCTCTGAAGACTGCTTCAGTGGGAATTAGAATTTGAACCAGTGAATTGTGGGATACAAACCTCCAGTCTGTAGAGTAATTACACAACTGATTCAGCTATTTCCAGCTCCCACGACGCCTTTCTCTTTAAGTTCTCACAACATGGTTACCCTGTAATGAAGCTATTAAAGGCTGAACATTATCAATCCCCAAGTCCTAAATCGAAGATGCCCTGAAATCTGAAAGTTTTTGAGTATCAGCATGACATCACAGATGGAAAATTCCACATCTGACATCAGGTGACCAGTCGTACTCCTACTAAAAAGTCATTGTGGTCGTTGGTCTTCCCAACTTGACTAGCTCTGTGCATGCCCATGAGCATGTTTCTACAGATCATTAGATCTTAATAGCTCTTATCTAATAAATGGATTCATGGTTTGATGACACTATTGGGAGGTGATGGAAAGAGAGTGTGAAAGTTGGAGGAAGCAGGTTACTGGAGGCATGTTCTTGAACATAGAACATGTCTAACTAACCACTTCCTGTCCTCTCTCTGGGTCCTGTCTGCCCTCCTCTCCCATTATGAACTCATACATCTGAACTCTCTGGATTATGTTGGGAAGTCTATCAACTGTTTGTGGAATTGGCCTTCAAACCCCATTGCTTCCCTTCCCTGAGGCTTCAACCCACATTGAACTCTCCCTGCTGGCTCAGTTTTTGGTCCTCATTTGAGTGTAAAATCAGCTCAGTGCTGGCTGTTTCACAGACTTTTCCTAATATTGTTGTTATTACCATCACAGTAAAGCAAATCAGAACAGACTTTAAAAACAGAAGCTAGTGAACCATCTGTATTTGTTATTAAAAAGAACTCTGGAAAACAGAGAATGTTAACAGATAAGAGCTATTAATAAGGTGATTCAGCCAATGGGTTCTCTACAGTCTGGGATTCCTTTGCCTTCTCTAATTTCTTTGCCTAAAGAATGGTCTTTTATAGTTATTATTTAAATGATTGTTTCTTCACTATACCTTTATAAGGAAAGGACAGAGAAAAATTTGCCTTCATGGTGCCTACCTATAATAATACTCAGCCTATTAAGAGATAGCAATTTTTCTCCCACAGGAAAAGTTAAATAGCCCCACCCTATGCCAATATTTTGTACAAAGGCTATTGGAAATGATATGTAAGCAGTTTACCATCATATGGATGACATTTTACTGCCTGATTCAAATGTAAATACCTTAGAGAAAATGTTTGAAGAAATAAAGGAAAATTTGCCTTGTTGGGGATTACAAATTGTTCCTGAAAAAATACAAAGAAGATATTCTATTAATTATTTAGGATATAAAATAGGTCTACAAAAAATTTGATCCCAAAGGTGCAAATTATGATTCTTTGTTGTTGTTGTTGTTGTTTTTTCCAAGACAGGGTTTCTCTGTGGTTTTGGAGACTGTCCTGGAACTAGCTCTTGTAGACCAGCTGGTCTTGAACTCACAGAGATCTGCCTGCCTCTGCCTCCCAAGTGATGGGATTAAAGGCATGCACCACCACCGCCCAGCAATTGCAGATTCTTAATGACTTCCAAGATTGCTGGGAGACATTGCCCATCTATGCTCCACTATTGGAGTAACAAACCCAGAACTGAGTAATTTGTTTCAAACCTTAAAGGTGACAAGGACTTAAGTAGTCCCAAAGAATTATCAGCTGAAGCTGAGAGAAAATTGGCTTTGGTAGAAATTACAGGATAGTATGGATCCAGAGCTTGATTGCATTTTGGTCATATTACCCACTATGCATTCCCCTGAAGGGATTTTTAAGGCAGAGGGAAGATGTTATCTTAGAATGGATATTTTAACCACATAATCAGAATAAAAAATTGAAAACTTATGTTAAAAAGGTTTCTGAGTTGATTCTAAAATGAAAATTGAGATTTCATCAATTAGCAGGAATAGACCCCAGCAGAAATTATACCTTTTGCTAATGATTAAATTGTCTCATTATGGGTAGAAAAAGAACATTGGAAAAGAGCTTTCAGCAATCTTTTGGGAGAGATTAACAACAAATATCCCAAAAGCGAGAGAATTCAATTTATAAAGAGAACTTCCTTCCTCACATTGTACTGGGAACACCAGTATCTGGAGCCCCTACATTCTGTACTGGTGTAAATAAATCAGGAAAAGTGGGTTACAAATCATAAAATTTAAGTAAAGTGGCTCAAAGCCCTAATGATTCTTTCCACATCAGATCCCATCTGGGTCTGCCAGGCCCTCTAGCACAAGGTAATGATGAAATTGATCAACTATTGATAGGAAATGTGCTGGATGCCTCAGAAATTCATAAAAAAACACCATGTTAATAGTAAAGGTTTGAAAAAGGATTTTTCTATCATTTGACAGTAAGTCAAGGAAGTTATAAGGAAATGCCCCACTTTTTCTTCAAACAATCAAACTCCATTACTGGCAGGAAGTAGCACAAAGGCACTCATTGGAATGAAATCTGGCAGATGAATGTGTTCCATTTTGTAGAACTGGGAAAATTAAAATATGTATGCCACAGTATTGACACCTATTCAGGATGTCAATGGGCAACTGCTTTGAGTTCTGAAAAGGCTGATTTATAATCCCACATTTGTTAGAAGTTATGGCCATTATGGGAATACCTGTACAAATTAACATTGACAATGCTCCAGCATATGTCTCTAGTAACATCCAACAGTTTTTTGCTTATTACAATACAAAGCATATCATAGGTATACCACACAGTCCTACAGGACAAGCAGTTATAGAAAGATGAACTTGAACTCTAAAAGATATGCTTAATAAACAGAAAGGGGTAATAAAGACTCTCAGAAACAGATTGCATAATACTTTATTAACTTTGAATTTTCTAAATGTGAATGAGAAGGGAACAACAGCTGTGGAAAGACATTGGATAATAGGAAAAACTGCTGAATTAAATCAGCCTGTATACTTTAAAGATGTGCTGACCTAGGAATGGAAACCAGGATATGTGTTACATTGGGGAAGAGGTTTTGCTTTTGTTTCCACAGGAGAAGAAAAGCTACGGATACAATCAAAATTGATAAAGACTAGATTGGAACAAGACAGACCTCTTGATTAGAAGAGGTGATAGTTAATCAAACAGTATGGTCATTCAATCTAAACTAACTTTAAAACTAACAAATGCTTTTCATTGGATCAGATATAACTTGTCATAAGGGAACCTCCCCAAGATTAGGGTTGGGGAAGGGTTTTGTTTTTGTCTTTTCAGGAGAATAAAGGCATCCTGCCAAGGAATCTGAAAACTACTGGACTGTGGCGTCCACCTTGACCAGCAAGAACGACGCCACACCAAGGAATCTTCTTCAACACAGTTTAATTGGGAACCTCTTTGCTTTACAGTGTATAATGGCGGTGGCCCTGGGTTGAGGGAGACGGGGCCTGATATAGTCTACATCTACCAATCACCTAACCCTACGTGGTGCGCCAGGATTGGTTGTCTCCAAGCAGAATTAAGAGGATACATGACCCTTACCAAATTAGGAGTTGTTTACCACAGAGAGCGCTCGCCGTCGGGCTGGTGGAGGGAGGAGACCGGCGCCATCTTTTGGGTGCGGTATTCTGCAGCTCCCTACACTGGACAAGTGAGACATCTGAGGTAAAAGAACAAGTTATCCAGAAAAAAAAGTCCCCCCCAAAAGAGTAATTGGCCTATTGATATATCACATCTTCAACAGAATAAAATTTAACAAATCTTCCCAAATGTTTGTTTCTACTGTTCTCTACAGACACATAATGCAAATGGTCTTTTTGTAATCTTACCCCAATTAAAAATTAAAGCTAGCTTTGGCATTGGAGTGTGGCTGTCTCCTTCTCTAAACACAAGCATGCTTGTTAAAGTAAAATCCAAAATCTCTGTCTCATATCAGAAGAGCCAGCTGATATGGGACAGAAGAAAAGCCAAAATTAAGTGACTATTCTATTGCCACTAATTTCATAATTCTTTGACATTATTTTGAGTCTTTAAAGCTTTTTCTTAAGGTATAAATACTATCTCAAAAATTGTAAGATTATATATATGTACACACACACACACACACACACACACACACACACACACACATATGTATATATATCCTAAACTTTTTGTCATGATATTAATGTCATGGAGAGTACTTACTAATTCTAGAAAATGGCTTCATCTAGCTTCTTGTACATGATTTCAAGTTTGAGTCTCTATCAGGTAACTAGGAATTCAGTTTTATACTCTGGATATATGTAACAAATATTGATCCTTTAACCCCTTTGAGATCTGCTGCATATGACATTTTAAATGTTTAAGTTTGCTATAGTGAACCAAGACCATACTTAACAGCAATCTTTGAAGTCTCCAAAAGGATGATGGGATCCCACAACAATGATTTCACCTGTATTGTGGTAACTCCACTAAGATGATAAACACCACCTAAAAGTTGGCTTTGGACTATAAACACTCAGGACAACGAGATGGTCCAGCCTCATAGACTGCTGTAGCCAGCACTTGAGACAAGCATGCATTTTCCCATTACAATGAGACTGGACAACCAATGATACAGCAACCTCCCCCAGGACTTAAGAACATGATGCCTACACAACCAAGAGGTGGGGTGGCTGTTTTTTGTTTGTTCTGTGGGTGGTGGAGATTAGATTCAGGGATCTCATTCTAAAAAGAAAAAAGAGAGATATAGAAATAGGATAAAAGGGTAGATTTTTCAAGGTCAAACAGAGATGTATTTTAGGTAGACAAGTGGTCTTCAAACACTTCATAGACCACAGAACATGGCATTTAAGGTGTTTTAATGACACAGGTTTTTTGTTTTGTTTTGTTTTTGTTGTTGTTTTATGACAAGGAGACATGTCTTCTCCTGTCAGCACCAATCTACTTCAGAGAAGATGATGGGCATTGAAGAAACTCCACATGAAGTATACTTTCTTTGTGGAAAATGTTAGCCACTGGACAAGAAAGTGCCCTTGCCTCAACTGCTGACAGTATGCTGTCCAATGGACAAGCAGGACACAAAAGGGAGTGACTGCTGAGCTTTGCCAAGACAAGGTAGGACAGCCCTTCAGAATATCCTACTTCACAGAAAAGTCTGTCAGGTAATCTAGGCCTGTAGGTCAAAGATAGATACCCTAATTTTACAGAGGCACCTTGGGTGACTGTCCAGCTGTTTCTGTCATTTCTGACATTTTTTGGAAGTTTCTTGCTTGCCTTACAGTTTACCCAGGTGATATTATTTCCTTCTCAAGTTTCTGATAGAGTTGAAAGCTACATAGCTATAGTTTTCTTTGTTTACAAATTCAGAAGAAATTCACAAAAGAAATGTAAAGTGTATAAGGTTGAGAGACATAAAAAAAAGTTTTGGGTTGGTAATACAAGTTAGGATAGAAAGTAAATTATGTGCAACACTTTGGACTCACCAAGATAGGATAGTTATAACCTTTGCTTTTTATTTAGACAAAAATTGGGAAATGTTGTGATATTTTGTTTCTGGTCTGACAAATAAAGCTTGCCTGAAGCTCAGAGTGTGGAGAGAGCTGCTAGTTAACCATAGAGGTCTGGAGGTCTGTACAGACAGGAGACTGGAAGTGATATGGCTGAGTGGAAAGAGGGAGAGAAGAAGTGATAAGACAGAGCATAGACAGGAGCTCAGCCCTTTTTGGTCTAAGGAGTCCGAGAAGTAAGAGGTGACTGTGACTAGTACTTTACTTCTCTGATCTTTCAGCTTTTACTCCAATGTCTGACTCTGGGTTGTTGTTATTATTAAGACTAATTAGGATTGTGCCTCATCTATCCATGCCACATGGAAGGATGGCATGTAACAATAAATCACGAGGACACTGTAGCCAAAAAGATACATCATGTCTCATCTGGTCTCAGAGATGTTCCCATAGTAGAGATACCAGCATATACATCTTTCTTGGTTTCTTTTTGCATGTCGCTAGCCAAAATTATCAGGAGATCTCCTCCAATCAAATCCAATCTACATTAATTTTGAAGAGAACCATAATTTTTTGTTTCCTGGGGAAACAATGGCATAATCTCTCCCCCAACACAACACATTCTGACTTTCATGCTGAAGTTAAGACATTTTAAAAATATATAGGTTGATTTAATCTAGCAGTTTCCATAATCTAATCTCTCTTGGCAGCTATTGTTTTTTTGTACATTAGCATTAAAAAATTTAAAAGTCAGTAAAACCCCATACAGGAGTAGCTCTGCTTGGCATGTGGCATGCTGATGGCTGGATCTTGCCCCTTTGGTTCCCTGAGAGACCACCCCAGCTCTGGGAAGTTTCTGGGTCCACACTGTAGCAGGCATTTCTACCTAGTCTTCTGCCATCAAGTACTGTGTTGCTGGCTGCTCATTGAAGTACTTGGTAGCAGGGACTCTTAAAAGAGCTGCAAGCACCCCATTTTTTTAAATTGGACTATTTGATTTTTTGGTGACTAACTTCTTGAGTTTTTTGTATATTTTGGAGATCAGCCCTCCGTCTGATGTGAGGTTGGTGTAGATCTTTTCCCATCCTGTAGGCTGCTGTTTGTCTTGTTGACTGTGTCCTTTGCCTTACAGAAGCTTCTCAGTTTCAGGAGGGCCTATCTATTGATTGTCTATCTTAGTGTCTGTGCTACTGGTGTTATGTTCAGGAAGTGGTTTACTATGCCAATTCGTTCAAGGGTATCTCCCACTTTCTCCTGTAAGAGTCTCAGTGTGGCTGGGTTTATGTTGAGGTCTTTGAGCCATTTGGACTTAAGTTTTATGCATGGCGATAGATATGGATCTATCTGCAATCTTCTACATGTCAGTATCCAGTTATGCCAGCATCATTTGTTGAAGATGCTTTCTTTTTTCCATTGTATAATTTTAGCTTGTCAAAAATCAGGTGTTCATAGGTATATGGATTAATATCAGGGTCTTCAATTTGATTACATTGGTTAAATGCCATCATAGTACCTTCATCCAGTAGCTGATAGCAGAAGTAGAGATTCACAGCTAAGCACTGAGCTGAACTCCTAGAAACCAGTTGTAGAAGAGGGAGGAATGATGAGCAAAGGGGTCAAGACCATGCTGGGGAAACCCACAGAAACAGCTGACCTGAGCAAGTGGGAGCTTACATAGCCCAGTCTGATAGCTGGGGAACCAGCATAAGACTGAACCGGGACCCCTGAACGTGGGTGTCAGTTGGGGGACCTGGGCAGTCTATGGGGCCTCTGGCAGTGGAACCAGTATTTATCCCTAGTGCACGAATGGACTTTGGGAGCCCAATCCCTATGGAGGGGTACTCTCTCAGCCTAGATACATGGGCCTAGGTCCTGCCCCAAATGATGTGATAGACTTTGATAATCCCCCATGGGAAGCCTTACCCTCCCTGAGGAGTGGATGGGGGAAATGGGGGTTTGGTGGGGAGAATGGGAGAATAGGAGGGAGAGGGAACTGGGATTGGTATTTAAAATATGACTGTTTTAATTTAAATAAAAATTAATAATAAAAAGAGCTGCAAACACTGTTCCTACTGGGAACCTTTTTTAAAGTTTTTTCAGGCCCTATGTGGATATACATGGCTCACGATGGACACCATTTGTAGCAGTACTTTTTCATCGGGACTGCCAGCCCACAAATAAAAACACTGAGACTTTTTATTAATTATAAAAGCTTGGCTTATAGCTTAGGCTTGTCCCATTAGCTCTTATAAGTTAAATTAACCCATTTATTTTAATCTACGTTCTGTCATGTGACTTGTTACCTCATCTCTCCTTATTGCTCACAATGCTTCCTCCATGCCTGGCTGGTGACTCTGCCATCTTCTTCCCAGAATTCTCTCTGCCCAGAAGTCCCGCCTATGCCTCCTGCCTAGCTATTGGCCATTCAGCTTTTTATTATACCAACCACAGCAGTACGTTTTCACACAGGCTACAAATATCCCACAACACTTTTCAAATGTCGTCTTCCCTGTTTGAATCATTGCCATCGGCAGGAACAAGAACGACAAAAATAATACCCATTTGTTGTTAAATTGTCTCAGGGTAGCCAAAATGCCTGAAAGAGACAACTCCCAGGGAAGAATGGTTCACCTTATAGTTTCAGGAGTTTTGCTCCATCATGGCAGGGAGGCTGGGCAGATCATACGAGTTTGTGGTGGCCCCAAAAACAGAGGAAGACGAGCTCAGGATGACAGACAGCTGCCAAGAACATGCTCTAGGGTCCTATTTGTTCCTGATAAACTCTTAAAGTTTCCACAGCTTCCCAGTTAGTTCCACTAACTGGGCACCAAGCATTCTGATAATGAATTCAGCATAACTCACCACTGAGCTCTCCAGCCCCTCTAAGTGGTTTTTTCAAAGTATACTTTCTTCACCCAATTATCTTAGTACTTTTCAGGAAGATCCTTAGGAGTTTTACTATTTACCAGCCCCATTTCATAAATGAACATAAATTTACTATTCCCAAAATGTAGCTATTTGCTGTTACCTCTGTGAGGGCCATTTCATGCTCAAACCACAACATGGTACTTAAAAGTTTCCCAGATGCATCGTCAGGAAAGAAGGGTGACTGAGCCCAGTGAGTGGCTGGGTGTGAGTTGTGTTTTTACTCCAAGGTTGGTGTTGACAAAACAGTACAGCTCTACCTGCTTCTCCTCATTAGTACACAGACCTGGTCAACAAGAGGCTGACTGCTGTGCTTTATGAAACTAGACAGTGTCACAACACTATTCTACAGTCTACACTGGAACTCTGCCTTAGGTGAACTCTTTAATGCAAGCAGCAACCAAGCTCCCAGCTCTGTAACATGCGAACATTCCAGATTAATTTGAAAGTCCCACAGGAGCAATGAGTGGCCTTTACCCGTGGGCTTTGATTCATACTCACAGCCTTTATTACCATTCACAGGATTGACAGATCAAAGGTTAATCAGATTTTATACACC
The DNA here is from genome assembly GCF_003668045.3 of Cricetulus griseus. Taxonomy (NCBI): domain Eukaryota; kingdom Metazoa; phylum Chordata; class Mammalia; order Rodentia; family Cricetidae; genus Cricetulus; species Cricetulus griseus. The sequence continues at coordinate 172,745,816 of NW_023276806.1, forward strand.
TGAACATGACCTTCAATGAAAGCCTTTCCCGGGATAGTTTTACCCTCCCGACATTTCCACTGATAGGAATGAGATACAGCAATTAGATTCCATAGCTGGGTTAGGAGCTGCTCAGACAACAGATGCCAAGAGGACACTCAGTAAGAGCGATGGGACATTGGTCAGGCCCAGTAAAGGAAGATCTAACTAGAAGTAACTGTGATATTCCAGTTGCTAAGGAACAAGGCTTGGAAGTCCAGAGAAGGCACCACTTGGAAACCTGGATGGTGGAATAGGGTAGGGGGATGGTGGCTATGAGCTAGTGAGAGCACCACATTACTGAACTGATGTCATGAATTAGACCATTGCCCTAGACCTTCCGAGTTTCCTGAGGAGGCTGAGAGATTTGACAAAAGGACCATAAAGACTCAGGCTCACGGGAGGAGGCAGGGGTCTGATTCTCAAGGGAGAATCAGGTAGACAGAAAATCCAGCTGTTTGGTGGCTTTGTTACTGGGAATGTAGGGCTCCCTTTCACAGTCCCTAATCTTGTTAATAAAGACTTTTAAGGTGGACTCTAAAGTAATCTATAGTTAGAGAACATTTAACCTGTTGATCTCAGCTGCTGAGGAAGGGGAAGAGAAAGCCAAGGTCTTTTGTTAGGGTCTGAGAGCACAGGCAGGTTCAGCAATGGGGTCAGCAAGCAGCTGCATGGTGGAGGGTGGAAGCTGAAGAAAAAGAATGGAAATGTTCAGAGGCTTGTGGGAAAGGACAATTTATTATGAAAGAGAAAACACCCAAGAGTAGGAGTGGGCTAGTTAGCAGGGGAGGTGGGGTAACAAATGACCCTCTGTGTGACATTTATAATTACAGAGCACTTACTCTTGTGTGAGGAAGCTGTTCCTGGGGAGACAAATGTAGGGGATGCTGTAGCCACACCTGCTTAGGAGCTGGCTACAGGTGTGCCTGACCACACCTTGCTTAGGGGCTGGCTACAGCAACCCCTACAGACAAACATCTACTCACCCCAGAGAAGGGACCAATGACACACTGAAGTAACACTGCCACCAGGGTCAACTTAGGGAACCAATGATCTTATTGGAGTTTCTGTCAGGGGCATGGGTGAGGGTTAATTATGGGAGCATGGATAACGCCAAAGAGCTCTATCACCAAGAGCCTGCTCCAGCATGGGTAAGGAGTTGTGAAAGCTGGAGCCCTGAGGGTCTCTGAACAACTTGCAGGCAGATCAACAGGTAGGAGAGTGTCCCTCCTCAGACATTTACCTCATAACCTTGAGGAAGGGATGGGGGCAGGCTTGTGAATTAGGAATTTCCTGAAACTTGTGAGTTATTTACTTCCTGAGTCTTTTTTTTTTTTTTCTTTTTAAGATGGTGTCTTACTGTGCAGTCCTGGTTAACATGGAACTCACTATGTTAACCAGGCATTGAAGTGATCCACCTGTCTCCCTGTGCTGGGATTAAAGCCATGCCATGACAATAGTCATTTGTTCTGAGGAGCTTCACTGGTGGCTGTGAGTCTGCAGGACACCATCATTTACAAAAGGAAGTTTCCTTGCATAGCAGAGCGTAGCTGATGGCAACCGAGCCTATGGGCACAAGCACATAGGTTCAGAAGACAGTCTGACACACATCACATCTACTTAACAATGGTAGCTCTTTTCTCCCTGGGCCTCCACAGGCCACAGGCTTTTGTTCTGGCTTACAGTACCAGACATGAATTTCCTCTTGTGCAGCAGGACTTAAATCCAATCAAAATGCTGTTGGTTGTGCCCCCAAACACCTGTGCTACCACAGTCACATCTTGCTTGCATTGTGATAGTGTAGCATGCAGGCCCCACATTTTGAGTGGGATTTTTAGCAACAACTGTTTTCGATCAGCCTGCACAGTGTCTTCTAGAGCTACAAAAGCCAGCCAGCAGGGAGGGAGCTACCAGTTCAGTCCCAGCCTGCTTTCTACACTCACCTCCCCATTTGTGTACTGGGCTCTTCTTACATGCTCTTTGTTTACTATTTGTGAGTAAGGGTTCCCAATCTACCATGTTAATCTTAATGGCGTAGTCTCCAGTCCCTACTCTCCAGACATGGGTTAACATCAAGATGAGGACTGCCTTAAGCACTTGCCCAAAACTGAGCCATCTGGTAAGGGCTGGAATGACTGAAAGGTAGCATCAGACTCGTACTTGAAAAAAGGAATAAGTAGTTATAGAACAGATACAACATGGTAGTGATAAAAATAGTGTTCATTGAGCACTTACTATGTACCAAGAAGTACTGGTACTGCAGTAAGACTTTGAATACTCTTTTTTTTTAAATAAAACATGCTTTATTTATTTTTATGTGTGTAGGTATTTTGCCTACATGTATGCTTGTACACCATGTTCATGCTATACAAAGAGAAGCTAGAAGAGAGGGTCCAATGCCCAGGAAGTGGATTATAGACAGTTGTTCGCTGCTGTGTGCTATTGGGAATCAAACCCAAGTCCTCTGCAAGAGTAACAAATAGCCTCAGCTGAGGAGACATCTTTTTAGTCCTGACTTAGCATACTCTTCAGGTTATATCGGGAAAATCTAAAAAAATCCTGTGTTGACACTTGGTCTCCAGGATAGCAACATTCAGAGGTGACCCTTGTGGAAAGAGATAGGTCATAAGGATTTGACCTTGTCAGTAGGTTAATTTGTTGAAGGGTTCCTAATGTTAAATGATAGAAGCTTAGGAAGAGGAATCTAGTTGAAGGGTCCTTGGGAATGTGTCCTCAGCGTTGTATTTTGTTTCTAATTCCTCTCTCTCTCTCTCTCTCTCTCTCTCTCTCTCTCTCTCTCTCTCTCTCACACACACACACACACACACACACACACACACATTTCCTGGCTGCCAAGAGGTAAACAGCTTTGTTGCTACAGGTCCATACCATCATGCTATTTTGTGCTGCAGATGCACAGCTATGGGGACAAGCAATCATGAACTGAAGCCCCCGAGACTGTCAGCCCAAATAAACTCCTCCTTTAGGTTGATTTTCTCATCTTGAAAAGCTGACTGACAACCTGGACCCATGAAAAGTAGGCATTACTATTCTATTTCATAAAGGATGAGAGAGGGGGAAGAAGAAGAGGGGCACAGAGAGGACAATACCCCACAGTCATAGAACTAAAGAGCGATGCTCACGTAACTCTAACTTCAAGGTTGCTTTGTGGCTCTACAACTCATTTACTACTTTCTGTAAGTGAGCATAGCAGATCTTCATCAGCTTTTCCGTTAGGCAGGAACTGAAACAGAAACCATAGAGAGCCGGGTGGTGGTGGTGCACACCTTTAGTCCCAACTCTTGGGAGGCAGAGGCAGGTAGATCTCTGTGAGTTCCAGGCCAGCCTGGTCTATAAAGCTAAACAGAGAAACCCTGTCTCAAAAAAACAAAACAAAACCAACCAAACAGACAACAAAAAGAAACCATGGAGAAATTCTACTTACTGGCTCACTTTCTGGCTCTTCTTCGACTGTCCTTCTTACATAGCCAAGGCCCATTTTTCTACCGTGAGCTGAGTGTAATAGTCCATGAAGACAATCTCTCATAGACACTGAGACAGGCCAACATGATTGAGGCAATTCTTAAGTTCATCTTAAGTCATCCCAAGTGACTCTAGGTAGTTGACAATAAAAACTAATCAGGACATCAGGAGGTGGTGGTACATAACTCTAAACCCAGCACTTGGGAGGCAGAGGAAGGTAGATCTCTATGAGTTTGAAGCCTGCCTGGTCTACAAAGCAAATTCTAGGACAGCCAGAGAAACCCTGTCTTGAAAACAGCAACAACAGCAAAACCAATCAGAACAAATATTAACATTTTTTTATTCAAGAAAGAAGAAGCTTAATCTTCAAGTGTTAGTATAACATATATTTGCAATTCCATATTGTAGGTAGTTGTGAAATCTGTCATTATCTTAAGAAAGTATGAAAATTCCTGGAAGAAAAGAAATTTTGTATTTCTGCTGACCATTTTGCTAACTCTGTGGATGCCCTATAAATTATAATTACAAATGTCAGCTGGCAGTCATTGGAGCTTATCATATGAAATTAGAATACTTAAAGGAAAGACTAGGGCTGGGGTGTAGCTCTGTGGTAAAAAAAGCTTGTTTAGCATGTGTGAGGCCTTGAATTTGATCCTCAGGACTTCAAAAACCAGGAAAAGGGGAAGTTAGCAATACAAACTGGAATTCTGGTAATGAAGTTTGAGATCATGGACTTCTGAGAAGCAAGAGACCTAGCCCGACCCTCTTGCAATATATTATCACTGCCTGCTCCTTTAGCTCAATAGCACAAAGGATGAAGACATGAAGAGAATGTCTTCACTGGTTGCAGTTTCAGATTTAAGTAGATCAGAATCAACATTGCCAGACTACCTAATCATGACTACTGTGGTGGTTTGAAAGAAAATGGCACCCATAGGAAGGAGAAGCACTATTAAGAGGTGTGATCTTGTTGGAGTACGTGTGGTCTTGTTGGAGGAAGTGTGTCACTTGGCAGCGGGCTTTGAGATCTCCTATGCTCAATTTATATCCAGTGTCACAGTTGCTTCTGCTGCTTGTGGATCAAGATGTAGCATTCTGGCTCCTTCTCCAGCACCATATCTGCCTGCAGGCCACCATGTCCTACCATGATAATGGACTAAACATCTGAAACTGTAAATGTTTTCTTTGTTAGAGTTGCTGTAGTCATGATATCTCTTCACAGCAATAGAAACCCTAACTAAGACAGTGATCATAATTGTAACAGTGGCCACCCCTTTAGGAGTCCCCCCACACACACACACAACTTGTCCTTTACAAGGATTACATTACTCTTTTTGCCCATTATTCTGAAACAAAGGAGGAACCCTACTTAAATAGTTAAGATATTAACTGCTAAATAATCTTTCTTGGGATTAAACCCAAAACTCCTGGTGACCTTCAGATAACCTTAGAATCTGCAATGTCTTCCTTAGTAGTTAGTTCTGCGTAACAGAAAGTGTATAAATTGTATGTAAACTACTGTGAGGTTTAAGTTTCAGAAAAGCGGTATGTCTGTCTAAACAGAACACAGGTGCTAGCCACAAGAGCATAAAGTCCATCGTGATGACCACAGAAGGAGGAGACTTGTGTCCTGGGTGATGAAGACTCCACTCCGCATGCAACCTTTCTACCCAATCTCACTCTTCTCCTTCCATCTTAGAAGACATACATGCCTTTATGGTCCACACGAGGGAGCCTGGGGAATAAATGACCATCCGTGAAAGGTTCAGGTATTATGCTGGCCTGCCCCTGCTACCTGGTGGAACAGGCAGTACCCTGGTCAACCCAAGGTTCCATGGGAACTAAGTCTGCACGCAGGTGCAGAGGACCCCTTTACTCTCTCTCTCTCACCTATGCTCTCTCTCTGCCTCTCTATGGCGACCGGCCATGGCAGTCAGCTATTTACCCTGTTCCTTTCCTCTTCTTAGTCTCCCTACTCTGCCGGGCCTTATAATAAACTTATAGTCAACATGTCTCATGTCTCAGCATTTCTCTTTTCTTCTTTTTAAATAAAAGAATAACAATCCGTCTCCCTGAGATGTCAGCCCTGAAAACACCTGATTTCTTCCTACAAACTTTCAAATCCCACATATTGGTTTTTGAGTAGTGAGCATCCTGTTTCTTGGTCTGGGAAAATGGCCATGTTTCAGGGACTAGAGGGAGATGAAGCAAGAAGAAAGACTGCTCCTGGTGATTTAAGGCCACCGGGAGGGATATGACTCTGTAGTCTAACAAAACCAGCTCTATTGTGTCCGGGCAGTGAGGGAGAGTACACCAGAAGTAAGAGGGGAAGGACTTTTGTTACGGTTTGGATTCCCTCAGAAGCACTCTGAGGACTGTGCATGGGACAGGGGATTGTATCTCTCTCTATACTGGTTGTTATTTCTGCAGTGAGCTTAAGGGATGTGGAGTTAAGCCAGAGGGTGGATGCTGCCAAAGGTGATATAAGAATTAGGAGCCCCTTGTAAGAGGTAGGAATCCTAAAATAGGTCAGGAGTATACTGGAAAGAACTTGGTAGTCCTGCAAAGAGAAAAGTGAGATTCCCTAGCTGCTGCAAGGCCTCAGGGGAAACAGAGCTTCCTATGAACTTTGCATTTGGCTTGACCTCTTTCCCTATGCTTCCCAGCTTATTGAACAGTGGGACTGCTTTTCATTTCATTTAATATTTTTTGGCCTTTGTATTAAGGATTTGTTTGTTTGTTTGTTTGTTTTTGTATTAAGGTTTTTCATCACTTAGTTCTGGAAACAGGAGTGAGGTCACCTAAAAGGAACGTTGAGAGAATCTCTTTGTCACTCAGATGATGGACCTTTAATCTGTGATATCTGATGCCCCGGCCCGAGGGGCTCCAGTAATTTGTGAGTCCGAGGTGGATCAAGCCTGAAAATAATGATCAGAAAAGAAAGAGCGGGACCAAGCAGTTTCTCTTGTCAAGGTCTCCGTTTATTAATTATTACAAGGGGTTTTTAAAGAGAAAGGAGGAAGCAGAGAAAGAGGAGGTGGGGGGAGGAATGAATGTTAATTGCTCTCAGGCCAGGGCAGGTATCCAGAATCTCCTGTGTTTATCTCAAGCACTAACCTAAGGAAGTGGGGGGAGGAATAGGTGTTAATAGCTTCTCAGGCCAGGTCCCCGAACCTAAGGGGTCACCAGGCTTGTGTAAATAAGGACTTTGGATCTAACCAAGGCTGGTTCCTCACATCTCCCCCTACTAAATATAATAAAATGGAGCACCTAGCTTAGGCTATGTGATGGGCACCCGAAGCCAGGACCCTATGTTTTATGATATTGTCATTTATATGACAGTGAGGGGTAGGGCCTCTGTCTTAGGCTACGTGAGGTGCATCTGCCCCCAGCACTCAGGTGACCTTTCATACGGCTAGCAGCTCGAGAGTGCTTTGGAGTGGGCATCTGGGGGTCAGTCTCACGCTAATCCCGTCATGGAGGGCACTACAGCCGTTGGGATGGGTAGGCATCTGGCCTTCGGCATCACGATATTCTCGATAGCTCCAAGGCCAGGGAAATCAGGAGGTTCGATGTTCAAGGCCTGAAAAATCCAGTCCTTTAGGACTGTGGGGGTTTTTATTGGACTGTGGGGTTTTTATTGTCGTCAGGCAGCTCAGAATCTAATGCTTCCAGGCCATGGTAGTGGACCAAAACCGGTTTTTCGAGGATGGTGTCAATCTGAGACTTAATGAATCTGGTTAGTTTTTGAAAAGGTAGAGGTGACAATATAAATAGTCAATCCAGTAGAACAGGCAAGGTAGGAATTAAGTGCCTGCAATTTCCTGATAAAGGGGAGGGGTGGAAGAATAACAGAAGGTCAGCGGAGGAGGGCGGTCCTGGGGGAAAAATTGTCAGGAGTTCCCCAGTCTGGAGAGGCCCCTAAGGCTAAAGCACATAAGTCACCTATCAGGGGGGAATAGGAGGGGGTGGTCGCAATAGTTGTGGAGGCGTTGGCAGCATCACTGGCTCGGTTGATGATCATCCAGGTGTAGTTGTAGGTCTGATAAGGTCTTCCAGCAGCAACGGCAATTGAAGGTGATAAATGCGCAAGTAGCCAGAAAGACAGCATCTTTTATCTAAAATTAAGCAGAATTAGAAGGCTTCTCAGGGGCTTCCCTGGGTGGATTATATAGTTTTAAAAGGCATTCAGGCAACCATCTAGCATTATTGGCCTGAGTACTAAAAATACATGCATGTCCTTTTCCCCAAATGAGGACCAGATCTGGTCCGTGCCATTTGTGAGTTAGGGGATCTTTCCATAAGGCCTGAGCATAATTTTGAGCCGTTGATGGATGCCAGAGGCGATCCGTGGCTGACTTTCCTATAGCATCATATGTGAGGAAATTTAGCACAAACAATGCATGATTGAGTAGGTTCTTATGATTGCCTTTAGTGGGGTATAAAATTCCTCCTCCTGAATATAGTTTAAATAGCATGTTTTTAAGTGTTTGGTGAGCTCTTTCAAGAATCCCCTGGCCCTGGGGGTTGCAGGGAATACCAGTAATGTGGCTGATATTTAAATGAGAACAAAATTGCTTGAAGGCTAGACTGGTATATCCAGGGCCGTTATCTGTTTTTATAACTTTTGACACTCCCATGTAAGCAAAACATCTTAAACAGTGAGTGACTTATAACATGTCTGGTAGCTTCTCCTGTTTGTGGAGTGGCCATTAAGAAACCTAAATACGTGTCAATTGCCACATGCACATTTTTAACTTGCCAAACTCCATGATGTGAGTCACATCCATTCGCCATAAATGGTTGGGGAGCAGGCCTTGAGGATTCACCCTTAAATTAGCCATAGCCATATTGTGGATTTATTCCTCATTGTTTGATGATTTGACCAGCAATCTCTCAGAAAGCCAAATTTCTTTCTTAGACTTTTGCTATTATGACGAAGAAAGTTACAAGCCTGTTGAGCTTTTTCTATTTAAGACAAATCAACTGATTTTGTTAATCAGTTAATTCATTCCATTTGGCTAGTAATCAGGGAAAGGCCTATTTAATAGGTTCCCCGTGTGACCCATAAACATGATAATTCTCTTAAGTGAATAACATTTTGAATTTGCTCAAATGACATTCTGACTTGACTATTACTAGACCCTGTGCATGGGACAATCTCTATTAACTAATAAGCCTTAAAAACATAGTGACTGTCAGTATACAAATTAAATGAATTATTTACCAGGATCTGAAAGACCACTGCAACAGCTTGCATTTATTATTTGAGCTGAAGCAGAGCTGTCTGCTCTATCTATTCCTTTCTATTAATAACCTATGCAAGTGACTCTCCCAATAGAACCATTGGTAAAAACTAACATAGCATTTTTTATAGGACTGTTTTTTTACAATTTTGGAAATACAAAAGGATGCATTAGTGCAAATTGTAGCAGTCCATGAGCTAGAAACTGATTATCAATTCTTCCTGAAAACTGAGCAAAGGCAATCGCCCATCACTCATTGTTCTGAAACAACCAATTAAACTGTTGCTTAGTGTAGGAGACATGTATCATACTTGGTTCTCTCCTAAAATACTTCTTAGAATCTATATGGCATTTCTGTACCATGTAGGCTAATGCTTTAAAATAAGGGTTTAAAATTTAGGCTGGTGAGACGGGTAGGCACAACCATAGTAATGGTTCCTTCTGCCATAGAACAGAAGTCGACTATGCTTTGTTGGGAGCACATAAGCTTCCCATGGTTTTGCATAATCAATATATCTGATGATGCTGAATCACCTCCTCTAATTATAGAACTTGTCTTACCTTCTTAGTTAGCTGTCTGGGTACATCTGGATCATTATCTCCTTATAGAATCTTACTTAAAGGATTTAAATCATCATTAGATGTCCCAAAAAAGGTACTTAACCAATGAATATTTTATAACAATTTCTAAAAATCTCATTTGAAGATTTTAAACTATCTTTTCCAATTGCTATCTATTAAGCCTTAATTTCTTTAGAATACAACATATGTCCTTAATAATGTTCCAGATTTATTTAAAGTTTCTGAGTAGCCTTTTCTAATCTAACCTTCGAAGCTGACAAGCTGATAAGACCTCATTTGCATCTTAGTTTACTTGGCCTAATTGCATTTGCAAAGACACATTCAAGCTGTGAATCTAACAGGATGGCTCTCTCCTGAGGCTTCTCATAAACCCTCTTTTAAAATCATGTATCAACTTTTATTTTCTAGATTTTCCTTTTTGAACCATAAAAATTTAATAAGACCTGTATCCTCTCATCTGCCAAATTTTACAGAATCATCCATAAATTCCTCATGTCTCTAAGCTAACGCTATAGGCTTTTGCTAACTTTTTAATTGACTATCTCCTAGGGCTCAAATCATAATTTTTCCTGTTAAGACATTGACTGACTGACTGGATGCTCTTTTTGACCATATTAAAGTGATTTTGATATTTTAAAAACAATATTCGAGGCAATGTAAATATCTCTAATCATATCCAAGGCAATTTAGGCATTTCCATTCATCCGCATTCATAAATTCACAATCATATCACGCATCCAGGTGTGGCCACACCGTTCATTCATAACTTGCATACGTCTCACATTTCTCCTTTTGCCTAGGTTATGATCAGTTTGTTGAAAAGAAAATCCCTAATTGGAATTTCTAACATAGTAGCTATAGTCAATCCTTGAAATATGAGCATCCAAAATTTGAACAATTCTAAGCTTAAATATGTTGTCCTTTCTTCTCTATAAGCCTCAAAAACAATTTTTGTCTGGCTGTATCAATAGCATTTATATACATTAATTAGCCATCAGCCATGGCGGCATCTCCCAAGGCTGTAAGTTACCCCGAGGAGGCAGGCTGTCTGCCGCCCAGGGAGTCATTTTGTCTAGCCTGCCACAGACACCAGCTTGAGGTGGCACCAAGCCGCTGGCTGAGGGCCGGCAGACTGCACCTGCTGCCATGGCTGACCTTGGCCTTAGCTCGACTATGCCCTCTGGGCCGCTGAAAAGTCTGCAGCTGTATTTTGGGCACAAGCCTAATCCCTTATTTTCTCTTTTGTTGGGACTCTGTCTGACCTGGTGCTCTTCCTGAACACATCCAAAGCAACCTCTAGAAGGCTCTGTGCATTTCTTCCTCCATATGCCTTGCTTTCTGTGTTGGAATAACTTATTTTTAACCGAATTTCCTGTAAGGCAGCCATCATCGCTAATCTCTGAGTGTAAGCTAGGGCCATATCTGAAAAATTCTTAATGAACTCGCCTACGTCAGTACTCTTCCTATGAGGCCTTATCGAGGTCTGGCATGCAGTACCAGCATTCTCATAAGCTAGCTGTTTCACAATCAGAGTTCCAACCTTTTTGAAAATTTCATACAGGCCTAGAAATCAATTCTCAACTAACTCCCTAGGTCTCTGCCTGCTCTCTATAACAAATGTCTTCCTCCTGACCGGCAGGCCTTGGTTACATGCTTTCAATTTCCTAAGGGTGAGGCTTCTATAGCAATATTCCCTATCAGCCTCTGTTGGTCCATACTGGACGCAAGCCATTATTAGTTCCTAGAGCTGTTTGAATGGTATTGGCACATGCATCCTGCTATGTTCCCCTGAGTCTCTCTCTCTCTTTGATCTAAGGAAACCTGTAAATTTCTTATCTCCTGTAAGTAATTTTGCTAAAATTTCCAATTCTTTAGCTCTTGCTGAATTTTACCATTGAGTATTTGCCTTTCTGTATTTCCAGTTTAAAATGAAAGAAGGAGGTGAAGGCTCCCTCCATCTTGGTACTTATTGTCTCTCCCTGCTGATCCCAATTATTTGTCCTGTATATCTTTACCATCCAGCTGCCCCTTAGTAGGCATGGAGTTTTCTGTTGTCCATTACATTCCTAGATATCTCCTGAGGGCCTGAGTGTATGTCTTCCCAAGCCCCTGCGGAACTCGAAATGCTGCATCATGGCGGTGGCTTTTGCAAGCAGGAAGGATCCTTTAAAAACTTTTAAACTCTAAAATCTCCTGTACTTGAGCAGTCTAGGCTTCTGCTATCTGTTTCTGGTTTGAGGTTTGAACTAAAGACAGGGTACTTTTTAAGTTTTTTAGGGGAATGAGGCTCAAGGACCATAACTAAAAGTCTGTGAGGGAACTGCCTCAGGTCCCTTTTCTATGAGCAATCTATTAAGGTCCTTCTCCGACCTTTTTCCAGGGGATGAATGTCTGGGCTTTCTAAAATGACCCATGGACATGTTCTTGACAAAAAGGCAAAAAACTAAATCAAGTCCTTACATTTTACTCAAACTCCTCTTTCCCGAAAGGAAGTGTTTGACTTCCTTAGACAATATTTGGCCCATTACTATGGAACGGAATGAGGGGGGACTTACCAGGGAATAAGTCACTCATGAGGGGTGAGAACTTTTCCCAGACCAGCGTCCACGCAATCCAGTGAGTGAGACTTCCTTGATGGCGTGCACTGCCGAGGTTTCCTTGGGGGGATCTCCGTTTGTCGAAGAATCCGTACCTTGAGCTGCATGTTTGGGCACCACCTGCCCTAGCCCGTGGTGCTCCAGTAATTCATGAGTCCAAGGTGGATCAAGCCTGAAAATAATGATCAGAAAAGAAAGAGGGGGACCAAGCAGTTTTTCTTGTCAAGCTCTCTGTTTATTGATTATTACAGGGGGTTTTTAAAGAGAAAGGAGGAAGCAGAGAAAGAGGAGGTGGGGGGAGGAATGAATGTTAATTGCTCTCAGGCCAGGGCAAGTATCCAGAATCTCCTGTGTTTATCTCAAACACTAACCTAAGGAAGTGGGGGGAGGAATAGGTGTTAATAGCTTCTCAGGCCAGGTCCCGGAACCTAAGGGGTCGCCAGGCTTGTGTAAATAAGGACTTTGGAACTAACCAAGACTGGTTCCTGACAATCTGAAGCTTTGTCATGACCCAGCGTGTCTCAACCTTAATCCATGAGGTCCAGCCTGAGTGGGGGTGAGTGGACCTGGAAGCTCCTAGCAACCCAGCGGCGATAAAGACCAAACACAGGCATCTTGTCATCTTTAGAGCGCTCTCAGTTCCATGTTGTAGAACTAGAGTCATTTCTTTATTAGCCATCTTTTCTGGTGTTTCTTAACCGTCCTGTCATGACCATGAGGGAACCATCTCTCTTTGTTCTCCCTGCTCTGGTGGCCTACCCCTAATTCCTAACCTTCAGTCCTCACACACCTCTGGTCCCTCAGCCCAGGTGAGGGCCTATTCAGATGCTTAGGTGCATAGAGATGCAAATTAGGAGGCATATTACCCTTAGGCCATGGTAAACAATAGTAGCCCTACTGGCATTAACAATACAATGGTGAGCCGGAGCTTTCCGGTGGTCCATGTTTATAGGAGCTAGAGACTGGGCCCCAAAATATTCCATAACAGAATTATTCCGTCCCCCACAAAGCTTGACTTCCATTGTTGGTAGCTGTGATTTTTTTATTTTTATTTTTATTTTTATTTTTTCCAGACAGGGTTTCTCTGTGTAGTTTTGAAGCCTCTCCTGGCACTTACTCTGTAGATCAAGCTGGCCTTGAACTCATGAATATCTGCCTGTCTGGGATTAAAAGCCTACACCACCACCACCCAGCGGTAACACTGATCTTTAGCTCCACCTCTGAGACAATGTTTGTATCATAAACCAAATGAGAACATTGAAACCATGCTTAATAAAGTCACAAATGATTAAAAGAAAAACTGAGGTACAGGACTTTCTGGATGACTGATTCATGTGTGAAACCTAGGTATGTATGCCTCGTTCAACTGCTCTGAGGACAGGAGCTCCCTTCAGAGCCTTTTGCACTTTGTTAAAACCAGGCAATGTCCCTGGTGCCAAAAGCACCTGTCATATTTTGATGGCTCAACTTCATTCTCAACTTGACTGGATTTCAGGTACCTGGAAAACACACTTCTGGCATATCGGGTAAGAGGCATTTACAGAGAAGCTTAACTGAGGAGGAAGGAAGAGCTACCTGGGATGTGGGCAGCACCTTGCCTAGGGCTGGAGTCCCATACTGAAAGAGAGGGAGGAGAGGGGGAAGGGGGGAGGGGAGAGAGGAGGGAGAGGGAGTTGAACACTCTGCTTCCTGACTGTGGATACAGCAGGGTGACTGCCTCAGTCCTGCCACTCAAGTGATAATTTCTCCCACCCCACATCTCCACTGTCAGGATGGACTGCATCCTCAAACTGTAAGCCAAACAAACTCTTCTGTAATGATAAATCTTTATGCCAAGCCTCCAGAGCCCCGAAACCACATGGGTGCCGGAAATAACACACAGAGTCTTATATTAATTACAATGCTGCTGGCCAATGACTAGGATTTCTTATCTGCTAACTCTGTCTTAAGTATCAACCATAATTATTAATCTATATATTTTATAAACTTATCTTATTGAGGATGCCGGCGGCAAGTGTCCTGTCTTCCTGGGCTCACATGGCAACTCTATCTTCATTACATTTCCCAGAATCCTCCTTCTCTACTAGTCCCGCCTATCTTGCTTTCGTATTGGCCAACAGTGCTTTACTCATCAACCAATAAGACAAATACACAGAAGGATGTCCCCCATCACTCTTCCTTCCTTCCTTCCTTCCTTCCTTCCTTCCTTCCTTCCTTCTTTCCATAAACTGCTTTTTTTAAATTTGCACCAGCAATGAGAAAAGTAACTAATCCACATATTTAAAACTGTAAAGTATCTTTTCAGTGCTCTTAGAACTAGGCTTCCCAAAGCTACAGTTCCTGTCGATTTCTCTGGTTTCTTCTGCCACTCACAGCCCCTGTTAGCTGCCACACCTGCGTTCTTCCACTCCGAAGTCCCAACCTGGCTCCCATACTCAGGCTCCTCTTCTAGAATAATCCCTTTACCCCTTGCTCAAGTCCTTTCAAAGGGATAAAATATGAGTCCCTGTCAATACAATTAAGTACCTTTTCCTACCCCATTCTGTCATTTTTTTTTCCTGATAGCTCAGCTTCTCTTGGATTCAGTCCATCTCCCAAGTATTAAGATTGCAAGCCCACACCGTCACATCTCATTACTTTTTAAAGGAACGTAATTTACTGAAGATTTAACTTTTTGTTTACCTATGTTTATCCTGCTCTCCCATGAGAATAATTGCTCCCTGAGGCAGGTTCTAGTTCATCCCTTCAGCTATCAGTGCTCAGTTAATGTCTGTTCAGTGAGTCAATGAGTGAGTGACTAGCTGGCATTCTTGTCAAGGAACCCAAGTGTTGTGCACACCTAAGGAACTAGGATTTGCTATTTTAAAGTAGAATGCTTAATGGTATAGTCATGGCAGATCAGTGGACTACAACTGGTGTACATAAGAAAATTTGCTTAACAAGGCAATTTTTTTTTCTGTGTAAGTTTGAGGCCAGCCTGGTCTACATTGTTAAGCCTTGTCTCAAAAATAAAAACAAAATAAATCTATCTAGTAAAGTCTGTCAAATCCCATCAAATTAATATAAATGGCATCTAAATCTAGAGCATACAAAGAAAGAGACAGATATCAAAATTGGCAAAGGGGGAAATGGAAGCAAAATTAATAGAAAAGCAGGTAGGAGGGAGAAGGTTTATGTGGGGCATCAGAACTTTGGATGTCATTAGCGGCTGGACTGGCTTTAGATGACTAAAAATGTCTACTACTACAGTTGTGCCCCAAAACAGAAGCATCCATCTAGTTTTCTGAGGCCTTTCTCATATTTCTTTCATTTTCACAAGAAATTGCTTGTTTGTTTGTTTTTAAACATGAAGGAGTGATCAAATCTAATGTTAACCTCCCTTCAAAAGGCTAATGGGATGGACCTAATGTAATGCATCAAGATTTCATGGGCATATTTGGGTGGTGGCGGTGCACGCCTTTAATCCCAGCACTTGGAAAAACAGAGGCAGGTGGATCTCTGTGAGTTTGAGGCCAGCCTGGTCTACAGAGCGATTTCCAGGGCAGCCAGTGCTGTTATATAAAGAAACCATGCCTCAGGAAAAAAAGATTTCGTATGTACTAGCTATTTCATAAAAGTGCTCCATTGTGTCTAAACAACTAGCTGTAGACATATGAGTAATGGAAGACAGGCTTAGACAGCAGCCTAAAGACAACTGCAAACTCAGTGCACATAAATAAATCAACAAAAAGAAGCCAGCCCATCTTGAGCAATTTCAAGCCTCAGTCTTCCCTGCTGGAGTAGAGGTTCTCTCTATCCTGCACATCTAGGCATACCAGATACAGTGCTCAGCCCTGAGTACAGACTTCAAGTGTCACTTGGTTCACTTGTGAGACCCGTGTTTGACTGCTCTGTGGACAGATGAGCCTCTCAGGAGACAGTCCAACTAGAAACAAGCCAAAGAGCTACACTTGGCCCAGTCATAAAGCTGTCATTGTTGAGAGCTGGCATGCATCATTTCCTTCTCTCTTCCATTATCTGTGGCTTTGTGTTGGAGTGTTTGTGTGGTGCTGGGGACTGAATCGTGACCTTGTGCATGATAAGCAAGTATTCTGCCACCGGACCATAATGAGCAGAATCTCTGCAATGGTTTTAAGGTGTTTTCTTGCTAGTCTACTTGGTCCAGCTACTCCTTTCTTTTTGCCTGTGTCTACCCTTGGAAAGGAAATATGTATCCTATCTGCCCACCATTGTGTTTTAAGTATATAGCTTGTTTTTATCTCACAGGCTAACAGCTGAAGAAATTTGCCTCAGGAAGCATCGTGTTTTCAGTTTCACCTATGGCTGAGTTTTTGATGAGGTTCTGAGCTTCAGATTTGTGAGTTGACACTGGGATGAGTTAAGACTTTTGGGATTACTGAGATGGAATAAGTGTTCTACATTGTGTGAAGAAAATTAATTTCGGAAACAAAGGATGAAATGCTGTAGTTTGAATGCCCTCTTCAAAGTTCATGCATTGGAAATTTATTATGCAATGTGGCAGTGTTGTGTAGTAAAAGTAAGTAATCTAATGACAGATGTTTAGGTCATGAAGTCGTCACCATCATGAGTATGTTTATTCTGTTAACTTGGATTATCTTGAAAAGGGATCTGTTCTGAGTGTGGCCTCCTCTCAGTTCCTCCACATTGTGACAAAGGCTGTTATTAGCTCAAGAGCACCATCCCAGCTTTGAGAAACATGAATTTAATAAACAATTTTTAAACTTTTTACTAAACCATATTTATTTTAATGTTTTATTAGCATATACTTAATAACTGGTTTTATTATAACATATGTGTAAATAGTGTATTTAGATCATATTC
Organism: Cricetulus griseus; assembly: GCF_003668045.3. NCBI lineage: Eukaryota > Metazoa > Chordata > Mammalia > Rodentia > Cricetidae > Cricetulus > Cricetulus griseus. The sequence continues at coordinate 172,762,584 of NW_023276806.1, forward strand.
ACCCCTTCTCCATAATTCTCTTGTCTCTTTTCCATTTCCAGTAATCCACTTCCTTATCTCAGTATCCCCCCTTCCGTGTGTGTGTGTGTGTGTGTGTGTGTGTGTGTGTGTGTGTGTGTGTCCGTGAGTTTTATTAGTGTGTTTACAGAGGCATGGGTAGAAGTTTGTTTACAGGAGCCTGTGCACGTTTTTTAGTAGCTGTAGCCCTGATGGAAATGTATCTCCCTTCTCCATCAACCCTTGTCTGTTACAATAAATCTTCTGCCAAAAGCCATCGAGCCCCACCGCCACGTGTATGCTTTACGCCAGCCGCCCGCCCGAGTTAGGGCCCAAATGAATACACAGAAACTTATATTAGGTTCAAAGTTGCTTGGCCAATGACTAGGATTCTCATCTGTTAGCTCAGTCTTAACTATCATAAACCTATATATTTTATAAGACTTATCAGATGCCTTATTGGCATCCCTCCTTGTTGGTGGATCACATCGTGACGCTGGAGCAGGAGCCGAGGGGAAAAGAGCGCCCTTCCTGTTTCTCCTTTGCTTAAATATGAGTCTTTTTGCTATGACACTTCCTGCCTGGATCAGCACTTCTCTACTACATTTCCCAGAATCCTCTTTGACTCCTAGTCCTTTCTTGGCATTGGCCAAACAGTATTTTATTCATCAATCAATAAGATAACCATACAAAGAAGTACATTCCCCATCACTTGTCTATGTACAAGTCTTCAGGTATTCTTTTCTTTATACATTCTTTTTCTTTTTATTTATTCTGCAGTATTTCCTTCCACTATTTTCCTAGAAACCCACACCTCATTACTGTAAAGGAGTAAAACAAATCAAAACAACAATTTCCCTAAAAATCATCAGGATTTTGTATCCTTGGAGATCTGAGTAACAGGCTTTTAAAGATATTGTTGACAATATGGGTACAGGAGTCGTTTTCAGGCTTAGCCACAGAGCTGTGACCCAACAGAGGCTCTGGTACACCAGGGATGGTACAGAGAAGTGTTTGACACATGCTGAAGAACTTAGACAAAGATGGAATCAGAGAACAGAGCTGGAGTAGGACTGCAGTTACCACGGAGTACAAGAGAGAACCCATTGTGGATCCAGAAAAGTCTCCAAAGTGTTCCTTCCCCCCAAATTCTGGAAAAATGATCTATGACATTCTATGAACTATGAAAAAGGCACTAGAAACACTAACAGTCAATAACAACAGAACTAAATTTAAGCTTGGAAAAAAGAAAGGAAAAGAAAACAAGGGAAAATGAGAGCTGTCTGTAGTTCTTTGGGAGCAACAGGGGAGTAAAAAGAAAAATATATGTGAAATGCCTGTTTCTCCTTCCTCTTCATTACTTCAGATTGCCCCCCCCCATTTATTACTTCATTTGGTCTCCACCGTAGTTCTGTTTGTTTTTCTGGCAGATTAGAAGGGCAAATGTTTGTAAAGTGCTTACAATAGTGTTAACACACTGTGTGTGTGTGTGTGTGTGTACTCATATGCATGTGAGGGCCATGTGTGCCTTGGGCAACTGAACTCTGGTAGCCAGGGCTGTATAGTAAGTGTCTTTACTGGCTGAGTTGTATTATCAAAGGTCCCATTCTCCCATCTTTACAAATGGGACCCTGGGGATTTGGGGAGTTTAAAAATGTGCCTGTAGCCAGCAGGTAGTGAAGATCATGCCACAAATCTAGAGGCATACTGGCAAAGTTTCAGCTACCAGCAGGCTTGAGAGCAAAAGAAACCCTAGTTTCTAGTGTTTGCTGATTTCTGTGGCATAAATACTTCCACTGAGGCTGATTTCAAACTCGCAGGTGATACCCTTAGACACAAGGCTGGGATGAAAGACACACCAACAGCTCTTCCCAGCCAGGGTGAGCCAACTCCAACATACGCCCTTATTTACTTCCAAGTCCATACTCTTCACATTTTAATATATTTCTTCCCATGGTAAAAATTTATCCTTATAGATTAAAAAAGTCAAGAATGAATATCAGATTAACAAACACAAAATAATAGGCTGTCCTGAGGTGTCCGACTGTAGCTCAACCCATCAAGGACTGCAAAGGGTGACTCATTCACATGTCAGATGAGGGTGGCCAGGGTTTCCAGGCCTTCTATACATGGAATCACCTAGAAAGCTTGTTCCAATACAGATTAAGGGAAAAGCAGAGAGGTGTAATAGTGGTCTCTGGAACAAATGAAGATAGCTTACACTCAAATCCATTTCCCCTTGGCTGGCATTATGGCTTTTGAGAAAGGTCCATACCCTGTTGTTGCCAGTTTCCTCCTTAGAAACGGAGATAATTATCATAGCTACCTTGAGGGTTTTTCTGGCAGATTAGAAGGGCAAATGTTTGTAAAGTGCTTACAATAGTGTTAACACACTGTAAGTGCCCTTCGAGTATTAGCTACGGTTATTGCTGAGATATCTGAAGGATTCTGAATAAAATTCTTCAGTGATTCCTTCCTTTCTTCCTTCCTTCTTTCCTTTCTTCCTTCCTTCTTTTTTTTTTGGTTTTAAAGACAGGTATTGCTTTGGAGCCTGTCCTGAAACTCGATCTGTAGACCAGGCTGGCCCCAAACTCACAGAGATCTGCCTGCCTCACCTCCTGAATGCTGGGATTAAAGACGTGCACCATCACACTCTGATTTTTTAATGTAGATGGCTTGGTTTACTCATAGATATCAGAGGAAACCCTTGAAGCCCATGACTCTTATTCTCTGTTGAGATGAGTAGCTTCTTACAGGAACCAAAACCAACTTCAGAGAGAATCTCAGAACTGTCCTCAAGAATTTAGGCCATTCTGCAAACCCTAAATTTACTATGGTTGCCTCAGAAAACCTCTCGTAAGTCTTACTGAAAACCCAGACCACAGGACTTCATTCACTTCTTGTAACATAAAATTGGGAACAAATAAAACATAATTCACAATGTTTCATCTCTGTGAGTGGTAGCACAAAAATGGTTATCATGGGCTAATCTGAATTACTACAAGCATTATAAATTTTTCTAATCTTCTCCTTGATATGCATTTATATGTACATTATAAGCCATGATATCTTATCACAATAATATAAAAGTAACTAATACAGGGCTCTAGACTTGTTCCAACTCCAAGAATTGAAATAGTGTGGTCTGGTGCCTGAATGTTAATCACCAGACCCACAGGCTGAAGCAACTCTTAAGCACGGGTGTCTCATAGCCCTGCCTATCACAATGACGTTATCAATTATATCGTGTATGCTACCTGAGGGCAATGCCTTCGTACTAGTCTGCTCAATTGACCACAGAAGTCAATTCTACAGTTCTGGGGTATTTGCATAGTTGGTTCCTGGTGCTCACACAGGCCAGCATGGGAAGTGGGGGGAAGCACAGATCCTGCTCTCTTTTTTAGTAGGACTGTATCTCCACAGACATTTTCCCTCATTTCACTTTAGTCACCTCCTAAAGGCCTTATATCCAAATAATATCACATTGGGAAATAGAGCTTATCTACTTACTTTTCAATTTCAAAACACCAAGACCAAGGCAACTTATAGAAGATTTCATTATTTGGGGACTTACAACTCCAGAGGGTTAGTTCATGATCATGGTGAGGAGCATGCCAATGGATTGGCAACAGAGTAGTAGCTTGATCCACAAGTATGAGGCAGAGAGAGCTAACAGGCAATGGAGTGGGCTTTTGAAACCTCAAAGCCTACTCCCAGTGATGCACCTCCTCCAACAGGAACACACTTGTATTCTTTTCCTAATATTTCTACTAACTTGAGACCAATTATTCAGACATAGGGCTTTTTTACATGCATTTGGGTATGCGGGACATAATTTGGTCTATGTTTAGGTGTTTTCCTGTCCTGGCAGTGCTCCCAAATAACCATTCAGAAGCTTAACATGAATTACAAATGCTTGCCCAATAGCTCAGACTTATTACTACCTAACTCTCACATTTAAATTATATATTTCTATCTATGCTTTGCCACATGGCTCATGGCTTGCTACCTCATTTTCTACATGTCCAACTTCCTTGGTGTCTGGTTGGCATCTCCTCTGACTCCACTGATGGGGGAAGTTCTTCTGTGTATATCCTATTGGTTGATAAATAAGGCAATGTTTGGCCAATAGGGAAGCAAGATAGGTAGGACAAGGAGTCGAGGATTCTGGGAAATGTAGTAAAGAGAAGTCCTGCCTGTGATCCAGGCAGGAAGTGACATAGCAGGCAGATTCAGAATATAAGCAGGGACAAGCAGGAAATCGAGCTCTTCCTCTTCCTCCTGCTCTCTTCTCTGGAGCCACCATGTGAGCCTGACAAGAGAGGACGCATGCTGCTCGTGTCCTTGATCAGATAAGTCATTATAAAATATATAGATTAATAATTATGGTTGATACTTAAAACAGAGATAGCAGATAAGAAATCCCAGTCATTGGCTAGTAGCATTGTAATTAATATAAGACTCTGTGTGTTATTTCAGGCAACGGGGCTCATGCAGCTGGCAGAAAGATTTATCATTACACTCCACCCTTCTTCTTCACAGCCTCCTTTGTGTCTGACTGTCCCACCTATACTTCCTGTCTAGCTACAGGCCAGTCAGCTTTTTATTAAGCCAATCCAAGTGACAAATCTTCACAGTGTACAAAAGGATTATCCCACAGCACTACATCACTTTTTCAACGGAATTGTAGATACTTTGACTTTGGAGATATTTTTCATTTCATTTTCCCTCAGAAGCTATAGCAAATTTCTGTAATGGATTTCTCAAATGACATAATGTCACCTAAGAATTGTGGAAAACAAATGTTGTCAAATTACATAGGACCTCTCCATTCCACATGTGATAGCCTGCTGCCCTCAGGAAAGTCAATTCATCTTACTAAACCCAGCTTTGTCCTCTAGGAAAAGTGTGCAATAAAGCTCAGTGCCTAAAGCTGTTGAGGATTAAATGAGAATTGCACACTACTTATCACAGTGCCAGAAACATATCAGTAAGTGAAATCTTAAAATGAGCTACATTAATGAAATACCTTTAAGTGAGTGCTATTGTATTCAGATGAGCAACACCAAACACTTAAGGCTGTGGCTGATATTTATTGAAGAGTGGCTGATAATTTATTGAAGAGTGCCAATCATTTCAATTCAAATTTTGGATATGACAAAAATCTCTGGTTCAAGAAAATGAGAGCAGCAAGTTAATCCTATCATTAGCTAATCACTGGGGGTGTATTTTACTTTATTCAAAACTCTTTAATATCACCAACTTTGTTATTTATGGTTGTCTATTAGTGAAGGGGCCTGCTTTCAGTGAAATGCCAAGAAAAGGCAGTTGTATATAGTGAAAAAAAAAGTATAATTTGTAGAATTTGGAGTTCTGAATTTAACTAGTGTATCTGGAAAATAGCTAGTGGGTGCTGATACAAAATAATTGTATTTATAAAAATAAAATTGTTTTTAAAAGCAGTAAGCTAGATTTAAATGTAAAATTCCAAACCAGTATAGGGAGATGGTATAAAGTATCGAAAGAACATACAAAGCTAATTATACCACAAAGAGTGATGTGTAACCCAAAGCATTGTAATTAATACCAATTTATATGTTGTGAAAAGTGGTCACGGTGGTCCATGACTTTAATCCCAGCACTTGGAAGGCAGAGGCAGGTGGATCTCTGAGTTAGAGGCCAATCTGGTCTATATGGCACATTCTAGGCCAGCCAAGACCCTGTCTCAAACAGAACAGCAAATACAGAAAGTGTGATTTCAAAGGTTTTCTAGGTGTTTATAACCTTGTTTCTATCAAATGGAGACTTTCAGCAAGGGGTTCTCCATATCCCGTCTCAAGAAAAGGGAAGGTATGCCTGAGTTTCTCAAGGGCTTTGGAGGGTATTTTTAATGCCTAAGAAGAAACTGAATGTATACAGTTTTATGAGTTCTATCCAAAAGATCTACCAGGACAGAATTGTTAACTAGCTACTATAACATTCTAAAGTTGTGAGGCTCTGCCTAGAGCTGTGCAAGGATGCAGGGTTAACAAATCACATGTGGCTGCTCTCCATCTATCCCAGTGAAGAGTGTCTAATCAGCAGAATGCTCTGAGAGGCAGCTCATACTGTTTGACTTTGAAGTAAGGTCAGAAGAGATGCTAATTGCATATACAATGACTATCTGAAGATAGTTTTGAATTACATCACTACCAAATCAATTCCCTTTTTCTCCAGGGCTCTGGATGTCTTGTCGAGCCATGTATTTCCTATCCCCTTGACCTTCACCTTCATTCCTTGGTACTCTCCACTCTTTCCACCCCCAAGTAGGTTCTTGTGAATTTAGAGAATAATCATGCATCTCTTTATTCAGTCCACATACATAATTGCCTGCGCCAAGAAAAGAAGTAGGTGCCCGAGGGATAAATATGGATCAGAACGTTCACATGAGCATCTCACCTTGTGGTCAGAGACACAGAAATGAAAATAGTCACACTATCATTTGGTAGCTGCCTCAAAATGTCTGTCAACAGGCAGAGTTGGAGATGACATTCTCCTTTGTGAAAGTGTAAGTCTCTGGAAGGTAGCAAATTTGAGTGTTGAGTGTGTAAAGTCTGGGAAGAAAGTTCCAAACAGAAGTGACATCTGCACAACTTAAGATATGTAGCTGACTTGAAACAAGGGGCTCCAGAGATGGCTCAGAGTTTAAGAGCACTGGCTGTTCTTCCAGAGGTCCTGAGTTCAATTCCCAGCAACCACATTGTGGCTCACAACCTTCTGTAATGCATTCTGATACTCTCTTCTGGCCTGCAGGCTACATGCAGGCAGCACACTGTATACATAATAAATAAATAAATAAAAAGCTTGAAACACATACATCCTATGGGCTTGTCCATGTTGCTGATTAATAGTCCAGAACAGTACAACTCTCCACTCTGTTATCAGCACCCTGCCTTCATGTATCAATCCCTCCCACCCCCAGACAGGGTTTCTCTGTGTAACAGCCCTAGCTGTCCTGGGACTATCTCTGTAGACCAGTCTGGCCTTGAACTCACTGAGATCTGCCTGTCTCCTGAGTGCGCCACCACTTCTTGGCTTCCTGTTTTAAAAACTAACAGAATGTGGTAAGTACAATGGAGAACTGGACTAAGCATACTGGGGAGGCAGAGGGCATCTTTTCTTAGGTCAAAGCCAGCTAACAGAAAAGCAGTGTACAGAATTTAGCTGTCCAAGTGCCTTCCTGTTGTCACCTGGCAGTATGTATGTGTTTTGCATATTTTAAACAATATTTTTATTAATTCTGAGAATTTCTCACAACATATTTTGAATGTATTCACTGCCCCCATTTCCCAGCTCTTTCTATAACCACCCTCCCCACTTTCCTATCCCTTCCCACTCAACTTGAGGTTTCTTTTTTCCGCTTGCTTATATCCTTTAATAGTTGGAAAACCTTTGAGTGGGTTGTTTCATGAATACAGACTAAATTAAAGTCTTCTAGAAATAGTTCTCTAGTGTTGGTCTCCAGAAAGAAAAATTCCATTGGCCATTAGCTACTTTTAGGGACCTATATTCCTTCACTCCTCTTCTTTGTGGTGTTGACAATGAAAAATTGGCAATGTAGAGACAGTTAACATTATGATCTGAGTGCCCCACTTGCTAAGGGGAGCACAAACAGGAAAGACAAATGAAACTCCCTCAGGTCAGTGTGGGAGAGTCTAAAATTAAACCCGGAGTAAAATGCTTAGGTTCATTTCGCTGTGAGTGAAGGAAAGCAAGCTAGAGGGGGTTTGCCTGCATGACAGAATTTGCACTGATTTGCTTCTTTTCATTTGCCTGGGGAAAACCACTAAGACTTACCTAGTTCTAAAACTTGCGTAGTATTTGATGCTTTGGGAAAACACACTTTACTGAATACAGTGTGCTAAGAGTACCAGGCTTTCCTGGTATGCACAACGGCTTGCTTATCTCAAACGCCAGCTCCTCCTCAGGAAGACACCCTCTGAGAACTTGTCTCTCCATCATAGTTATAAGGCTCACTGCATTTTCTGACCCAGAGACTCCCATCTTATGCTGAGTTGACCACTCCATGAACTTGGTGACATGCCAAATATGTATGGACTAAAAACCCTTCTCAGGAATGCTAGTATGGTCTGTGCTGGACTAATGAGCCATAGATGTGAATTGTTCCTCCAAACAATTCTTGACAAACCCCTGTAATTCACTTACATTGTCTCTTTTTAACCCTTAAAGGGACCTTCAATCCCTTTCCAAATGGGACATGTTGTAGATTTACCAGCATCTGTGCTCCTTGAATTGCAATTCTAAGACCTTCAAATAAACACTTAAATAACCACCTTAAAACCTTATCTGCCCTCTTAAAATGCAAATATATAAAAGTATCAGGTAAATGTTCTAGTTGGTTCTTACTTAAACAAGCGCATGCAATTAATATGTGAGGCTGGGTAGTACATTAGTAAACTCAGAAAAACAAGCCAACAAGCAAATACATTCACGATCCACTGCCCTACAAAGAGGCTCTCTGGTCTTGGAACTTGGAGTGTGGTCTGAGCAGTATGTGACAGGAGGGGTTTGTTGTTTGCTTAGGTTTGAAAGTCTATTGTAGCTATGAAACCAGTCTTTCTTCTTAGGAGAGTCAGCTAAGTGGTTTAAGTATTTTGATGTCTGAAACTTCTTCAAACGGCATAAAAATGCATATGCACTTTTTGTGTATATGGAATATTTTCATAATGACTGATGGAATAAGGGCGAGAAATGGCATGTTTAAAGCCCCTTAGCAAAGAGCACTCACTAACAAGAGCAGTAATTTCAATTTTTTTTTTGTAGTACCGTTGCTTTTTTTTTTTTTTTAATTTTGCTGACTAATGCCAAGCATTATGTAGCCCCACCAGGTGCAAAGGAGCTGTTAAGCAAACTAAACTTAAAACAAACAAAACAAAAACCCAGTTAGAACTGCAAGCTACCCAGGGTAAGTAAAGTATAGAGTCGCACAATTCAGTTTCTAAAGGCATTATAGTTTGGCTTGTATTCTCCTATCACAACTGTATCAAGGCCTGGTTTTTCATTTTCATTTTTGCCAATACAAACTCTGACGCCTATTTGGTTCTGCTATTGCACACATCTCAGAAAGGCTTTCAGAGTCTTTTGATTTTTTTTTTTTAACCCATCCACTCACTACTGAATTCTGTACACCTTTGTTAAGTTACTTCTTGAAATAATTTCAATCAGCTAAGAGAAACTCAGAATCACAATTTTACAACGTTTGGATCTTACTCTGAGATTTCAGGAAGCCACGAATTTAGGAAAGAGGTGCCCAGTACCAGAGGGCTGACCTAATTTTAAACGTAACTGAGCGCCCCGGGTAGGAGCCATCGACACTTAGCACTTAACACAGAAAACTAAAATTAGCATCGGTGTAAGCGGGCCCAGGGGCCAGCCGGATCCCACAGGTTTTAGCAACTGTGACTGGTGTCCAGCAATGCGCCCACGTGACCCGGGGCCGGCCCGGGGCCCCGCTCGCCCGCTCGCCCACGCGGCAGCCATCTTGGTAAAGGCCAGACGGCGGGTGGCGCGGGCTTCAGCCTGGGACCACGCGGGCGGGGACGACGCAAACACCCAGGATGGCGAGGCGGCGCGCGCTGACGCGCTGCGTGCAGCTGTGGGCGCGCTCGGCGGAGCAGGGCCGGCGGCGGGGCGGGCGGAGGAGCGCGGGCAGAGGGCTCTGCGGGACGTCTGGAGCCGCCTGGCCCGCCGCGTCGTGGGCCTCAGCGGAGGGGACGCCACGCCACGCGCGCTCGCTCGCCCTCCGCACGAGGTGAGCCCGCGCTCCGCTTCGCCCCGCCACGCGCGAGCTGGCCCCGCCCCTCCAGCGTACGCGCCTCTTCGGTGCCCTCGCTTCGCCCCGCCCCTCTAACCTCGTTGCCCCTCTAACCCCGCCCCCGCTCCCATCCCCGCCCGCTATGGCCCCGCCCGCCTCCTATCCCCGCCCCGCGGGGGGCCCCGCCCCGCCCTCTAACAGCTTTCACATCTCTAACTCTGCCCCCGTCTTCCATCCCCGCCCCCTCGGAGGCCCGCCCCGCTGCGGCCCCGCCCCCTTGCAGCGCTCAGGCTCCCCGGAACCCGAGTGGTCGCTGGGGGAAGCTTCCTGCAGGTGTCCAGGTTCCCCCGTGGGCGGCGGGCGGTTTCGGCGGCCGCGGAGCTCTGCGTCCGGCTGTCGCTGTCGCTGTCGGTGCGGAACAGCCTTCCCGGGGCTGTGGGACGAACGTCTCGGCCGAGTGCAGCGGTTGCGCGTAGGTTTCCACCCCGCAGCCCGGCGTCCTCCTGGGATGCCGCACTTGTGAGCGGCAGGCGGCTTCTGCATTCCCGCTCCCTGGGAGCTGCGTTCGGGGAGAGCCGGCGTCTCCGGGGCCGCAGCCGCCGTTGTTTAGCCGTCCAGGGGAGGGGGCCGGGCCGGCAGGTTCCCAGGCTGCAGCCGCACGTTAGGAATGCGAGTGGGTGTCTCTCGGTGTGTCTCTGTGTGACTGAGTGGGGTCCACAACTTAGAACAACTTACTGTACTTCATCCGGAGTGTTCATCGTCTCAAATCCATCCCAAAGAACTCTTGCCCCCCCTCCCCCCAAGTAACTGTAACTTACTTAACCACAGAACGAGCAAAAGCGGGAGCCAGGATGGGGAAGGGAGGCGGGAGGAGACTTTTTTTTTTGGTCCTGTGTTTGCTTCTTAGACGACTGAAGGCTTTAGCTGGACCCCCCTTCCCACAGAGCGCGGTATGATCTTGGTAGTTGTGAATACGCTTTCACGGTCTCCAGTCGAACCTGGATGACATGTGACACTCATACGGACCCAGAAAGCATGAAGGGAAAAAGAAAAGTCGACAGCCTCTAAAAAGCCGGACGCTTTTTGCTGTGCTCTTACTGTAGGGCGCCTTAAAAATTGTTATTCCACGACTTGCTGGGGGAGGTTTTGGCTTAGCATGAAGTCAGAAAGTCACTCTTGCAGCACACGTCTCTAACTTAAGAAATCTTTTTCATCTTTATTAACAGATGGAGGTAACAGTTCGGTTTCTGTTTTGTTACATTGGGTAGGAGTTAGTGATAACGACGACATGGTTTAGAAATAAGTTACATAATCTTTTAAAGAATGATTACCTGGGTCTCACAACAGTCTGTATCTTAAAATAGTTTGATTTTTGTTGTAAGAAAATATTAGTTCTGTTAAAGAATTTCAGGGCAAGTATATATGTTTAAAATCAGAATCTAAGAGGAGGCTTTAAAATGGGTTTAAGTCAACTGGAAATACAGCCATGCTTTTCAAAGGTTTTGTTAACATTTTTGCAGACTTGCTGGGATCGTGAGTTTATATCCAAGAGACAAAATTCCTTAGTGTGAATCTCATGCCTTTATTTCCATCCACAATTCCAAGTCAGAGTGGACAGTCTACATTCCAAAACTGAGTCTTAAAATCCGTCCAGTATGACTGTGTGAAAGACATTTTAACATAAATATTCTGTCATAAGGTCTGGGTTGTTTTGTTTGATAAAGTTTTCCTTACACTTTAGTTCATTTGTCATCCCTATCTGTTTGAAAGAAGTCTTATGGTCCCTTTAGATATTTAGAAAGCCAGGTGGATTTCTATGGAAATTTAGTTTATATGTGGAATTAATATTTGACTTTAATTTTGTTTTCTCTTTTTCTCACAGTGGTGCATAGCTATAGCTATAGTGGGGTTTTCCATCCCTTTTCGTGGCTGCATGGAGTGCTCAGTGTATTAGATGTTTTAGATTGAAATAATGCAGTGAAAAGTGTTTTAATTGAAGTATTATTAGGGAGATGAACTGTGCACATTTTTTTAGACAACATTTTCATTTTGAAAATCTGTAAAGGACATGTATAAAATTGGCATAAAAATCAATTCCAGTGATTTCCACAGTAAGGTTCAAGTAATCGTTCATTCTAATTTCTATAGCACTGAAGACGTCAGCATGTCTATAACTTAGTGCTTTACTTGACATGTCTTTTCAACTTAGTAACTATTGATTATCTATTAATCAACTTTTACAAGAATATATATATTTAGTTCATTCTTGGATAGCCCCAAGAGCACTATATATGTCATACAGTCTACTGCCAACTAACATTAATAATGTATTATAACTTAATAATTTTTCAAGCTCTTTCAAGGTACATTAGGCCAGTAACTCTGGTTCATGTTAGACAGATGAGGCACCCTAGCCAAGACAGCACAGTATAGGTTGCCAACACAACACAATATGGACTGCACCCTAAACCCTATGAAAAGTTAGGGGTGGTCGTTAGCATTGGCTCAGGAGGCACAGGACTACATTAGGTGGATTGGCATAATTCAAAAGTGTGATTGAAAAACAATTCTTAATGCTGGGTGTGGGGGTGTGTGCATTTAGGAGGCAGAGACAGGCCGGCCATAGGATTGTGAGTAGGAGGCTAGTCTTGGTTACATAGAAAGTTCCAGGCTAACTTGGGATACCTATCAAGATTGTGTGAAAAAAGGAAAAGGGAGAAGGAAAGATGAATTCTGCCTGGCCTGTTGAACAACATCTTTCCTCTTTAACAGAGCAGGTTTTGTGTTTATGTACTTGGGACCTTTCCCAGATTAAGGAGCACTAACATACTGATCAAAACAGTAAATGTCTGACAAATTCTGTGTGAGTTTGTAGTCCTCCTCGGTTATAAGAACAAAATTTTGAGGGTAAAAAGACACTTGGTTCTCGGTCTTTTTAATACTCCTTAAACTGGTTGTCTATTTTGCTTATCAGACCCTTGGCCTCCAGTTATTAGATAACCACAGTAATTTGTTGGAAGTTATTGTCTGTGTTTGGAGTCCCTTTGCTCAGCATACAACAAGATTTGTTGCCTTTCAAAGTGTGTTTAGTTTGCTTAGAGAGTTCATGGAAAGCTAAGTTTCCCTTCTTCCATGGTAACTAATAAAAGAGTCACGTTTCTTGATTTAATTTTTTTTTTTTTAACTAAACAAAGTCCTGAACATAAGGTAGAACCTAGCATGTCTTTCCACCTCCCTGTACTGGCCATGTTCTGTCACTGCTGTGAAATATCTAAGGATATTTAGGTGAGATCTATCTTAATTAGCTAAGATAATTAAGGGGCGAGCATGGCTAATAGACAGTCTAGACTCCTGGCCCGATCCAGATCCTGGGAACATCGTGTAACTCTGTGGTCTGACTCGCTCTGCCTGTAAAGAGGTCACACATGTAATGGCTTTTATCATGGGAGAGATAGTCAAATGGGAAGAGACCCTGGAGGTTATGGACTTGGTTCAACCTCTTTAGCTTGTGGAGATCTCCTTCTCTCATAAAAGTTTAGCTTATCATGACATCTCAAAGCTGCTGCTACCATTCCCTTTTAGTATTGTTTAATATTTAATATTGTTTAATATTTTAATAATGTTGATTCCTTCATGTTTGCTTGGTTTTCTTTTCTTTTTTTGGTTTTTCGAGACAGGGTTTGGGTTTCTCTGTGGCTTTGGAGGTTGTCCTGGAACTAGCTCTTGTAGACCAGGCTGGTCTCAGACTCACAGAGATCCACCTGCCTCTGCCTCCTGAGTGCTGGGATTAAAAGTGTATGCCACCACTGCATTTGCTTGGTTTTCTATGTAAACATTTTTATCTGTTGTATGTACATGTGTGCTGTTTGTAGCCTGTTTTTTTTTTAAACGGGATTAATGCTGATGCACATTAAGATTGATGATGCGTATTCTTCCAATGAAGAATTTCACCTAATAAACTTTGGATCTTCTCAGCAGCATTCTCTTGGCTCAGCATGGTTATGCACAGCTTTGTAGTTTCTTTTTGCATGGCCATTAGATATTTTCAACTCATACTTTTTTTTTTTTTTTTTCCTGAGACAGGGTTTCTTTGTGTAGCTTTGTAGATCAGGCTGGCCTGGAACTCACAGAGATCCGCCTGCCTCTGCCTCCCGAGTGCTGGGATTAAAGGTGTGTGCCACCAACGCCTGGCTTTCAACTCCTACTGTTTAAGACAGTGTTTTACCTTCCATTGAGTGTAAGCTGCCATACTTTATAAATTTTGTTGGCTACAAGAACACATTTTGTGGTATTGAGGTGTAGGCATCAGCATTTGAAGGACTAGGGCTTTCCAGAATGCAGGACTTTCAATGTGCATAGTAGGAAATTCCCCCAAACTAAATACTGACTCCTTGCCTCGGGATGTCTCTTTATGGAAGAATAAGATTTGGACTGAACTTAAAACACCTTTCAAAGCAAGGAAAGTATCCTCAAGGCACCATGCATATTTTCTTTTCATATGACTGAAACATAGAATGTTATTAATTTGTTAAATTGATTGTCTGTTGATGGGTCTTTGTATAATTTCAAGTCAGAACAATTATGTAATTAAAGTAGTGCAATTTGCAGACCATGTAAGATTAAAAGAATAGTTTTTTCTTTGTTTTCTTTTTAAAAATAAATGATTTAATTTAACTGTATTGGTGTGAGGGTATCAGATCCCCTGGAACTGAGTTACAGACACGTGTGAGCTGCCATGTGGGTGCTGGGAGTTGAACCTGGGTCCTCTGGAAAGACAGCCAGTTTTCATAAGCACTGAGCCATCTCTCTGCCCCCGCCCCCCAGTAATTTTTTTTCAAAGAAGTAGTGCTTATTGAGTGTCTACTAAGAGCTTCTTACTTTGAAAATAAAAAAAAAATCACATTCTTGAAAGCAACGTTAGGTTAACCTTGTCTCTATGTCAGTACTGGTAATTTCTGAACTGTTGGTTCTGCTAGATTCAGCTTAATTATTGGTGGAAATCGTAGACTTTGGGGTTTAATCAGCCTGGATTGGATCCTGAGAGTCAACTGTTACTAACTTTTTGACTTTATGCAAGCCCTATCTTTAGTTGTTGTTGTTGTTGTTTAAGTTCTCTTAAACTTTGTAATTACAGCAGTTGTATTGGGGCAGTTTGTAAAATTGCATAAATGTGTTTCTCCTCCCTGTGGAAGGAGTACAAAACTGGATTGTCTTGACAGTGTGGTGAGTACCATTTCTCCGATGTGGCTCCGGATGGCGTCACAAAGCAAGATGAAAGAGGAAGCTGGAGACGGATTGCCTTTTTTTAAGGTGACTACCAGCAGCACCATATGTGATCAGAACATGACCAGTTGGTCATCCCTTGCTGGAAGGCTGGAGATGTAGCTGCTCAGCTGCTGTTATGTCCCGAGCAGAACAAGGGAGATTGGATTTTATGGTAGATCTCTTTTAGTCTTTACCTTATACAACTGTAGACTCCAACCTCCCAGCTCTTCCCCATGACTCTTCCATAATAGTAGAGTTAGTGAGGTGCCTTTTGCTGATTTAAATCTCTTTGTCCTTTACTTTTGCTTCTCTATCTGATTTCCAGCAGGTAACAAAAACAAAACAAAACAAAAACAACTCCATTCTCCCTCTACCTCCATGGAGAGCAACTAGAAATTTAAGCTCTGTTCTTCATTTGTACATCCCACAAGTATTTGTTGAACACCTAGCATTGTGTATTGCTGCTAGGTATTCTTATAAGCAGTGTGAATTATTATTGATTGTATTTTTTTTTCCTTGGCTTGGCTCCCTGGGAGCAGAGCCAAATTAGAGACTCGGGTGAACTGAATGTAGTCTGTAACTTACCAAACTTTATAGGTGGCAAGGTGGCCTTCCTACTGTAGTGGTGCAAATATCTATCTCTTATGGCACTTATGTAGGGTAGAGTGTAGAGTGTGTAACTGTAGAAGAGCCGATTCATGATAGGCACATGTCAAGCTAGCCTAAATTCTAGAATTCCGGAAAGACCCTTGGGACCTTCCTAAATGCCTGAACCGCTTTGTGCTCATGATTAATGACTTAAAGTACAATAGTGGTTCTCACCCTTAGCATCCATCAGAACCAGCCATGGTTCCTGCCCCCCCACCCACAAGAGTTTTCACCCAGTAGTCTCAGGCATAGTTTAAAAATCTTCAGTGGTGGTTCACACCTTTAATCCCAGCACTCCTGAGGGGAAGGCTGTAGGATCTCTCTGAGTTCAGAGGCCAGCGTGGTCTCCAGAGAGAGTTCTAGGACAGCCAGGGCTACACAGAGAAACCCCTCTCCAAAACCAAACAGAAGTCTGCATAGTTAATTCTGATGTGCAGTCAGCACTGAGAATCAGAGGCATAAGACTTTGTCCCAGGCTGGACATGAATTATTCTAAGAAGGCTTATCAATCACATGCTGGAGATCAGATCCTTTTTTCCTTAAAGATTTATTTATTTATTCTGTATACAGTGTCCTGCCTGTACTGAATGCTTGAAGAGGACATAGGAACACATTATAGATGGCTGTGAACCATCTTGTGTTTGCTGGGAATTGAACTCAAGACCTCTGGAAGAGCAGCCAGTGCTCTTAACCTCCGGGCCATCTCTACCCCACTCTCCCATCCTTTCTTGACAACTTGGTTTGATCCTTGAGAGGAGGTGGGAAGTACAGAGATAGCAGTCTTTGAATGAAGAGGGAAGACACTGAAATGCTTTGGGCATGGTTTATTTGCCTTCTGTGCTGCTCCCACTGTGGACATTATCCCTGGGGCTCCAAACCCTGTGGGAAGTGCTGGATCCATGTTAGCGCTGGAAGTTTGCAGTGTTTGCTTGTAGGGGACACTGAAGGTAGATGAAGGGGATGTGTAGAGAAGAAGACTGTTATTTTCAAAACTCTTCAAGGCTCTAGGAGGAGAGCTGCAGCTGGTAGGAATCTTGGGCACAATGGTCTTATTTATTTTTTTACATTTTTTAATTTAAATTAGAAAAAAGATTGTTTTACATGTCAGTCCCAGTTCCCTCTCACTTCCCTCTTCCCCTGCCCCCCACTAACTACCTATCCCATACCCTTTCTGCTCCCCAGGGAGGGTGAGTCCTTCTGGGGGGGGGGTCCTCAGAGTCTGTCATAGCCTTTGGGATAGGACCTAGGCCCATCTCGTGTGTCTAGGGATAAGTCCTATGCTAGGGATAAGTACTGATCTACAAGAGGCCCCAGAGATTTCCAAGGTCTCCTCATTGATACCACATTCAGGGGGTCTGGATCAGTCCCATATGGTTTCCCAGCTATCAGTCTGGGGACCAAGAGCTCCCCCTTGTTCAGGTCAGCTGTTTCTGGGGATTTCTCCAGCCTGGTCATGATCCCTTTGCTCATCACTTCTCCCTCTCTGCAACTGGATTCCAGTTCATCTCAGTGTTTAGCTGTGGGTCCTTCTACTTCCTTCAGCTGCTGGATGAAGGCTCTAGGATGGCTTATACATTAGTCATCAATCTCATTATCAGGGGTGGACATTTAAGGTAGCCTCTCCTCTGTTGCTTAGATTGTTAGTTGGTGCCATCCTTGTAGATCTCTGGACATTTCCCTAGTGCCTGATTTCTTTTTAAACCTATACTGGATCCCTCTATTATGGTATCTCTTATCTTGCTCTCCTCAGTCCAGCCACAATGGTCTTATTGTTAAGATTTGTGTGAATTCCAAGAACATTAGGATCTCCATTATTCATAATGGATATATAGAAGGAAAGAGACATTCCAGAGTTGATTCCATTTTTGCTTAGTTATGCCATTGTTTTTTTAGTACACATACATCAGTGTTTCAGAGTGTAATAAAACAGTGGTTTACAGTTACTGGAGATTTACTGTGTGGGAGATACTGGACTAAAATTATGAAACTAAAGCACAGAGAGGAAATAATTGGCAAAGTTTAGAAGTATTTATTTATTTGTTTGTTTTTTTGTTTTTGTTTTTGTTTTGTTTTGTTTTGAGATGGGGTTTCTTGTTGTAACAGCCCTGGCTGTCCTGAAACTCACTATATAGACCAGGCTAGCCTTGAATTCCTGAGTGCTGGGATTAAAGGCATGTTCCAACACCCGGTTGAAGTATTTATTTTTTAGATATTTGTGATTTTTTTCTGATAGTCAAAACTAACTTTCTTTCTTTCTTTCTTTCTTTCTTTCTTTCTTTCTTTCTTTTTTTGGTTTTTCGAGAC
Source organism: Cricetulus griseus (assembly GCF_003668045.3). Taxonomy (NCBI): domain Eukaryota; kingdom Metazoa; phylum Chordata; class Mammalia; order Rodentia; family Cricetidae; genus Cricetulus; species Cricetulus griseus. The sequence continues at coordinate 172,780,612 of NW_023276806.1, forward strand.
AGGGTTTCTTTGTTTAGCTTTGGAGCCTATCCTGGCACTGGATTCCTGGCACTGGAGACCAGACTGGCCTCGAACTCACAGAGATCCACCTGCCTCTGCCTCCCGAGTACTGGGATTAAAGGTGTGCGCCACCAACGACCAGCTAGTCAATTCTTTTTTAATTATGTTAAATATGCTTTTGTAGTTTACTACTTGCTCCCCATTCATTAACAGAGTATACTGAGTTGAACTTAAGGGTCTCTGTGGTTTGTCCTTGTGGTTTTATTAGCTGACCTGAAACTGCCTGGGGGCTGAAGCAGGGGATGGCAGAGCAGGGCCTCACCTCAAACACATCTGCCATCCTGCCACTTAAAACCTTTAGTGACTCGAATTCGTTATACCCGCCTCCATGTCCAACACACAAGACCCTTTTTGGCCATACATTGAGGAGGTTAGGCGCCTTTTCAGCATCACTGATCCTCTGTATCACGTGACCATCAATGTGAGATACTTGCCATGTAAGGATTCCTCATGGTTCTGTGAACTTGGGTCACTGGTTTTGGAAATGCTTTATTCTAAAGACTACCATTTTCATCCTCCAAAGCTGATCTTCTATCAACATGAAGGTAGCAAGCCAACATCTGTATAGCAGTTTAGGGCTGTAGCTTACACCCTCAGCTCCTTTCCCTAGTGCTTGGAAAAGTAGATCTTAAGTGGCCATTCACACAGTGTTTGTTAAACACAGCATGGCAAGTACTTCAGTACAGTCACTCTGTAGTTAGATCTTCCTGTCTGTGTCTGTTAGTCACGAAGCCTCTTCCGGAATGCTCTGAAAGACCACTGACCTATCTTTGCACCTGTGGCATTGTTCTCAGATGACAATCCTTTGTGAAGCTGTTTCTAGTCACAGAGAGCCTCCTTCCAGGCTTGGGCAAGCCTGAGTTAGAGGAGACAGGCTTGGTAGCCTCAGCTGAGTCCAAAGGATGTTACAATTCGAGAGGTGGAAGCGACTTTAGTGCTATGGCCCAGTCTTCTAATTTTGTAGTGAATGAAAGCGAGTCAGCAAAGTTAGGTGACTTTTCAAAGGCTACAGAACTTGGTGCATCCATTGAAGCAATAACCAAAGTCAACCCGGACTGTCAGGAGTGAAAAGACACTGTTCTCCAATTTCTTTTCATGGGCTGCATTTGCACAGAAATTTTTCTTTATTGTAGTTGTAACAGAGTCAGCAGAGGAAAAGAGTACCCACATTTTGGAAGCATAGTTTTGTTACAGCATTGACTTAAGGAAAAGTGAAGGCATCTTTAAGGTCATTGGCATATTTTGAGCTTAGTTTCAAGTCTCATTAAGCAGCACCAGCTTAGTCCCTTCCCTCATCCACCAACCTCTCCAACTATATAATATAATTCTGTATAGCATTTGGGTACCATTACTACCAGGAATAAATCTACATTTTATAGCTAGTATTATTTAAAGGCATTAAAGAAGGGATAATTATGTCATTCCAAGAAACTTTGATGCCCATTTCATTTGCTATAACATGCCCTGAATTGTCCAGTTGTGATAAGTGGCGTATTGCAAGGTATTGTTGTTTTTTAAAGATTTATGTATTTTATGCATATGAGTGTTTTGCCTGCATGTATTTATGTAAGCCATGTACATGCCTTGTTCTCGAGGAGGGTGTGAGAGCCTCTAGCTGTGAGCCACTGTGTGGGGGCTGGGAACCACACCTGGGTCCCCTGTAAGAGCAACAGGTGCTGTTGTTCCCCAGTGGCTTTGTTCTTAAGCTGTTGCTTGTCTGTTGTGTTGCTCTAATAGTTATCAAATCCTTACTTTCTTACTTACATAAAAGGAAAGACATGGAGAGGACTCATCTAGAATTTGCATGTATTTTAGGGACTCACAGTCTTTACTAGGCTGTGTGGTGACTTTTAATTCAATATACCAAATTTGTCTAATAGTTAAGAATATTTAAAGCCTTTGGCAATGTGCAGTCAGGACACCTACCGTGTGGACACCTGTTGTCAGAGACACCAGTTGTCAGGGCACCTGTGTCCTTGATAACTTTTGCAAAGAAAAAGTGTTCTCAAATTTGTATTTCAAAGAGTCAAATTATAATTTGCATTTATTCTCTCAGAACTTACTGTTGAATCTTACACACCTTTGATTAATATTCTTTTGTCAATTATTTGTCCAAGTAATGTTTTTGCCTGGTATCTCAACCTACTAACCATGGTGTCATTTGTTCATTTTAGTATGGCAAAGAGGCTATTGTGTTTAAACAAGGAGCCTGGGGTCTTGTCTCCTTTGTTAAGACATTGCTTTGCAGATAAATGTATGGATGCATGCTATATTTGAGTATTTTTAAGTGTATATTGTGCATGAATACTGATTCTGGTATGTTTGAGCATTGTTGTAACTCACATAAGGTGTGTTCCTACATGCTGTATAAGCTTTCTGTTTGCTTTGCTTTCCTGTAGCTTCTCAGCAAAACTAAGTTGAGAGAGCAAGTTCAAAGTGGGATTGACAGGTAATGCCCTGCTTTCTGGACTGGTGTGTGTGGTACAGTCAGAGCTCTTCACAGAGAACATTTCTCCCTTGTTACACGCAGTGCAGTCCCAGGCGTGGGCATGCTCGCCTGCACATCAACTTTCTCAGTGTCTGTCGGGGTCTCTCCTGGAGTCTTACACAATGTCAAGGTTTGGTAAAGTTCATTCAGACTCTTCTGAAGTCCTTTGTAGACACTTTAGAGAATTGGGATATTGTTATTTTTTAACCTATGCTGTCTAGCATTGTAGTAAAAGGACCCTTCTCTTCAAATAAAGATAAGGTGAACAAATCAAAAATTGTGAAAATATAGTTCTGGATATTTTTTTAGCTGTAACATCAGCATTATTGTTGTGTAACAGTCACTCAGGATTTATTAAATGTCTGTTGCAGGAATTCTAATTTGCTGCTTCATAATTTATGCGGATGTTAAAGCTCCAAACATATGTTGTACTGTTCTGATTTTTTTCAAACTTCAAATGATAAAGCAGTACATTCTGTTCTTATGAGTTGGCACATCTTAAATGCCAAACATATGAAACAGTTCTGAAATAGAGAATTTTTGTTTTTAGAAGGCATTTGACCCATGTGTGCAGTTATTGAAGTAAAATATTTGTACTTGGCTAGCTTCTCTTCACCAAATGTCATGGTTCAGACCTCCCTTTGGTGAGAGATGTAGGGGCTGAGTCCTTCTGCTATTAAATAAGCAATTAATATTCAGTGTACTTGGTGGTTACTATATGAAACTGTCATCTTTATAGCAGATTTGTGTTTGAAAAGCTCAAATGTGGGGCTTTTCAATACATACAACTCATTTCCAGGTTTCTTGTCATTCCATATCGTGCTTACTGATGCCCTTTGTGGGCCTGTTGCTATAGACACCAACAGAGTGACCATAGGCTGGTGCCAGTGAGTGAGAGGCCCTCTCCTCTCCTGACTCAGCTCTCAGGCGGGCTCTGTGTGTCTCCATGGTATCAGGCTCAGGTTGTCATTTTTACACTTTCAGGACTTTGCCCCCAAGAGCCTCATTCCAGATTGTCCTGGTTTAGTTTTTCCCATCCTCTCATTGTCCTGCAGAGAGCTACATGCAGTAGTAGTGTTGCCTGACATCTTTATGGAGTAAGAGATAACCCCATGACTACTAATTTTCATGCATCCCTTTCCCCATTCCACAGAGGCTAGAAAGTCACATGTAGATCACCGTGGAAGAACTTGATGCCCTCAAGGTAGGAACTAACACATGGAGAACTCAGGTAATGGGCTGGTGTTTGGAGGCACATGGAACATGGGTAGGGCCAGAAGCCCAGCCATTCTGAAGCATCTTACTGACTTCTGCAGGAGAAGCCCTGGCGACCCTTTGTAGGGAGAGACCCCTGATGCCTGTACCACTGTTTGGGTGTGGTCACACGTATGTAGAGGGGTAGGATAAAGAGAGGACAGGAGGTGCTCCTCCTCTCTCCAGGTTCAGGCCAGGACTCGGAGGCATCAGATGACCAATCTGGTTATCGACTATATGTGTGAGTTGTTCTCATTGTTATCATTTATAATATACCATCAATAACCATATCTTGTGTATGGTTGTGTTCCTTTTCAACTGTTGTCAGGAGTAGGATTAAAGGCATGTACCACCACTGCCTGGCCAATTCAGTTCAGAAGTTTTTTTCTGTAGTCCAGTGTCTTTCTGCATCTCTTTATCCTTTCTCATTAGCGTTAAGAAAGTTTAGTGTCAATAAAGCATTTTGTAATCTGTGTTTGGGGGTCTTTGTCCCCCTGCCTGTATATGGAGCATTTCTTTTAGAGTGTAGTTAGATCTCTCTACTACTGCTTGTCCTATGGGATTGTGTGGTATACTGGTAACATACTTTATGTTATAATATTTAAAAAACTGGTCCAATTTGCTGGAGACATATGCTGGAGCATTGTCAGTTTTTATTTGTGCAGTTATACCCGTAATGGCCATTACCTCTAACAGGTGTGTGATAACAGAATCAGCCTTTTCAGAGCTAAGAACAGTAGTCCATTGAAACCCTGAAAATGTGTCTATAGTATGATGTACATATTTTAAATTTCCAAATTCTGGAAAGTGAAACACATCCATCTGCCAAACCTCATTTCTCTGAATGCCCTTAGGATTACAGCCTGCTGGCAATGGAGCTTGATTATAGAAGGAACAGGTAGGACAGTTTCTCACTATCTCCTTGGCTTGTTGCTAAGTGATGGAAAAATCCTTTTTAACCTTTGCTATTTACATGGTGTTTTTTTTATGAAATTCTGAGGCTTCTAGCACACTTCCTATTAATAAATGATCAATCTTGTCATTGCCTTGTGCCGGAGGGCCTGGCAGACCCGTATGGGATCTGTTGTGAGTTATATATATCGGATGAGTCCTATTCCTGATCGTTTCTTATAATTGTATAAACAGTGAAGTTAATTTCGTATCTTCAGGAATGAATTCAGTGGTCTTGATGTGTAAAATGACTCTGCATATTGAGAGTCAGTAACTATGTTAAGAGGTTCTGTAAAATCCATGAGTACCATGAGAATTGCATATAATTCTGCCTTCTGTACAGATGTATATGGACTTTGAACTACTTTACTTACCTCTTCTGATTTATAACCTGCCTTACCTGATTTGTTTGCATCAGTGTAGAAGGTAGGGACTCCAGAAATAGAAGTTTGTCTTACAATACATGGAAGGATCCAAATTGTCTTTTTTATGAATTTAATTGTCAGTTTTGGGATAATTGTTGCAAATTGTTCCCAAAAAGTCAGTAATTCAGCTATTTGCGAATATTCATTATCCTTTCATAAGGAGGAAATTTCCTCATTAGTTAAAGGTACTATAATTTCTGCTGGGTTCCTTCCAGTCAGTTGACGAAGCTTTTCAACCCTTCTCTTTTGTTTTGTTTGTGTTGGATCTGCCTATAAAAGACCAGCCCTGCCGATCGTGTGTGTGTGTGTGTGTGTGTGTGTGTGTGTGTGTGTGTGTGTGTGTGTGTGTGTGTGTGTCTCATGGGAGGTACCAGGTGAGAATGGTGTGCAGACCTGTTTGTTCTATAGATTGATTGGGGAGAAAGCCCAAGGGATTCAGAGGTAGGACACTGGGGAAAACCGGGTTGTCTAGGGAACAGATATCACTCATCTCTTTCCAGATCCTTCTCTGTGCTCTTCCTGTCATTCTGAGCAACTTCGCAGCAGCTTGGATCTTGTCCATCTCCATTTGGGCGCACGGACTTTTGTACTTGGAGCCTTGCTTCCCTGTGACATCAAACTCTTTTTCCCCAGGTTGGACTCCGTCCACTGCCTCATCCCCAAGCTTCCCCAATTTCCAGCCATCCCAATGTCTTCACATCTTACTCTCTTCAACTCTGTTGACTCCACTCCGTGATTCATCTTAATGATTTTTACCTCTTTGCTCATTTTCTATTGGCCGGGCTGTCTGCTTTTGAATATGTCAATTAAAAACTGGAGATTATGATTCCTAACTTCAGGGTGTCCTGACAGCCTTAATTTAAATGAAATGTATGAACATGTGGTTGGTGCTTTGCTGTGAGTTGGTGTCCTGGGCTTTTCTTTTCTACTCAGTAACCCAGCTCCCTGGCTCTATGGTTGGGTTAGTTTTTGTTTGCTTGTTGTTGTGTTTATTTTCTTCTTTCTTCTTTTTTTCTTTTCTTTCCTTTCTTTCCTTTCTTTCTTTCTTTCTTTCTTTCTTTCTTTCTTTCTTTCTTTCTTTCTTTCTTTCGAAGGGTCCCTCTCATGTAGTTCTGACTGTCCTGGAACTCAATATGCTAACCAGGCTGGCTTTGAACTCACAGAGATCCACCTGCCTCTGCCACCTAAGTGCTGGGGCTAAAGGCATGCACCCCCACCCCCACCCCTGGTTCGAGTCTCTACACTGTTCTTTTCACTTTTTACCATGTTACTGGAGTTGTCTTTCTTAAAGGACCCTTTTTAAGCATCTTCAGTGTTCTGTGGTTGCCCAAAGTATAGACAAGGTCTGCTTGGTGTGGTAGTCTAGGTGCAGGTGGCCTCCTAAATACACCCGTCTAGCTTTGTATGCCTTGGCTACAGGAGACTGCTAAATATTGTTCCACAAACCTTATTCAGATGGAGGTTTTTGCTCTTTGGTCTTTGAAGCAAAATACTTGTTTTTCTTTTTACTGTTTTTTTTTCAAACATTTCAAAATTTAATTGGTAAGTCCAGTTACAATCAATGTGTGTATTAAAAGTTTTGTAAATATAGAGACTTGTTTCTTCACTATTTTTTTGGTGGGGGGTTTGAGACAGGGTTTCTCTGTGGCTTTGGAGGCTGTCCTGGAACTAGCTCTTGTAGACCAGGCTGGTCTCGAACTAACAGAGATCGGCCTGCCTCTGCCTCCTGACTGCTGGGATTAAAGGTGTGCACCACCACCACCTGGATGAGACATGTAAGTATATATGTAACAAGTGCAACTATCTCAGAAGCTACTCATTACCGCAAAATGTAACACCAGGTAAGCTCTTCCTGTGAGATGCATTATCTGTGTGCATAGCAATGTCCGCTTACTCAGGAGTCTCGTCTGATAAGGGAGCTGAACTTTAACTTTAATGTAAAGGCTGCAATCTAGGCTACATTTTAAGACACAAAAAGTGTGTCTGTGGGAACTGAGGTACCTCATCCAGAACACTTTAAGCTTTAGAACATAAAGAATTTAGATGTTTGGTCAGTTAACCAGATTAGAGAACAAAGGATTAGCATTTGTGTGTACCAAGCACTTAATGTACGTTATATCATGTGACTCTCAAACCTCCACAGGGTAGGTAGGTGTTTGACTGGTGAGAAAAGGAGGCTTAGAAAGATTGTTTGCCTAAGATCTGAAGCCTGTGAGCCCCTCTCACTGCCAAGCGCTCCCCAGAGTGTGGTGTCTGCGCAGCAGTGTTTGCTTAGGCTTTTGTTAGCTGTGGCTTCTTTCATCAGCGATTATTCTCCAGATGGTTGACTATTTACCCTCACATTAGAGACACAAAATTGGGCGTCATTCCTCCTGGGGTTTGTGTTCTTTTTCTTCTTTCTCTGACATCTTTCTATTTAATCACCTCTGTAGATATGAAAATAACATTTAGTTTTATGTAATTTGTGCTTGTTTTTGTTTGTTTTTTTAAGGATTATAAGGTGTGTAATTGTGTATGCATTGATTCTAAACCAATTAGAAAGCAAGTGTCTGCTTAATACGAGGAAGGAAATGAAGTTCTTCATACTTTTACTGTATTATTTTCCCACTTAGAAATAGCTTTAGTTCTGCATGCTTCACAATCAGGGATTTCAGTGTCTTGAGCATGGGAGATGGTAGGTGCAGCAACTGAGGTTGTCTGAGTTGGTGTGTGCCTAGGTTTCCAAGTGCTTCCATTGACTTAGATGTTTTAATCTTCTCGGTAACCCTAGGAGCCAATAATGTCTTTATCTCCATTTTATAGATGAGAAAAAAATCAAGTTGAAGAAAAGGTGGGAAATTTATTCAAAGCTAGGATACTGCAGTGTCTTGGCAGTTTTGAGTCCGAATTACTTAGAATTTATGTTGTTACTAAGTTAATTAATAATGCTGTTTCCTTCCTTGGCAGGTGGACTTTTATTCTTTGGGGGAGTAGTTACAGAGTATCGTCAGGATGAGAATGACTTAGCTTAGTAGGGTTATATGTAAGTCACTTGAGTTACTGAGGCATCATTAAAAAACTAAGCAGGTCTTAATTTATTGTTCAGAACATTTGCAATTATGAAAATAAGGATTCGGAAAGGTGTGTGTGTGTGTTTCTTCCTGTGACTTGTGCCTGAGGGAAGCAATTTAAAAGAGCAAGCATTTGTTGTGGTTCACAGAGGGTTTGGTACATGGGAGAGGGCTCTGGGCCTGTGGGAGGCTGATGCCATGGCAGAAGGGTGTGTTGGAGCAGGGAAGCTAGGGAGAGATAGGAATGCATCTCTTTTCCAATGTACATCCCTCCATCCAAGCGGGTCCCAGCTTTCATAATTATTGCACCTCCCACTGGTCTATTGAGATTTCTAGTTCTTCTGTTGATCACTTCATTGATGAAGGCAGAGCCCCATGATCTAGTCTTTTCTCAGAAGCTCCGCCTCTGGAAACGGCTTTGTTGGGAACCAAGCCTTTAACATGTGAGCCTTTTTGGGGAGTGCTTTGTATCCAAATCATAATAGTGCTTCTATTTACTCTGCAGAATGTCATTGAAACAGACAATTTTGTGTCTAAATGCTGACTAGTGAAATAATGTTGTTTTAGGTTACAACAGTGAAGGGACTTTGAAAGACTTAGCTGGCATGTTGATTGGGAAGGCAAACATCTTTTCTTTTTAGCAAGTAGTAATACTGGGTTTTAAAATTATATTTTTCCAGCAAGAACATTTGAATTAATACAAGCTATTATTATAAGGTTGGGGAAATATTTCTGACTAAGAATGATATTAACATGCTTTAATGACTGATTTACAGTTTTTATTGCTGTGAAGGAACACCATGACCACAGCAACTCTTATAAGGGGAAAAACATTTAATTGTGGTGGCTTACATTTTCTGAGGGTTATTCCATTATCATCACGGTGTGACATGGTGGCCTGCAGGCAGACATGGCGGTGGAGAAGGAGCTGAGAGCCCTACATCCTGACTTTCAGGCAACAGGAAGTGGTCTGAGACACTAGGTGTGGCTTGAGCATATATGAGACCTCAAGCCCACCCCCACAGTGACACACTTCCTCCAACAAAGCCAGACCTCCTTATAGTGCCACTCCTTATGTGATTATGGGGACCAGTTACATTTAAACTGCCACAATGAGTTTTTGTTAAGCTTGGTGATCTCCCCTTTCCTTTTTTACTTTCCTTTTAAAGCTTCTCACCAAAGGACATGGATGAAAATGAAAACAGTCAGTCTTCAACTACAAGCTATCAATATCCTAAAGAAACAGTAAGGAAGCGCCAAAATTCAGTACAGAATTCAGGAGGAAGTGTGTCTTCTAGGTTTTCCAGGAAAAGCTTCAAACTGGATTATAGACTAGAAGAAGACGTAACTAAATCGAAGAAAGGAAAAGATGGGAGATTTGTTAACCCATGGCCGACATGGAAAAACATCTCTATCTCAAATGTTTTTAGATGGCTGATAATGGAGAAAGACCACAGCAGTGTTCCGGTTTCCAAAGAGGTAGGCAGCATTTAGCTGTTTTTGAATGCTTTGTGTATACTTTAAATACATATATATGACTTAGTTTTTTATTTTTTTATTTTTATGAGCTATGACCCTCTATTTAGTGATTCGAACTGTTTGTGTATGGAGAGACATAATGGTAAGTTTGAAGGGACAAATGAATTTTATGACCCATGTCCTCTGGTTCCTAGTGTAGCAGCACAGTGCATGTGTAAATAATCCCTGGCAGGTCGTAGCCAGCGGCTGGGCTAAAGTGCTTTAGAAGCAGAGCAGTAGAAGTGCTGAATTCTGATTGGTAGGGTATGTGTGCTGGACCTAGAGAGCAATTGTGCAGTGCTTTCTAGGTTAGATGATCACATGAACCATGTTATAAAGGTGAGAAGGCGCACAGTGTGTTCCAGAGAGCAACAAGCTGATACAGATTTGGAATGTGCATTCTGAAAAGTAAGGCATGACCTAAAGTATGCCTTTAATCCTTGGACTCAGCCACCAGTGCTACAAAAGAAATCTTTTCATGTCCTTTGCAAAGCTACAAAGGTTGACTATGCCTTCAGTGGCAGTAGTGTCACTAAGGATGTAGCTTAGATAGAGAATACTAGAAGAGTCAGATGTGTTTTGGCAGGGCTGGAGGAGTAGGTTATGGTCCCATTACCATGGCATCTTCTTTTCCTTTCAGTTTCTTTCTTAGTTTCCCCTGTACTACCTATCATCTTCCTTGAATGCCGATCCTGCCTGGCTTTGGGGGAGTTAGGGGCAGGGTGTCTGACTTTGTGAGTTGAGGGATAGTATGGAAAGACTAGGGGCTTTCCTGAAAGCTCTGGTTTACAATGGAAGAGGTAAGGGGCTGTGTGGGTAGCAGTTGATTTTGGTGTTAGATCTTCTTTAAGGGATATAGTATTGAAAATCTTACATCATGCTGAGTGTGGTGGTGCAAACCTTTAATGCCAGTACTTAGGCACCAGTGGCTAGTGGATCTCTGTGAGTTCAAGGCCAGCTTGATCTACATAGTGAGTTCTGGGAAATCCAAGGCTACACAGAGAGACCCAGTCTCTATAAAGGGGGGTGGTGAAGAAAATAATTCTTCTATAACTTTCATGCTAGAAATACTCATAGTAATCTCTATATGGTATATATATTTGTATATGTGTGCATTTATATGCACATATATGCATATATTTGCTGTGCTGGAGATTAAACCTAGAGCCCAATATATTGTTTTTTTTGTAGTTGTTTGTTTATTGAGACAGGCTGGTTTCAAACTTGTAAACTGTATAGGATTATGTTCCACCATGCCTGATCTCAATATTGTTTAAGGACCTTTTAGAATTAGGTTAGATATTAATAGATAACATTTATATATGGAGAGCTTTTTAACTATTTTATTTATTTATTTATTTATTTATTTATTTATTTATTTGTTTGTTTGTTTGTTCATGAGTCCTGAACATGTATGACTTTATGTCAGAAGAGGGCATCATGAGCCACCATGTGATTGCTGGGAATTGAACTCAGAATCTCTGGAGGAGCAGCCATTGCTCTCGACCACTGAGCCATCTCTCCAGCCCCTGTATGTGGAGAGTTTTAGGATGAGGCAAGGAACAAGAAAAGCGTCTTATTTTGTTTGTTTGTTTGTTTGTGAGACTCAGGCTCCCTATGTAATTCAGGCTGCCCTGGAACCTTTCTATCGCCACACTAGCATTGAGCTTGTGTTCTTGCAGCCTCGTTTCCTGAGTGCTGGGATCACAGGTGTGCACCACCACACCTGGCCTTTTCTTTCCTCCTTGATGAACTTCATCTGAGGAGAGATAGTCAAACTAGGACGGGAGGGAATAGGGTTATAAGGTCAGGATAGGTGAGCTATGTGGGTTTTTTTTTTGTTTATTTTTCATGTAAATTTCTTCCTGGTTTTGAGCCACAGCTTCTAAAAATAGAGGTTAGTGATAGGTTCAGTATTGTTTTATTTCAAAGAGTAAGTGGCTAGATGAAGGTAGAATTATATGTCTTCATTCTAACAGTTTGGGAGATTCTAAAAACTGGGTTGACTCTGAGTACCTGCCAGGCCAGTGGTTTTTAAGGGCATATTTGTCCCTTCTGAGAAAGTAACAAAAGCTGCAGAGGAATACACACGGCTAGATAAGTACGTTGCCATTGGCTTATCGTATCGTCATGGATCTTATGAACTCCAGTCTGTCCATGCACTCATTTATTTAGCTAGTGTTTACTGAGCATATCTATGTGCTGGACACACCATTATGTGCTAAAGAGTGAATAAACAAAGTCAGTAAATCACTAGTGTGGAGTATTAAAATGTAAGTGTGCCGGTTGGTGTTGCCCTCCATTAATCCCAGCACTCTGGAGGCAGAGGCAGGCTGATCTCTTGAGTTCCAGGACAGCCTGGTCCACAGAGTTAGTTCCAGGACAGCCAGTGCTACACAGAGAAACCCTGTCTGGAAAAGAAAACAAACAAACAAACAAACAAACAAAAAAGGAAGAAAGAAAATACACACTGGAATAGTGCAAATGTGCCTTTCTTTGATATTATACTGAATTCGTTTTTACTGACATATTCAAAGATCTGAGTCCCCTTAGGTATCTTTCTAATACCCTGCCTTTAAAAAGAAACGCTTCATTGACGAATGCAGCCAAGCCTCTACCACCCTCTGCCCGATTCACTGTTGCACTTACGGTTTGAGTCTGTCTGTCTGCCTGGTTGATTGTTTTTAAGTGTGTGCCACCATCACCGGGCTCTAGTTTGCATTTTCATTTATGACCTCTTCCCTGTCATATTCCCTCCTTTTCTTCAGTGAAAGTGCAAGTGGCTTCCCTTGTTTATTTCAGGGTTAACTAACTGTGTTTAAACAGTTGCTGAAAGGTTGAGCTTTGCCCAAGGGTGACAGTTACAGTTCCCCAAATCCCAGAACAAAACCAGGGGCAAGTAGATGAAGAACTAATTTAATCAGATTTCTGTAAGTTGTTTTCTTAGACATTGAGAGGCCAGCATTGAATGAGAAGATCACAGCCATAAGTCATTACTTTGGAAAGAAAATAATATTTAAATAGAATAATTATATACTATGCTATTTATATCATTATAGTATACTGCATTTGTTTACCTAAATATGTGAAAGTGCTGTAGAAGAAACATATGATTAATGTGTACATTAATTGATAGGTCTGAATAAAGTGGGTCATAAGCAGGAAGCATAGTTTAGTTGCATGGTGAGAAAGAGTTTCCTTCCTGGGCCCTTCCTGGTATCTGTCACAATGTTAGGGTAGTACGTCAGCTCACAGGGCACACATGGTTCAGAGGCTGTTGTTGCTTTGCATTATTGTTGCCTCTGTGACCTTGTCTGATTGTTATTATGATTCATAGTCACCAGTAGAGGGGAGAAAAAAATAACATTTGGCAGAATTTAAGGAGGTGAGGTACAGACACTTCTTGAGTTTCATTAGTTGGAGGAGGCTGTCAAATTGGAGAACAGCATAGCTGGGTAAAAAAGTGGGACTCCAGGAGTTTGGGAACCAGTTTTGTGCTTTTCACTGACCGTGTGGCCTTTTTTCTATCCCAATTTCCTGAGATATTTGCAGTAGTCTAATTTTCACTTGACTCCACAGCTCATGTGTTAAAGGCTTCTTCCTCTGCTGATGCTATGGGAAGTGGTGGAGACATTCAGAGGTAGGGCTAAGTGGGGAGGTCTTCTGGTGTGCTGGTGTGCCCATGCAGGTGACAGTAGGACTCTCATCCTTATCCCTTCCTCTTCATTTTCATTTCTGGACAGGTAGATCAGGGCCTGCCATCATGTCCTGTCCTTCACAGGCCCCAGAGCAACAGAGCCGCTTGAGCGTAGGTTGAAACCCCCAAAACTGAGCAAACCCAAGCACCTCTTTGGTACCTACTTTCTAAAATGTCACCATGGCATCTGTTTCTGATTTATTACTGTCGTCAGTGCCTAGTAGGTGTTTTCAGTCTGAAAATATGTTTTTTTCAGTTGTAGGAAATTTCCTTATCTACAGTTGTAGGAAATTTCTTTATCTACTCAATGGAAAATTCTATCTATCCTTTTGTTTCAACATGACTAGGTAGCCTTTATATTCAGTGGGTATAGGAAAAAACCAAAATTCCAGTACAACCAAAGACTACGGATCCCAAGAGTTTCTTATAATAGGATTTAGCCTGGATGTTTAAATGGCAAATTGTCTAAAAGGTTTTTTGGACCATAGAAGGTTTCCCATGAAAGTCTTTCCCTGTAGATTTGATGCTGAGAGCATTATTTACTTTCACCAACAATCCAAATCACTGGGTGATTTGCATTCCCTGTAAAACAACCTGTAGCTTACTGCCACTACCCTGGACCAAAGACATCTGTAGACCTCAAATCAACTATGTTGCAGTCTTGGGAGGGACTTGGGAGAGTAGATAATTTGACCAAGAAACACCATTTCAGTGTGGTGTTTTACTTACTTTTAGTGTGAATGAATATCATTCCAAGGAGGTGAAGGTTTAGTGAAAAGAAGAGATTTAGATGAAGACCTGACCTCTTGAGTGAGCTACCTATCTCTTGTGTGAGCTACAAATTTAGTGACTCCTCTCTACTTTGGTCTGTTTACCACTAAGGTGGCCGAAATACCTGTCACAGTATTAAATCACAATGTGGTGGTTTGAATGAGAATGGCTCCCATAGGCTCACATATTTGAATGCTTGGTCCCCAGTTAGTGGAAATGTTTGGGAAGGATTAGGAGGTGTGGTCTTGTTGGAGGAGGCATGTCACTGGGTGAAAGCTTTGAGGTTTCAAAAGCCCAGCCATTTCTAGTTACTTCTTCCTCTCTGTCTTATTTTTGCTGATAAGGTTGTAAACTCTCAGCTATTACTCCAGTGTCACAGCTGCCTATCTGCTGCCATGCTCTCCACGTGATGGTCATGGACCCTCTGAATCCTGGAGCCCAATAAACTCTTCTTTAAGTTGCCTTGGTTGTGGTGTTTTGCCATGGCCATAAGAAAGAGTGTGCTTAGCATCACCTTATTAAACGTAAACATGACCTGGCACAGCAAACATTGTATTTTCCCCTTTTCTCAAGAAAAGCAAAACATTAACCAAACTGCCTTTTAATTATAGGCCTTACGATTTTTCCTTTTGCAGTTTCCATGAGGGAAAATTAGCCAAGGCAATCTTAATTTAGCCAAACAAACAAACAAACAAACAAACAAGCAAACAACCCCTACTTTCTTTAAGAAATGAAGAATTCCTTCTCTCCCTCCCTTCCTCCTGCTCCTCATGCTTTTTCAAACTCTGGTGATTGGGACAGAAAGTTTACAGATCATTCATTCCTTTTCTGGTATTGTGTACCTGTGTGTATGCGTATATGCGAATGTATGTGGAGGCCAGAGGTTGATATTGGCTATCCACCTTAGTCACTCTCCACCTTAGTTTTTGAGACAGAGTCTATCCTTGCACCTGATTTGGGTAGGCTGGCTGGCTAGTGAGCTTCAGGAATCCTCCATTCGCTCACACAGTGCTGGGGTTATAGCCATGCCATGCCGACTTCCTTATGGATGTGGGATCTGAACTCACATTTTCACACTTGTGTATCAGGCACCTTACCAATGCAGTCATCCCCCAAATCCCTGATTTTGTCTCCTTGGTCGTTCAGTAGTAGGTTATGTTGTTTGAGTTCCCAGGTAAATTCCAGGGAGCAAATTTGTGAAGGTAAGTGAGAAGAAGCTGAGCGTGCAGAAGGGCTCACCCATGTGTCAGCTGCTGTTGTGCGATTGGGGTACAACACCGCCACCGAGGCAGCTCATACAAGGCCAGGGTTATGTGGGCCTGTGATTCCAGAGGGTCCATCGTCGTGGAGAAGCACGGCCGTAGCCAAACTTGAGAACTTGTGTCTTCAACTGCAGGCAGAAAGCAGAGAGAGAGAGAACTGGGAACGGTGCCAGGCTTGGAGACCTCAAAGCCCACCCCCAGTGTCACAGTTCCTCCAGCAAGGTCACCTCTCCTAAACCTACCCCAAGAGTGCCACCAGCTAGGAACCACGTATCAGACACCTAAGCCTCTGGGGTGAATCTCATTCAAGTCACCACAACAAAGAGTGTTCAGATGGAGTCACTATCTTTGTTGTTGTTTGGTTGTTTTTCTTTTTTTCAAGTAGGGTTTCTCTGTGTAGCCTTGGCTATCCTGGAACTCACTCAGTGGATCATGCTGGCCTCAAACTCCCAGAGATCTGCCTGCCTTTGCCTCCTGAGTGCTAGGATTAAAGGTGTGCACCACCTGAAAAGCTTTACTGGTATGGCTTTTCGTACTACACAACTGAACCATTAAACATACAATTTAGTTATATTTACAGACATGTTCAACTACACACAATCATTTCTGTTATTTCCAAATATAATACCCACGTCCTTCAGTCATCACCCTCCAACCCTGCTTCTTTCGCCCTCCTCTGCTCCCTGGGAACTATTAATCTACATTGTTGTCTTCTTATAACCTTGATGATGCATTTGAGGCTGCCAACAATGCTTGACCCTCCAGTAGCCATTCAGATAATTCTAAATGCCAAGCTTCAAGTGGCTTTTAAACTTAGAGCAAAACCAAAGTTCATTTGTTTTCAGTGGTTATTATTTTCCAGGTTCTGCTCAAACATTCCAAAATAGTTTAACGTAATGCAAGTTCCACGTATTTATATGTATATTTGATGAGTTTTATTTTAACATTGACATAATGATGCAGAGCAGATCACCACAATAAAGAAAAGGAAAATGCCCGTCATCCCCTTATTCCACAAGCTCTTACTTTACAAAGGTTAAGTAAGGGTGGATTGGGGCAGGTAGCTTAGTAGTTGGCCACATGCTTGGTGTGCATGAGGCCCTCAGTTTGTTCTTCAGCACCACACACGCCGAGTTAATTGAAACTACGTATGCTGATAGGAGAAGGTGTCATGTAAGCATGGAGACCTGTGTGAGCTGGCTGACCTGTGTGAGGGTGTCATCTAAGCATGGAGACCTGTGTGAGCTGGCTGACCTGGGTGAGGGTGTCATCTAAGCATGGAGACCTGTGTGAGCTGGCTGACCTGGGTGAGGGTGTCATGTAAGCATGGAGACCTGTGTGAGCTGGCTGACCTGGGTGAGGGTGTCATGTAAGCATGGAGACCTGTGTGAGCTGGCTGACCTGGGTGAGGGTGTCATCTAAGCATGGAGACTTGTGTGAGCTGCCTGATCTGGGTGAGGGTATCTGTGTCACTCTTTCCTTTTTCATCTGTAGGATGGAAGGAGTTTTTGCCTCTGGTGTTTTGATCTGTGTTAAATCTAAATTTTTTGTATGAATTAGTGCAATTTCTAAACAATAAAATCAATATAAATGGTAGTTATTGCTAATGTTATTTTATGCTATATTTTAGTAAAGTACTTGATATAGTATTTTTGTCATCATTGTTGTTGTATGACTAGTATTATGCCCAACACATAATTACATTATGTTAAATTTACAGTAATTTCTTTCCTTTCTTTACAAAATGTTTATTTTATGTGAATGCTTGTGCCTGGGGATGTGGATCACATGCTTGCAAGTGCCTGAAGAGGCTAGAAGAGGGTATCAGAGCCCCCTGAGTTGTGGGTGGCTGTGGGCAGCCTGGGTACTAGGAATAGAACCCAGGTCCTCTGAAAGACCAGCAAGTGCCCCCAGCACTTCTTCTTTTGCCTCCATCTTATCTTTTTGATTTTCTTCCCTCTTAATTCTTGGTAAATATACAATGTGACTTTTTTTCTAACCCTAATTGTAAATTTTGAGAATTGAAAAAAAAACTACTATTCATTTGTTCATTAATTTATCCCCAAAGTTTTATTGGTCAGGCCCCATGTTGTAGTCACTAAACAAGGTGCTTAAAATGATTCCAGGCTGTATAAGACAAGAGATGGAGTCTGTATGCAGACTAGAGCACAGGAACCTTGTGTTCCTAGAAGCATGCAAATCCAGGGTCGTAGGGAGGGGTTCCATCTGCAAAGATTTAGGGAGGGTCCCTTGGAGGATGCACAATTTAATTGCAGTCTCGAAGGACTGAGAGGGTGAAGGCAATCTGAGAAATGGGTCAGAATCCTGCAGAGTTCTGAAACTCCATCTAGGAATGGGACGAGTTTCCTTGAGTATGGGGTATAGTGTGTTCAGAGGAATAAATAGTGTGAGTGCAGCTGGGAGGACTGGGCATCCCATGGGCAGCTTGTTGTTGGGCAAGGGGACGAGATGGGTTTGACAGGGAGCAGAGAGCAATGAAGACTTACGGGAGGGAAGGAGTTACATCTTAACCACAGGTACACTGCTTCTGTTGCATTGTTTATTTATAGACAGGCCTTACTATATTAACCAAGGCTAGCCTTGAACTCTTGGTCTTTCTTCCTCAGCTTCTCAAGTGCTGGGATTATAAATGCTATTTACCATATCCATCTGGTATACTGCTGAGGACTTTTATGACTCTGTATGGATGGATTGAGTGTGGAGACAGCTGAACAGTCACAAGTGCTTTGATGTGTCCCCACGTGTCCCCACGTGTCACAAGTGCTTTGATGTGTCTAGCTAGCTACTACTTAGGTTATTAAGTGTAGGTTACTGGCTATGCAGAAATACAAAAGATTGACAGGCCTGGTGTATGCTTGGCCTTCGGGGTTGGGACACCCTGTCTTCTTCTGGAATACTTGTAGAGTGTGTATTGTGAGCCAGCCATTCCTAATTCAGTTCTCATGGCATTGCAGTACCATCTTCCAGCTGGGGAACGGTCTTGGGGGGCTCAAGACACATTACTACCATCCCCTCTGCCTTTCCTCTCCTGGCCAGGCCTCTCATTCAAACTCTCTGAGTGGTGTCTTAGTTTTCTTTCACCATGTTCTCCTGCCTTTGCCCTCTTGTCAGCCTGCCATATAAGGGTAAGGAATGAAGACAACTATTGATGAATGTGACCCCCACCCCCACCCCCGCCCCAGGAATTATCACAGTGCTTGGCTTTGAATTTTGTGTCCAAGGGTTAAATGCCAGTTGCCATCAGCTTGCACTGTGGGTTCCAGGTACTGGCCTGCTTTGGAGGCTTAGGCAGCAAATACATCATCAGCTCAGTGAGGAGACAACAGCAGAACGACTGCATCGAGGCCAGTCTACTGCTGGCGTTTCCAAAGACAGCCTTCAAAATAAAACCCTTCAGTTTAAAATTGGATTTTCCTTTGCCGCCGCCGCCGCCATAGGCATCCAGGACTAAGCAGATGACTAAGCTTGTTATTAAGACACATCTAGAAAGAAGCCAGTGCCTGTGTGGAAGAGATGAGCCGCAGTGGCAGGTGGACTGGGTGGCTTCATTTATCCCCAAATAGCTCCTCGATGAAATGTAGGTCACAGCACTTTCTGTGATGATGTAATATCTTTCTACTCCCTAAATACTGCTTTTTCCTTTTCTATATATACAGGAACTTGACAAAGAACTCCCAGTGCTTAAGCCATATTTTATCAGTGACCCCAAAGAAGCTGGAGTGACAGAGGCTGGCTTGAGAGTCACATGGTTGGGACACGCAACGCTGATGGTGGAGATGGATGAGCTCATATTCCTTACAGATCCCATGTTTAGTTCCCGGGCCTCTCCCTCACAGTACATGGGTCCAAAGCGGTTTTGCGGTCCCCCGTGTACAATAAGTGAACTCCCCCCAATAGATGCTGTTCTTATTAGTCACAACCACTACGACCACCTGGACTATGGCTCTGTCCTCGCTTTGAATGAGCGCTTTGGCAGTGAGCTGAGATGGTTTGTGCCTCTGGGGCTTCTCGACTGGATGCAGAAATGTGGCTGTGAGAACGTGATTGAGCTGGACTGGTGGGAGGAGAATTGCGTCCCTGGCCATGATAAGGTCACCTTTGTCTTCACACCTTCCCAACACTGGAGTAAAAGGACCCTCATGGATGACAACAAGGTTCTGTGGGGCAGCTGGTCTGTGTTGGGGCCTTGGAATCGATTCTTCTTTGCGGGGGATACTGGTTACTGCCCTGCGTTTGAAGAGATAGGAAAGAGGTTTGGTCCCTTTGACCTGGCAGCTATTCCCATTGGAGCTTATGAGCCAAGGTTTGTAAAGGAGTCCTGGTACTATGTAATTGTGATTTTAGTGGTGGGCTTGGTGTACATTGGTACAGGTTGAAGTTAGATTTATATTCAATTTTGTATCAAGGTATAAGAATTGGGCTAGGCCCCAGTAGCTCACTCCAGGAAGCCATCTAGGAAAACAAAGGAATTTCTATACCTTGCAGAGCCCACATTCCTTCCTGCTTACTAGCCAGTACCCAGAATCACAGGGGTGATTCTTTTTGCAGATAAATGTCTCTGCTTTGTGATTGGGAATTTCCAATCCTCCCTCCTACAGCTGTATGCTCAGCATTTATTTTGAGAGCACTTAAGGGCTACACTGTCACCAAAGACCCAGAAGACCTAACTACTGTCTGTTCTACTAAATACTGTCTCTTTAAGAAGGGATATGATTTCGATGATCTCAGTCAAGCAGATGTACAAGTGAAACAAAACGGACTTCCTGGGCAATGAAATGACTGCTTATTCTAGTTTAGATGCTCAGAACCCACAGTAAAAAGTCTGCCTGCTTGCACATTCCTGGGATTCCAGAGCTGGGGAGGCAGACAGGAGGATCCTGGTTGTTCACTGGCTAGACAGTGTCACCAGTTAGTGAGATCCAGGTTTAGTGAGAGAAGCTGTCTTTAAAACAAGGTGTGTGTGGGGGTGAGACTGGCAAAATAGATTAGGGGGTAAAGGCACTCATTAATCAGGGTAAAACTTGAAGTCCCGAGTTTGATCCCTGTGATAATTCTTTTCCTTTCGAAGGTGGAGAGTGATTAAGGGAACCAGCTGATGGTGACCTCTGGGCTGAACATGCCCTCATACACTTGTGCACACACCATACATTCCAGGTTTTCTGTACTTTTCACAGCGTGCAGATACATGTATGTTACTCAGGCAACCCTGCAAGCATTGTATCTCCAGTACATGCAGTGTACCTATAATCTCAACAAGGCTTGGGACTCACTTGCCGAGCGGTTTGTACACAGGGTGATGGATTGGGTAAATCTAATATTTTGCTTTCTTTTGATATCTATCTATCTGTTCATCTGTCAGTTTTCTTTTTGCTTTTTGTATCAGGATTGAATCCAGAGCTATATCCCCATCCCCATCAAATTCATTTGTTAAGTTCACCAAGCCATTTTTCTGTCCTTACTAACATCGATCCTTTCATTTATTGGTTTAGCTTTACTTATTTCCTTATTGTGGGAGAGTTTAGATACTTTTACCTGTTTGTGTTCTTAGTAATTATTAAAACTATCATAATTTGCCAGATAAGGTGGCACACGCCTCTAAACTCCAAAACTTAGAGGTTGAGGCAGGAGGATCTGTTCCGAAAGACCACCACCAACCAGTACAGACCACAACAGAAATTATTATAAGTCAGTATTAGTATTTGAATTCTACTTTCTCCATTCAGATTATTCTGGTTCCCACTAAACTTCTGAAAATATCAATCAACATGGCTTTAAAAAACTTTTACAGATCATTTTCAAATGGTGTTGGCTTTTACTTACCACAGTATCTCTTTATAGCTACAGAAACAAGCTTTCATGGTGGCATCGTATGTGTTTAGTATGTATGTATGAGGTGATGGCACAAATTGCATGCTCACAGCCTTGCTCCTTCTCTGCAGTGCCTCTGGGCTGGGGTGGGGATGGGGGCGAGGCATGGCTTGCTTTAAGAGCCTTAAATGTGGTAGCTCACATGTACTGTGGAATCTGATTTTGTTTTATCAATACTAGCTGTTTTAGAAATAAAATAAACCTTAGGAATCCTGTACACATGTAAGCACACATTACAGCAAAAAAAAAAAAAAAATGTTGTGTGCTGGGAATATTTCATTCCTACTTCCAAGGTCTCTCATCCCCAGACATTGTAGCTGGAATTTGCATTTGCTTTTTCCACTTGCATTGCTGGGGCTTGAATCTGGAGCCCTGAACAAGCTAGGTCAAGTGGTCTGTCAGCCTTAGTGCTATCGTTCTCATCTTAATGGCTCGAGTGAAAAACAAAAAACAAAACAAAACAGAATTTAGTTCAGGTAAACAGAAGTTAGAAAAGAAGTAGGATTTGTAGTACGCTTGTTTAATAGATGAGTAGACACACCAAGACTGTTTCTGTTCTGCCTTCACTCCCAAGCAGCAGGACCTAGGCAGAATGCTGCTTTGTAGGCTGGCTTTGTTTTGGGGTTCTCAGAGGACCCGTCAACTGCTGTTGTAGAGGAACGGACTCTTGTAGAGGAATGGTGATGAGTTCTAGGAAGGGCAGAACACCTGTGCAGATTCCACACCTTTAGTCTCTCTAGCATTGGTTGGTAGTGGCAAACTAGGATGTAAAGAATATGGAGAAAATGTTTCTCCTCAGCCAGACTAATAGCTTGGAGAGGAAAACCTGCATGTCCTTTGTATAAAACACAATTCATTTTTTCCTGAAGATGGTGCTTTTGTTAATTTTTCTGGGAGGGGGGTCTATGAACAGATGCTGCATTTAATGTTTTGACAAACTGCCTACTTTAACCTTCACATTTCCTTTACAGACATGGAAATGGAAGCCCAGGGAGTTTGAGAGGCCTTTCCAAAGGCATTCCAACCACTTGTGACTCAGGGGCTCCAAGGTGTTAGCCAGTCTTCCAGGACTTTGTTATCTGTAGTCACTTGGGAGTATTTTGCCCAGCCAACACCCCACTGTTTAGTTTTATAATGTTTTAAATAAAATGCCTTGACTGGCAGTGGGGCTTTCTGTTCCTTTGTACACTGAACACTGTTTCTTTTTGAGAAATAATGTAGTCCAACCTTGAATTTAGGATCCTCCTGTGGACTGACAGAGTTATAGTGTATGCCATAGTACCCTGCCTTATACACTAACTCTTTGCTTGATTTCCTTTGGTTAGTAGGATATCCTTGTTCAATGGTAACTGGAGCTTGCGTTCCAATCCTTTACCCATTATTACATTTCTTTCATTTATTTCTAAAATTGCAGAGTATCTGCTTTTTAAAGTAATAGGTCATGTTTTAAAAACACAGCATCAGTACAAATCAAAAGTAAACATGAAATAAAGCCTGAGACTCATTTTTTTAGCAATTTATATACACAAGAATTTTGCTTTTTGTGCCCCCAGAGAAAAGTGGAACAAGGGAAGTGGTTTTACTGTGAATGGATTTTACTTCTGTTTAGAATCTTGTTTATTTGTTTACATATATTTTAAGATTTTATTCATGATTTATTTATTTATTTTGAGGTAGCATTTCTCTGTGTATCCCTGGCTGTCCTGAAACTCTCTGCGTAGACTAGGCTGGCTTCCAACTCAGAGATCTGCCTGTTTCTGCCTCCCGAGTGCTGGGATTAAAGGCCTGCATCACCATGCCTGGCATAAGATTTCACTTGTAATACTTATGGGTATTTGTGTCTGTGTGAGTGAATGTCATGCATTTTGGGTACCCACAGAGGCCAGAAGAGGGTGTCAGCTCCCTTAGAGCTGGAGTGACAGGCCATTGTGAGCCACCTGATGAGGGTGCTAGGAGCTGAACTCAGGTCTTTGGCAAGGGCAGCAGAGCCCGTCTCTTCATTCCTGCCTCACAAGTGTTTTCTTACCGTCTTGGCCTGCTCCAGACTTAGTGTCTGGTTCATTGATCACTGCTTGTGTTCCTTCTCTGTGATTCTCATTTCTGGCTGCCCAAGCCTCATGCCTTTGTCCCAACCCACAATAGTTACATCAGAATCATGGAGTAACTTTCTATTGTAAGTTTTCTGGATCAGCTCCATGTGGATTTGATGGCTGAAAAGTGGTTGAATGCAACACTACTGCTTGTTGCAGCATTTGCTAGTGATTGGGTGAAGTTCTTAGGTGTACTGACATAAAGTCCTATGAAGCACTAGGGTGAGGCTGAAAAAGATAACCACAGTGTGCTGCTAAGTTTTCAAACATTCATAATCCTAGAAGAATCTTTTTCCTTTAAATTTTATTTTTAACTATGCACATAAATGTGTGTGTTTGTGGGTGTGAGTGTAAGAGCCCAAGGAGGCCATTCAAGAACATTGGGTCTCCTGGAGCTGGGGTTACAGGCAGTGTGAACTGTCTCATGTGGGCACCGGGAGCCAAACTCAGGTCTTCTACAAGAGTAGTGCTTGCTCTCAGCTGCATAATGGTCTCCCTAGATGTGCAGACTATTAAATGTCCATATATGAAACAGTCATTTGAATTTAGGCTGTTTTCAGAGGTTGAATTAATTGCTGTGTTCCATCAGGTGGTTTATGAAATACCAGCATGTAGACCCAGAAGATGCTGTAAGGATTCATATTGATGTTCAAACCAAGAAATCTGTGGCAATTCACTGGGGAACGTTTGCCTTAGCTAATGAGGTAAGTTTGAGTTAAACAAACAGAAACCTCAGCTTTGATTGTGTGTTGGTAGGATTTAGGTATCTCTGTGCTTTCAGAGACCACTGTGTACTCAAACTCCATATAGTCATCACAGCCATCACATAATCTGCAGGGGTAAAGCATACCTCCTAGTAAGATAACACTTGAAAACAGTGTGTGCTGTTTCTTAGGCTGATTTCCATAGTTAATGAAGCACGTGCTTATCCAGAATTTGTGTGCAGTGTAGAAAATGAACCATCATGTCTCTGCATTCCAGATGGCTTCTGTTCTAGTAGAAGCTGGAAGACAACGTACATTGTTTGTATACTAGAAGGTGGAAGTTCTGTCATGTGGAATGGATTAATTGGTCTCAAAGACAGGGAGGGATCAGGAATGGATTTATGGAAGAAGGTAATTTTATCGTGGCACAGGCGAGAAGGAAAGTGTTTGTTTGCAGAGGAGGAAAGGGCAGAGCTTGGGTTGGAGGCAGCAACATGAGGGGAGTGAGGAGTTTGTCCAGCAGGAGAGTGGGCGGTGTGGAGGGCAGTAGGAGAAGAGAACAAGAGTGCGGGGCTTTCTAGAAACATGTAACCCATTTAGTTAACTCCCAGTGTTTGTTATTTCCATACACTGGGATAAATGTGCTTTATTTGGACATTATCAGAAGAGCTGATTCTTCCTCAGGGAACTGATCCCTGGGCTCTGCTCCTGGCGTGGGTTCTGGGATCAGGAAGTCTAGTAATGCCATCTCTTCATTCTTGGGTCTAAGTGCAAGCGATGTTGAGAAAGGGTTAGAAGTTAACTTCCCTTGCTTGCCGGGCGTTGGTGGTGCACACCTTTAATCCCAGCACTCGGGAGGCAGAGGCAGGCAGATCTCTCTGAGTTTGAAACCAGCCTGGTCTACAAGAGCTAGTTCCAGGACAGCCTCCAAAGCCACAGAGAAACCCTGTCTCGAAAAACCAAAAAAAAAGTTAACTTCCCCTGCTTGGCTTTTGGTGACCACTTCTGTCTTCCAGAGCCTCTGTGAAGACCCTGTGTTTCCTTGCTATTTTTAACCCTCTTATTCTGCTTTGTTTCTGGTGTGGTCTCTTCCTAAGATACAGTTTGTTCCAAAATTACCTAACGGATGCAATTTTCATTTTCCTATCCCCTAATTGAAATGTCTGTCTTCTGATGCAATAACCCTGAGTAATGCAGCAGCCCTTCAGAGGTTTCTGGAGGTGGCATGGGGGAATAATTGAAAACCTACAGAGCTAGGAGGAAGGCGTGCATCTGAAGTGCATGTGTGAACTGTCATATCTGCACACTGCTATTTGATGGCTGCTTCTTATGATGTCTCTACTGTTTGTGTGTGCTAACGTTCCATATGTGTCTTCTGTGGTGACCTAGCTGGGATAGTAGTATGTTAATCAAATCTTTGTAAAGGAAGGGGTGAAGACTCAGCTTCAGTGATTGGGCAGACCTGAGATGGAGAGATTAGGAGATGATCAAACCTCAGCCATCAAGAATCCTTTCACAGCCAGGCAGTGGTGGCACACACCTTTAATTCCAGCACTTGGGAGGCAGAGGCAGGTGGATCTGTGTGAGTTCGAGGCCAGCCTGGTCTACAGAGTGACTGTTCAGGACAGCCAAGGTTAAATAGAGAAACCCTGTCTCAAAAAACAAACAAAAAAGAATGATTTCACTAGTTTTAGTTAGGTTTCTATTGCTGTGAGGAGGCACCATGACCATGCAACTTTGTAAAGGAAAACATTTAACTGGGACTGGCTTACTGATGGGGGTTGCCTTTTTGTGTATGTTTCTCTTATTGGTTGATGAATAAATGATTGGCCAGGCAGAAAGATAGGAGGGGTTAGGAGACAAAGAATTCTGGGAAGTGTAGGCAGAGAGGAGAGTCATCGTATGAGCCTGGGAAGAGATGACGTAAGTCAGGAGTTCTCTGGTAAGATAAGGCCATGTAGAAATACATACTACATTAGTAGTTATGGGTTAATAATTAAGACAGAGCTAACCAATAAGAAGCCCGAGCCACTGGCCAACAGTTTCATAATTAATATAGCATCTGTGTGTTCATTTGGGACAAGGCGGCTGCGGAACTGGTCAGGAAATCCCATAACAGCTTACAGTTTTAGAGGTTTAGTACATTATCATCATGGTGGGAAACATGGTAGTATGCAGGCATACTGGTCTACATGCTGGAGAAGGAGCTGAGAGTTCTACATCTTGATCCACAGGTAGCAGAAAGAGACTGTGTACCACACTGAGTGTAGCTTGAGCATATAAGACCTCAAAACCCACCCCCACAGTGACACATCCCAACAAGGCCTACTCCAACAGGCCACATCTCCTAATAGTGTCACTCCTGGGCCAAATATTCAAACACAACTGTTCCAACCACCACATTACTGTTTAGCCTTTAAGAAATATGTTTGATGACTCCCAGTGGCGGCAGGAAGACTGCAAGTAGTCTGGTCTGCATGACAAGTGGCAAGCCATTCTGGGCTACTTGAATACAGTATATATCAGTGCCAAAAATCTCAAACAAAGAGAGATATGTTCATGCTGTTCTCCCATCTTTATTTCTTCCTGAGGCTTTTAGTAACAACTCATCTTTTCTTTAACTCTTTTGTAGTTGCCAGTTTACTCAACTAATGCAAAAGTGTTAAAGTCTGTGGGAATTTAGATGTGTTTAGCTTGTAGTTTCTAAATATTTGGTATTTTGTATATGCACTTGAAATAGCTGCTCATTGTGTTATAAGCAGGATACAGATGTCTGTAACTCAACAGCATCCTAAAGTTCTGTACGTGTAGTATGTGTACTAATGTCTAACTTTGATGTAGCGTTCTGTAATTACATAAGCTAGTGTGCCTGCTAGCCAACGTGGGTGGTGTTATTACTAGATTCTGTTGGAAGTGAGTTGTTAGCAGTTATCCGGGGCTAATGGGCCCCACATTCAGGGGTTCTTCCCCTCCTCTTACTTGCATTCTCGGACTCACTCACTTGCTTTTCCCTAGGTTCTGGCTTCTGTGACTGTGAGCATTGTTTTCTTCCTTGTGCTTGGATTCTAAGATACTAAATCTAAGTCATCCAGAAGCTTTTCCCACCTAATACTAAGGCCAGTCCCTAGATGGTTAGAATAGCCAAGAATTTACCTATGGAAAAACTCAGATAAAGACAGAAGGTCTCCCACCAGCTACAACCTTATAAAAATGTACTGAGTCCTTAATGTCATCATGTTTGACACTGCAAAGTTAGAGCTAGCAAAGAGGTTATCAGTGTAGGGCGATTGTGTATCTGTATTGTTGACCAAAACCTTGGGAAACAGGGGTGACAAGAACTTAACAACAGGAGCTATGGTTTTTTTTTTTTTTTTTGTAAAACAATTTTTAAAATTTTTTTCATTTTACATAATAGCTCTAGTTCCCTTCTGTCCCCTTCTCCTGTCTCCCCACATCCTCCCCCTTCCCACCCTCATCCACTCCTCTGATGGGGTAAGGGTTTCCTTGGGGAGTCAAAGTCTGACATACCAAGTTGAGGCAGGACCAAGCCCCTCTCCCCTGTATGAAGGCTGAGCAAGGTATCCCACCATAGGTAATGGGCTCTAAAAAGTCAGTTCCTGTACCCAGGATAAGCCCTGGTCCCACTGACAGCCCCCCACCCCCAACAGATCACGCCACATAACTGTCAGAGGGTTTAGTTCAGGCCCATGCAGGTTCCCCAGCTGTCAGTCTAGAGTCTGTGAGCTCCCACTGGACCAGGTCAGCTGTCTCTGTGGTTCCCCCATCATGACCTTGACCCCCCCTTGTTCATATGATAAGGAGCTATTTTTTTTTCAGGTTTTCAAGACAGGGTTTCTCTAGGTTTGGAGACTGTCCTGGAACTCTCTTTGAAGACCAGGCTGGCCTCGAACTCGCAGAGATCTGCCTGCCTCTGCCTCCCGAGTGCTGGGATTAAAGGTGAGCGCCACCACCACCTGGAGGAGCTGTTTTTCAGTGGGGAAGAATTTCATTATTTTAAAGGTTTTAAAAATAAATGTAATTTATTTTTGTGCTATATGTGCTACATAGCATATAACAGTTGATATATACATATATAATATTATATATGTTAGACAAACAATAGATTCTTGCTATCTGCCATCCATTAATGAGAGGTTAAATAAGGTTTACTTAAAACCTTATTTAGCAGCTAGTTGAATGCTGCCAATGATCCTTTAAACATAGCCAAAACGTGGAAATAAGCAAGGAAGACAACACCCATGAGTCCATTTAAACCCCAGGAAATGCTGCCTGGCGTTTCTATCTCGTTGGTTATCTGTTCTCACTGTTGCTCACTCTTCTCTCCTTGTGAGTCCTGAATGCAGCAGGGCAGCAGTCTTGCCCCACAGTCGAGCAATGAGAAGATGGAGCTAGCACTTTGCCTGGGCAATCCGTGTTTCTCCCAGAGACTCCGCTCGTGTAGCCACAGGAAAGTTTCAGACAACTCAGTGTTAGGAAAGAGTGAACGCCAAGGGCAGATTTGAGTGCAGTTAAGAAAGAGATGGCTCAGTGCTATTAGAGGGCATGCTTTTGGCTTTAGCCTTGGCTCATTGGCCGTTTAATTCTGTCTGGGATGTTGCTCAGGAGAGAGGGTGTGATAGCTAGGCAGACAGCACAGCCTTTATTGTGAATTTATTAGTTGTGTATAGAGTTTTAACTCAGCCAGTGGAAAACAGACTGGAAAACAGAGCTCTTTCCCTTTCCCGTGTGTCCCCTTGGTCTTCCTGCTTCGTGTTCTGCTCTGTCACCTGTCTAGCCTAGGTCCTCTCTGCCGGTCACATTTACCTGTAAGCTGTCTCCTCCTCCAGCTAGAACCTCCTCCCTCCCACCCTCACAGAGGCTCAGTCTTCACGATTACACATTGTCCCTTAGTCAGTCCTCAGCACTATCAAAGACCTCTACAGTTTGAATCAACTCAGGATACATCCCGAGTGGCCTCATGTTTGGGGTCTCTGCTCTGAGATCACCTGCAGCACCGGAGTAGCCTCGCCCACAGGTGTGTTTAGAGGCTGCTTTGTTGGAAGGGCCTCTTCAATGATTGTATTTAAAGCAAGCCTCATTGCCAGCACTTTCTTCTTCTCAGACCATATGAAATCCTCAGATACCGTATTTCCTTTCGTGTCTATCTCTGTATTACAAGGATAAAGACTTCTGTTCACTAGCTTGACACACTCTGTAGATGCATAGAAGACAGTTCTCAGAAGGGAAGACAGACTCCCACTGATGGTTAGTTCAGAAAACTTTCACTTTTTTAAACTTCCAAATGTTACAGCCTGACTAATTAGGAAAACAAAAACACCTTTGAATGAAATTTTTTTTTTTTTTTTTTTTTTTTTTTTTTTTTTACAAAAGCTAGTATACAGGAGAGATTTAGGTCAAAAGAGAAATAAGAAAACATTCAAGTGATTTGCACTTTTATAATTGACGTTGTTTGTGTATGGCACATGCATAAGCATCACAGCAGTTTTGTAGAGGTCAGAGAGGGCCAGTTTTGTCCTCTCTGTAGTGTTGGCTGTCCTGGAACTCACTCTGGAGACCAGGCTGGCCTTGAACTCAGAGTTCTGCCTGCCTCTGCCTCCTGAGTGTTGGGATTAAAGGTGTGTGCCACCACTACCTACCATTTTTATCCTTACACCATGTGGGTCTAGGGATCTAACTCAGGGTCTCAAGTTTCGCATCAAGTATCTTGGCCCACTAAGCCATCTTGCCTAGCCAGTTTGAACTTTTTCAGAAAATATTTGCCAGTCCGTGGTGGTTCATGCCTTTAATCCCAACACTCAGGAGGCAGAGGCAGGTAGATTTCTGTGAGTTCTAGGCCAGCTTGGTCTCCAGATCAAGTTCCAGGACAGGCTCCAAAGCTACACAGAGAAAACAAAACAAAATTTGAGTGTGTAAAAACATTCTGGAGCATGCTTTGCTCTGTTTTTACCGTGTGAGGGAGCATTGAGGCCATACGGGAGTTGGAACTGTACTGCACTGTCTGTTCTCGTGGGCCCTTCGTCCTCTGACATGGTTTGCTCATGGGGCTGTTGTGGGTAACAGCCTTCTTCAGCCACAAATATTTGCCTGTCCACAAAAACACAGGTGAACAGAATCCCACATGCTTAAATGTGTAATCATCCAGTCCTGTAATGTCATTTCTTGGTATTGATTCCAGCTACACCGAAACTGTATCATGTGAGACAGGGATTGGCATCTGTGTGACGCAGGGGGACATCACAATGCACATATGGATATTTGGATGGACGTAGAGCTTTCTCATCCTAGACAGTTATAGTGACTTTGTCATTAGTGACTTAAATTGTGTAGTGACATATTTGCTATTGGTTCATTTAAAAGAATTACGTAGGCAAATTTTGGTGGTTTAAATTTATTTTTAGCTTGAATGTTTATTTGAAATGGCCCTCAAGTATTTGTACTGTAAGTTTTCATTTTTCTTCCTGTCACTTTCCAGCATTACTTAGAACCTCCAGTGAAACTGAATGAAGCTCTAGAAAGATATGGACTTAAAAGTGAAGATTTCTTTGTCCTGAAGCACGGCGAATCAAGATACTTGAATAATGATAAAGCTTTTGAAGAAACATGAAAATGGGAATTTTCAGTGAAAACAAATAGAAGACTAAGAAACTCTCAAATACTCTGACATTTTTCACATAGAAACAACTTCTGAGCGTGTGTTCTGTTTTGCATTATAACTTGCCAATGATAAGACTCACTTATATAAACTGTGTGAGTCCAGAGAGGGTTATTTAAAGAATTGTCCAATGCAGACTTAAAAAAAAAAACACATACCAATGACACAAACATTGCAATATGTTAGTTTTTATTAAAACACTACATTTTAGTGGTGGTAGGTTTCTGAGGTGGTGGAAAGCTGACATTAAGGTTTCATTTCTTTTTCTGTTATTCAGGGCTTTCTACAAAGGAGTCAAGCTTACCTACCTACTGAGCTTTTTCAGACACACACACCTTTCTTATACTCATATTGTCATGATAAACGTGACTTCCACATCTGAGTGCACATTCAGTTTTTGTCATCAGGATGAGCTGCTGGTCATGGTGATGCATGCCTACAAGCCCAGCACTCAGAGGATGAGGCAGATAGATCACAAGTTCAAAGCAACCCAAGCTACAGGGAAGACCCTGTCTCAAGAGGAAATATAAGCTTACATGCAAAATGTTAAGTGATTTATTTTGTTAAGCATGAGAACGTAGGTGTTTGAGCTAAATTATCATTTAAAATTTTTTATTGTGGATAAATATACATTGCATAAAATTATTTTAACTATAGTGAAAAGAAGCTCCTTGGCATGAAGTATTCCAGTTCTTGTACCTCAATGAGTAACTTTAACTTAAATTTCTCAGAGGGCAGGCAACATCTACCCAGCGGCATGCCCACGTTAAAAGCTCATGGGTGGAGAAGAGAACAATGTGGTTTGGAGATGGAGGAGAAGTTTAAATTAAGCCAGACACTGCTAGGCACAGTTGCAACTACAGTGGAGTGTCTCACATATCCTAAATTCGATACCTCATGTGCTTGGAACTAGGTTTTATTTTCATTTTCCATGAGTGCGCGCGCACACACACACACACACACACACACACTTTTTCCTGTTCTCTCTGAGCTCTAACCCCAAATATATCAGTAAGATTTGTAAGTATGTTTTACATGACTTGGATGTATTATATATTTTTATATTAAATAACCTATAAGCACAAATGTACCATTTAGTAAGCCATTGTGAAATTACAGGAGTTGTTTTCAAGCTTCTTGGTGTCTGCTGCCCAGAATGTATACTGTCTTGGACCAGTGTGCCTCTGCATCCACAAGTTTGTTGTGAATCTTCAGGAAGTGGGCTTCCCAGGTGTTAGTGAGGGTGTATTCTGTTTCTGACTCACACCAATGAAATCAACTTTCTTGGCACAAAACACTGTAGGTTTTCTCTCTATAGATATATCAAATATTATATAGAGTACTCAGTACTTCAATAGATTTGCATGGATATATGCATGCCACACCCAGGCCTCTCATTGGAATTTCATCCTTCAGTCAAGGATTTGATTACCTGTGTTCAGAACCGATCTCATCATGTATGACAAGAGGACAATGTTAACCTACAGAGGGGAGAATAATTTTTTTTTTTTTTTTAAAGAGCACTTTAGAAATCTAAGGGAGTGGGGGCTGGAGAGATGGCTCAGAGGTTAAGAGCACTTAGTGCTCTTCCAGAGGTCCTGAGTTCAATTCCCAGCAACCACATGGTGGCTCACAACCATCCGTTATGAGATCTGGTGCCCTCTTCTGGTGTGCAGATATACGTGGAAGCAGAATGTTGTATACATAATAAAATCTTTAAAGAAAAAAAAAAAAAGAAATCTGAGGGAGCAAACTTAAGATAGGACTGTCTGAATTGGACAGGCACAGAAAAGGCTTTTGGTAATGCGCTGGCTCTGTTGGAAACACCAACTGGAGGCTGACTTTAGAGGGTAATAGCCAATATAAAAGATAACAGAATTTGGTAGTTTTATATACCATGTTCGTCCCAGTCAAGGGGAAATGTGTGTGGTAATACTGTGTGCATAGTGAATGTAACTTGGAGGCACTGAAGCACAAGATTGCATTTGGAATCAGCATTAGCAGTCTCCCCACTGCAAATACATGTGAACCTGTGTAGTGGCCAGCCTTGGGGACATTGCTCCACCTGGCACCCCTGCAGGCATCCTGTCCTACAGAAAATCCTCTTACTTAAGAAGCATCTGATAAATTTGCTCAAGTGTTTCTCCATGAATGGCCTCGACATTGCTTTTGTGTCCACAGGTACTGCTGGAGGCTCTCCAGGTGCTTTGCATTCTAGTCCATTGAACCGGGCCTGCCTCCTTTTTCTAGGCTTCCTCAGGATTTGTGTGTTTCTGTTTCCATAGAAGTTCCATTCACTGTGAAGTACATAAAGTATCTCTTTAACACAGCCACCCTATTTTCACTTTATTTTTCTAATGTACATTTCAAAGGATGTATGTGTAAAGTGAAAATAAATTTGGGAAAATGTATTCTCTTGTCAGTCTAATATTGTAAATACTGTCTAGTCGATCTTCCAGGTCAATTTCACATTCCTTTCTGATCAGTGTCGTCACTGAGACCCTTCCATATGACTAGCTGCCTTTGAGGCTGGGTCCTTCTTTGGCATGCTATAACCTATTTGTATGTTTCACTGTAAGTTCTTCCTGGGTAGCTATGTGATACCCACTCAGCCCGTTGACACTCCAGAGTCAGCTGCTGGCAAGCAAGGCTCTTCAGACTGATGGAGGAGATAAGGATGGCAAGGAACATCTAGACCCACCATTTCGGAAGCTCACTGCAAACATTCTGGCCCCTGCACAATCTTCTTAATGCTTGCTTTTATTAAACAGGCAGATTTGAAAAAATTGTAATGCAGAAATGTGCTTTTGAGAGAATACCTTGAATGCTGTCGTCAGCATGTTTTAAGTGTTGTGAACCATCATGGCTTGGTGCTACTCCAGCCCCCTGAAGACTTGTAGTCCCACCTTAAACATTTTCCTGTTCTAAAGAGATTCTTCCAAGCTGATGTCTGTATCAGCCCTGAGAACACATTTTTCAGTTTGAGGATTTGTGACTCATGCAAACACTCTAGTAGCTACATCTTTACAAATGCATTTTGAAGTACTCCTAAAGCTTCGACTCTCTCTCACACACACAAAGAGTGACACTTCTGTTTGCACACAGCTCTAAGCACAGGCAGAATGGACATACCGTAGAACCTGGCTGAATTCAAGGACCTTGAACTTAATACTTCCTGGGATATGAGTATTTGAAAAGATAGCTGAAAATGTTTATAGGGGCTTAGAAATGGCTGCAGCTAAAAGCACCTGTTGCTCTTGTAGAGGACTTGGGTTCAGATCCCAGCACCCATACGGTGGTTTATAACCATCTACAGAGTGGTTTTTAACCATCTATCACTACTCCAGTTCCAATGCCTTCTGACCTTGTGTCCATACATAAACACAGGCAAAACACTCATACAAATACATTTAAAAAAATTATACATTGTAATTTTAGTCAAGTAAAATGTGGATGAAAATTAAGAACATAATGCCAATGGGGGAAGACATTTTGTACACCTTTGCATTTTTATTTTTATTAAAAAAATTATACAATTTTTGCTCAGTAAAAAAATTCCAAACAGTAGAAATGAGTACACACAGAAAATCCAATGTACCCACCTCCCAGTCCTATGCCCAGAAGTTTACGTATCATTTTAGAAGTCTGCCCATGTATAAATGTATTTCTTTTTGTACACTGTTTTACAGCATGCTTTTAAAAACACCCATTTCTTAGGCCTGTGAGTACAGCCAAACTCACTCGGGTCCATCTCTTTTAAAGCCTAGCTGCTTGGTTTACCAGCTGCCCGAGGGTGCAAACTTGGATTCCCTGTGAATGGAAATAGTTTTATGATCAGAAATGATGAGGGAAGACTCTGATGATGAACAGAGTCTTGTGCTCAGTATCACTGTGCTCAGTGAGGTACAAGGCTTCTGTGGCAGTTCTAGTCTTCAAAGTCTTCCACTCAGCACTTAAAGCTGGCTCATGAGCAGCTGAAAATCCAGGAGTTAGGAATGTACAGAGAAAGGCCACTCATTCCATGTGAGGCAACCATTAAGATCTCAGTAAGTATCTGCAGTACAATCTCTCCTGCTCATTTGATACCAATAAAACCAATCAAAATAAACCCGAAGAGCAAATCAGTCTATGAACCTAACTTAAACATTTGTCCCAGAAGTGAGTCACATCCTCTGAATGTTCAGACTGGAATATTTGTAGACTGTTGATCATACCTAATCCTCAAACCCCAAATCTGAGCTACTTCAAAGTCCCAAAGTTTGAATGTCATGTTGGATTACAGCTGCTCACCGTCCTGAACTGTGTTAACAAAATAGGACTTTTATTGTTTGACTTCATCAGCTAAACAACACTTTTAAAGGAAGGATAGATAGACAGTAAGCTGCTGTGTGCTGACTTATGACTGTATGACTCTAAAGAAAAGCAGGGGCAGCCAATCAGACCTTCGGCATTATCGCTAAAACCTTCTCCTTCACATCCACATCATGATGGTGGGCTAAAGCCCTCATTTTTTGGGCGCAGTCCTCTCCATACAGCAGGGAGAACAATGACCCTTTAGCGAAGGGAGGCTGACCAGCTGGGCAGCCTTCCACTCGGAGGCAGTTGTTTATATTCTGAAACAGTGTAAGTGCCCGAAGAAGAATCTCATTTGCTATGTGGCCATCAAAAAAGGAAAGAAATGAAGAATCCACCTGAAAGAGGAAATACCAAGTGTCATTTTGATACAACAGCACTGACTAGTTTACGTTTAGAAGTCTGACCACAGGGAAGCAACCCCAACTGCTAACTTACTGAGACCAGTACAATTTTTATCTCCATGTTACAAATGAAAATGAGGTTTTGTTTGTTAGCTAAAAAGTAAGATTTCTTTGGAACCCTGGAGTGCAGACATTTGGAAAACCAACCATTTTAGGATCCATCCAGTTTTCTAAGAACTCAGTAGCTC
Source organism: Cricetulus griseus (assembly GCF_003668045.3). Lineage (NCBI taxonomy): Eukaryota > Metazoa > Chordata > Mammalia > Rodentia > Cricetidae > Cricetulus > Cricetulus griseus. Next base: position 172,816,389 of record NW_023276806.1, read on the forward strand.
AACCAGTATTACTGCCCATACACAGTATGGGGGATGGGGCTGAGTGGATCGGCTTATTGCTGCAGATGGGGAATTCCAGGCCACCTCTGCGCCACTCTGACTTGCTTCAGAACATGGGGACGGTTTTCAATGATCTTGCTTATTGGTTACAGGTTTGTGTCTCCTAAGTTCCGTGAGAATGTTGGTTCAGGCACTCTGCCTGAGCACATGCAGGCAGCCCAGCAACAGTGCTGTCTCAGCAGATGCTGAGGCACGTGGGCATAAAACAAACCACATTTAAAACTGAGATGATACTGTGTGCTGCAAAGGGAGCAGAGATGGAAAACTCACTGTTGATACAGAGAACTTTTAAAGAGTAAAACAGGCTTGTTTCAGGAAACAAATTCATATGTATGAGGAATAAGAAGCTAATATCTTAGCACTGCTCTGCGGAGATAATCCCTGTGAATGTTTTTGGGCACACCCTCCTAGATGGATTTGTCAAAATCTATGTATGTGTGCATTTACAAACCAGTCAGGTAGGTGATCCACTTACCTGGGCACTCAGTAGTCCTTCTGTCATGGCTGGATTCTCAGACAAATTCAAAAGCAGCTTCAAAACCTGAACCTGCCGGCAGAAGGCTGGGTTTACTGAATCAGAAGCATTACCCTCTAGGATGCTGTCCTCTCACTCCCTGGCACCCCATAAACTACTGTTTGCACCCCCAAGCCTGGCTCCAACTCTCTCCATTAAGTATCCACTCAGCTCTGACCCTCGGCACCCCTTTGAGAGCAGCTATCATTATCAGTGACTTCTAGGCCTCCCGTCTGTCTCAGCTGCTGGGGAGAGAGGATGAACGAAGCAAATGTCTTCCAATACCGTACATCTGGTGTGTGTTAAATCACAGGAGGGGAACAGAGGCTGAGGTCAGTGTTTTCCTAGACTGCACTTCATGGCAGACACGAACCCAGAGCTCACCAGTCTGGCTAGTGTAGCCAGCTTGTTCCAGGGATCCCATCTCACACCTCTGTGCTGGGGTTACAGGCAGGCCACTCACCCAGCATTTACATGGGTACTGGGATCGGAACTTCTCATCTCATGCTTGCACAATGAGCACTTTAACCACAGAACCACTCCCACAGCTCTTTTTGTTTGTTTGTTTGTTTGTTTGTTTTTGAGACAGGGTTTCTCTGTATTGCTTTGGAGCCTATCCTGGCACTCCCTCTGTAGACCAGGCTGGCCTCAAACTCACATTGATCCGCCTGCCTCTACCTCCCGAGCGCTGGGATTAAAGGCATGCGCCAGCAACGCCCGGCTCCCCCAGCTCTTAAGTCATCTTTATTATGAGCTCTATTAAGAAGAATCTGATCTTTGAACAAAAGAAATCTCTCAAAGCTTAGTTTATTTCTCATGAAAGTTATCAACATTCTGTGTTTGGTCACCATGATTAGATACTAGGATCCTTCTACAAGGTTATTAGGAATCTTTTTAAAATGTGAAAAATGTTTTATGATCATTTAAATGGGAAATGACAGTAAAGTGACTTAATAGCTAATTAAAATGCTAGCATTCTTATTATTTACTTCTGAAAATCAGTTATTAAGTAGAATGTCTTAAAATGTTTAGACTTATTTATTGTGTTTATGTGTATAAAGGTTTCTGCCTGTATGTGTGTGCAGTCCCTGCAGAGGTCAGAAGGGGGCACTGGAGCCTCTGGAGCTGGAGTTCCCAGTGGAACTCCAAGCACCCAAGTACCAGTGGGTGCTTGGTACCAAGCCTGGGTCTTTTGCAAGAGCAGCACATGCTCTTAAGTGCTGAGCATCCCTCTAGCCCAGGAGGCCTTCTTGAAAAACACTAACCCACACTTTCCACAAGACTGTTGTAATTAAAGTGAGAAGAAGGATGATGCCCAGGAAAAAAATGATTCCACTTTTCACTAGATCTCGGAAGGAACCTGGATGTGCATTTTTAGAACTTATTAAACAGGCCAATAGATACTGACCTTAGACCTTTGGGGGAGAGGGTGATGGGGATCAAACCTGGGTCTCCTGGGCCAGGCAAGCACTAGCCTATGGAGGTCTACCTTAGCCCTAGAACAGCTGTAAATACAGGAAAATAAAGAAGTTTCATGCTGTACTGCATGCTTACAATTCCTTTGGTCACATGTGAACCTACTAAATAAGGAGGTGATGAAACTGCTTAACCTCAATTTTATCATCTTTTACATTTTTGTCAGGTGTGGAGGTGTACTTGGGAGGCAGAGATCTGTGTGAGTTTGTGGCTAGCCTGCTCTACAGAGCAAGTTCCAAGACAGTCAGGGCTACACAGAGTGACCCTGTCTCTACAGGCCAACTCCCCCCCCCCCAAAAAAAAATTAAAAATTTGTAAGATGACTACATTGTCATGATGAAATATCAAACAGTAGAAGAGAACAAGGTGAAAATAAAAGTCTGTGCTAGTGGCCCATCTGCCAGAGAGTGGGGATGCTTTCGCAGGATCATGCTTTTCAGACAAGTGTTTATAGGAAAATGATGACTCTTAGAGGTAAGAAAGCAAGTGTGACCTCTGACCCTTTAGTTCACTCCGAGACCTCAGCTGGCCTGATGCTGTTGGCAACACCAATAATATGCAATAAAGTGCCTGGCTGTCAGTCAGTGAAGCTTGCAGCAGATAACAGGAATGAAAGCTGTGTAATTGATCACTTTGCACAAACCATTTTAAGAGGTAACGGAGCGCTGGGGACATACTGCAGTGGTGAGGTGTATGCCTGGGTTCCATCTTCAGCAGGACACTAAAACCAGGCAAGGTAGTGTACATCTGTAATCCCAGCACTCAGAAGGTGAAGGGTAGATGAGAATCCAAGAATCTCACTCTGCTACACAGTGAAACCCAGGCCAACCTAGGATATATGAGACCCCACCTCAAAAATAAACACATAAAAGACTCAGCAGGCGTGGCATGTGTGCAAGCCTGGGGACTGGAGTTCGAGCCCCTAAATCCATGTAAAGGGGGAAAGAGAAAATCAATTCCAGTTTCCCTCTGACTCCCACATGCTTTATGCCACACATCCAACACACACACACACACACACACACACACACATACAGAACTTTTTAAAAGAGGTCTGGTGAGAAGCAAAAGGCTTGCTGCCACCAAGCGTGAAAACCACAGTTCAATCACTGAGACCACTTATTGGAAGGAGAACTGCCTCCTGAAAGTTGGACATGTACGCAGCTCATGAGTTGCTCCCATATAAATAGTGTAATGATGATGATGACGGACTATGTGTGACATGAAAATGGAAAGGGACACTGGGAGGGAGGAAGATAAGGAGGGCAAGCAGGGTTGAGGAGGAAAGACTTTGGGGAGGAGGGGTGTGTAGTCTGAATGTGACTGGCCCCCATAAACCCATAGGAGTGGCAATATTAGGAGGTGTGGCTTTCCTGGAGTGGGCATGGCCTTGCTGGAGGAAGGAAGCATAGGAAACCCCATAGGAAACCTTTGGGCTTTCCTATGCTTAGGATACTGCCCAGTGTCTGAGTCCACTTCTGTTTGCTTCTGATCAAGACAAAGCCAGCACCATGTCTGCCGGCACGCTGCCATGCTCCTCTCCATGAAGATAATGGACTGAACCTCTTAAACTGTCAGCTGCCACCTCAATGAAATGTTTTCTTTATAAGAGTTGCCGTGGTCATGGTGTCTCCTCACAGCAATAGAAACCTTGACTAAGGCAGAAGTTGGTACCAGGGACTGAGGTATTGCTGGGATAGGCTGCACCATGGTATTGTTTGGACTTTGGCACTTTGGGCTCGGGAGAAGCAGTGTGTGCTTTAAGCACGGCTTAGTGGGCCACACTAGTAGGAAGACAGAAGTGCTAAGAGTGATTTGATGAACTGTGGGGACCTACCTCAAGTGGTTCAATATGTTGCCTAAAGATCATTCCTGTGATATTTTGGTGAAGAACATGGCTGCTTTTTTTCCTTCTCTAAAGAGTCTGCCTGAGGTTAAAGTGAACAAGAGTTCTGGATTAATTCCATTGGCAGAGGAAATCTCAAAATAGCCTAGTACAGATTCTGTTGTATGGTTATTTGTGTAAAGTCTTACTGAGATTTATAATGAAAAGGAGCAGGCTGAACAAATGAAAATTCAAAATGCACAGATTGAGAAAAGGGTACCAGTAAGTAGAACAGAGCTGAATCCTGTGTTCAAGGAGAAAAATGGATTAAGAAATAGAAAGAATAAAGGGAGTGGTGACCTCAGGGCAAGATCCTACCCAGCTGTTTCCAACTTGTAAAAGAGAACTAAAGAAAAGCTTAGAGCCAGGTGTGGTGGTGCACACCTTTAATCCCAGCATTGGGAAGGCAGAGGCCGGCGAATCTCTGAGTTTGAAGCCAGACTGGTCTACAGGGCGAGGCAAGCTTTCGGCAGTGAAGGACAGAAATCTGGCAAAGTTGCAAGTAATTGAACTAGGGGGCCATGTTCGAGCACCAGTAAGTAGTTGAACTTGGCAACTTCAGCATCATGGTTCTGGAGTTAAGGACAGAAGGGGTTATGGAACTTGCCCCAGAGACTAAGGAAAGCCACTGAGGCCAGGCATGGCCCTGAATGGACGCTTAGAGAGCCATGTGTGCAGCTGTGAAGTTGAAGTCCCCATGGTGTTAGAGATGACAGAGTTGTGGGACACCTGCTGAGGAGAGCTGCTAACAGGGCACGGAACCAGGCCAAGAGAAAGAAGTGTGTTACAGCCAACAAGGCTGAAAGGAGATGGAGATCTGAAGAGCATCTTGACATCAAACACAGAGATGCAGAGTTTGGAGTTTGCCTAGCTGGCTTTTGCTCTTGCTTTAGTCCCGTATTTCCTCACTATGCTCCCTTCCCTATGTTTTAGAATGGCAATGTAGATCCTATGCTATTATATGTTGGAAGTAAGCGATCTGTTTTTAGATTTTGATTTTATAGGGGATTACAATTAAGCGTTTGCATGAATCTCAGAAGAGACTTTGAACTTTGTATTTTTAAACATTGTTCAGCCTGTTTATGGAGACTATGGGGACTTTTGAAATTGGACTGAATGCATTTTGCATTATGATATTAAAAGATTATGGGGGCCAGGGAGTGGAATGTGGTGCTTTGAATGTAACTGGCCCCCATAAGCTCATAGGGAGTGGCCCTAGTAGGAGGTGTGGCCTTGTTGGAGTGGGCGTGGCATTGTTGGAGAAAGTGTGTTACTGTGAGAGTGGGCTTTGAGGTTTCCTATGTTCAAGATATACCAGGGTCTGAGTCCACTTCCTGTTGTCTTTCTGATCAAGAAGTAGCTAGCACCGTGTCTGCCTGCACGCTGGCTGCCATGTTCCCCTCCGTGGTGATAATGGACTGAAACTGTAAGTGAGCCACCCTTGATGTTTTGTTTTATAAGAGTTGTCATGGTCATGGCATCTCTTGACAGCAATAGAAACCCTAACTAAGACAAGGAGTAACAAAAACTATACATAACGGCACTTGGGAGGCAGAGGTAGGCAGATCTCTGTGAGTTTGAGGCCAGCCTGGTATACAGGGTGAATTCCAGGACAGCCAGGACACTTTCACTGAGAAACCCTGTCTCAAACACGCCCGCCCCACCCCAGGGCTGGAGAGATGGCCCAGAGGTTAAGAGCACTGACTGCTCTTCCAGAGGTCCTGAGTTCAATTCCCCAGCAACCACATGGTGGTTCACAACCATCCGTTATGAGATCTGGTGCCCTCTTCTGGTGTGCAGATATACATGGAAGCAGAATGTTGTATACATAATAAATAAATAAAATCTTTAACCTCCCCCCAAAAAAACCCAAACCAAAACCAACAAAACTATACATAAAAAATGAAACAATGAAACCTATTACTTTGTATACTAATTTTAAAGACTGGTCAAAAAGATAAAAGATGCAACTTACTGTCACTATTTCTCAGTGCCCTTTCATTCAGGGTTCCTATTTCTGGCTAAAGGGTGCTAGTGATCTCAGTAAAACAGGATTCTACAAGTGACCCAGCACATGGTCTTGGCACAGTGATTGTGCAATCCAGTGTTAGGAGATAAAAGTAATATGCTTTTCTTGGACTTCTGTAAGTATTTTTCATAAACTTTGAGTGGACCATCTTTTTTCCTTTTTGATACAGTGTTTCTTTATGTGGCCCTGCCTGTTGGAATTTGCTATACAGATCAGGTTGGTGTGAGCTCACAGTTTTACCTGCCTCTGACTCTCAAGTGCTGAGATTTAAGGTAGCACTTATCTTTTTAGAGGGAAGTGACAGGGAAGAAATAGATGACTGCAATTTCAATCTTTCCTTTTTCTTACTGGAACTCATTATGTAGACTAGGCAGAACTCAGAACTCTGCCTGCCTCTAAATCCAAGAGTATTGGGATTAAAGATGTGTACTACCATGAACGGACTGGAAATTCAGTCTTAGTAAGTTTAATGCAACAGCTCTTCAACCTTCAGTACTGATGGCTGGATCCCCTACCTTGGTGCTTCCGTTTCCAATAAGTGACAGGTGGAGCAGGCCAGTGATGTAGCTGCTGAGAAGATGCTGGTAGTCATTGGTGACAGTCATATTTGTGAGCAACCTCAGGCCAGCCAACTGCACAGCAGAGTTCAGGGGATCCGCAAAAACATCCTCACAGACTCGCTGGACGTATACCTGAGAGAAAGACAATATCTCAGAAAGAAAGACAACACCTCAGACTCTCCAGCAGCTTCTACGGAATGGTTCCTTTTCTTCACGCTAAAGTAGATCTGGGAGTGAACTGGTTCCACTTGGTTTCTTAGTTTACTAAGTCTTTCTGCTGGGATGTGTTCCTTGATACTGGCTTCATTATTTTAACATCCCTGAATTAAACTGAGCCCAACTCCAAAAGCCTAGGAGATAGATAGCTCTGCCTTAGTTTCTCTTTCTTTAAAGGTAGTTGTTAGCTGTAAAGTTATGAGCACACACTGCTGATTTTACTACTCACCATTATTATTCAGACAACTTACCTTTATCTTGACTTGATTTTCAACATTCACACTCAGGTTATTTAGTGCATTTAAAGCTTTCTCTTTAATACTGTGATTCAGAGAGTTGATTTTGTTTCCAATGATTGGGATACCACCCAGCTCACGAATAATGGCCTAAGAGAGAGGGAATAAATGGACCATAGCTTCAATATGTAGCCCTATAACTGAATTCCATGCATCTAGAAATACAACTAAAATTAATCACTTTAGAGAAATGCTATTCTTATAAACAAATCTGCCTGTCAGAAAATTTTATTATTAAGAAAAATTGTATCTATGTGAATATGTGTGTTTATGTATGCGTGCAGAGGGAAACATCAGTTGTCATTTCGTCAACATGCCATTCACCTTTTTTTTGAGACAGTTCTTTCACTGGCTGGGACTCAACAAAGTGTGGAGATGTAACATTCTGAAATATCTTTTGTTGGACCTTGTAGCCGAAGTTAGTAATAAACCTTGAAGTTACTTAAGATTGCTAGCCTATGGTGTACACAAACCTGGCTTTAAGAGAATAATGTAACTACTACCAACCTGGCCTTGGATTTCCCATGAAATCAACTTTTACAACCTAAACTATTGTACAGGGCTGAGTGACATACTCTTTTTTGCCTTTGAACCAGAATAATAAATGTGTATCCTTTGCTGGAAGTAGCAAATATGGAAGCTGAAAGTGACTATTTATGGATATTGGTTGAGAACTGATGCTTCTTATGTGGATCAGTTGGGTCAGCAACTTAATCCCTTGTAAAACTCTTAAAAATTTCTGTAAAGAATCCCAGCTGTCACATGTCATCTGGCATGCTATATAAGATAGTCAAAGTTGGGTCAAAACCTGGCCAACTTTCCTTCCATGTGGGTTATTTGCATTAGAGGTGACTTGTTCCACTTATGTCCCAGGTACATTTCTCTATCCTACAAACACAACTCATACACCATGTTTATGGTTTCACTAACTTCTCCAAAGCCTGGTTTTTGCCATTGAGTACCTCTTGGTTTTCTATTTATAATGTAGTGGTATGAACCAAAGATCTGGGGTGTTCACACCTATGTTTAAACTGTACAAGGCTCAGTGACTGATTAGAACATCTTTGGTTGTGGAGTTGGACTATTATAGAAATTACCTTGGGCCATCTCTAGCCCCTTACCAGTCATTCATTGCCCACTTCTGCATTTGAACTAACATCCCTGTGACTGTCAGACAAATCTCTTTGGAATAGATTTACAGACCAAAACCCAAGAATGTCATCCTATAGCATCTGCAGTCCACCACTGAGATGTCCCTGCTTTGATGTACAGCCACCTCATGTCCCTATCAGTATAGGTATTAGAAGTACCTTGATTGATTTATGCTTTTCTTTCATTCTGTAACTGTAAATCCACATTATACCACTGTGTTTGGGGCAACCCAAATCTGTGTTCCTGGTCCTTGGTCACTATTACCTCCTGAGATCAGAACTCTGGTTTTATATCAACATGTCTGTTAAACCTTCTCAATATGCAAGAGCTGAGCATTTGGCTTAGCTTAACCTTGCTACATGCTGTCATCCACACTACAAGAACAAGTTTTGATATGCTTAAAATAAGAAAATATTCACTTCTCTCAGTTTAGCTATAGGTATATCCTCATCTCAACTCTCACCCTCTCTTGCATGATCTTATCTTCTACTTCACATCTTCACATTACTGATTGCTTATTATCTTTTATGTAAGCACTTTCCTGTGGGTATCATTGGTAAATTTTTATGTTGTTTTCAGCTATAGAATCTTACTATGAAATAAATGTAAATGCCAAAAAAAAAAAAAAAAAAAAAAAAAGAATCCCAGCCATCCCCACATGATGTTTTCTATGCTCTTTGTGGTGGTCTGAATGAAAATGGCTCTTATAAGCCCATAGGGAGAGGCGCTATTAGGAGGTGTGGCTTGTTGGAGGAAGTGTGTCACTGAGGGTGGGCTTTGAGGTTTCAGATGCTCAAGCCAGGCCCAGTGTCACCCTCTTCCTGCTGCCTGCTGATCCAGATGTAGAACTCTCAGCTATCTCTCCAGCATGCATGCCTGACATACTTCCTACCATGACAATAATAGACTAAACATCTGAACTGTAAGCCACCCCCAATTAAATGTTTTTCTTTATAAGAGTTTTTTCCATGGTCATGGTGTCTCTTCACAGCAACAGAAACCCCAAGATACTGTTCAATAAGTAGTGAGACCCTCTGTAGGCACACACACACACACACACACACACACACACACACACACACACACACACACACAGGAACAGGCACACACATAGAGTAGAGTGCACTCACTGTTGTCTAACTGACTCTAAGGGGAAGTACTTTTTTTAAATTCCTCAAAGTGACACAGATGCATTACTGGTGATTTGGAGTTCATCACTAATGTGTATAATCAGTGCAACCAAGCAGACGAGGCTGGCTGGCCAGGGAACCTCAGGTATCATCTTATGGTCCCTGCCTTTCCAGTGCTGGGATTACAAGCAAGTGCCACCCGTGGCTTTTGGCTTTTCTAGTTTGAGTTCTGCGGTTTGAACTTAGGTCCTCAAGCTTGTAAGGTAAGCACTTTACCTACTGAGCTGTGTCCTCAGCCCTAAGTTTACTACATTTCTTTATTTATTTTCATTATTTACTTACTGTACTTTTCATGTGTGTGTGTGTGTGGGGGGGGGTGCACATTCATGCATGTGGGAGCATGTTCACAAATGTGAGCCAGAGGTCAGAGGTCAACTTTGAGTAGTGTTTCTTAGCAGCTGGTTTGAGACAGAGTCTCTCATTACCATCATGGCTTATTGATTAGGCTCCACTTAGGCCAACGAGTCCCAGGGACTCCTGTCACTGTTTCCCCAGTGCTGGACTACAAGTGCCTGGCAGCATGCCTGGCTCTGGCTTTTCACATGGGCCAGTGCACTTTACCCACTCATCTATCTCCCTTTGTTTTAACTAATCACTTTAAATGCTTATTTCCTCTAACATATATCACTTTTTAGTGGCAAAACATTCAAAATTCTTTTTTTTTTTCTTTTTTTTTTTTAGCTAAAAATAAGTCGGCATTGATGACAATGTTAACAAGAAGCACTGCTGGAAAAAAACCCCAAACTGTTTTTACTTGTTTGGGGGGAAGGAGCAAAGAAGCATTCGAATTAAACTCTGTAGTCTTAGCCATTTACACTGATTTGGTGGTTATCGATGGCCGAGGGACCACCTACATCAGGACCACTCCAGCAAGGTTGGCTATCCAACTAAACACATACATGTTAGGTGCTTTTACTATTCTATGGAAACTTTGCTTTTGTTTGAATAGGAACTATTATGAATATGATGCTAGTGTCTAGCTTTTCAGAAATTACTTCCTGTGTCATTATTTGGCTGTGGTTTTCTGAAGCAAAAAAAGCAAATAATGTGTGCATAAGTAGCCGTATGAGGACGTGGAGGCTCTGAGAATTAAGTACCCAGAGTCCTAACTACTAATGTGTGTAAAAAGGGGAGACTTACTTGATTAGCTGAGAAAGCTGCATTATTTCCCAAGGTGACCAATGCTTTTTCAACAATTATAGGATCATCAGTTAACTCCAGCAGGTAGAGAAGTTTCTCAAGTTGTTTGGCATTTAAGACCTCATCATAGGAACCATCAGTTAAGTCTTCTGCATAAGAAGAAAGCCATTTAAAATTCATTAAAATTATTAATGAGTTTCCTTTCGTTCCTAATGTTTGAAAAGTTCAAATGCAAACTTTGGTGCTATGCAGTTACTCGCTTTGCTTCTTAAAGCTTGGGAACAATTTTCATATTTGAAAGAAAGCAACAGAGCAGGGAAGCAAGCTGTAAACCCTGGCATCTGTTGGCAGGAGGGATGAGAGAGAAGGGGAAGAGAGAGACCAGAGCTGCAAGAACACATGCTGTTGCAGCATTGGAGGCTGCCAAGTGGGAAAGGAACGGCACTACTAAGGAAAGTGCAGTGTGGGGTAAGGCATGCTTAGGCTTTTGGCCAGAGTCAAAACACGAAAAGGAAAAGTTAAGCTTTTTCTGTGTGGGCAGCCCAAATGTCAGAGGTTCTATAGCTGGCTGCCCGGAGTTGCCATTTTTAAGCACTTTACATGTTTTATATCATTTGATTCTCAGACATTCCTAGGAAAAAGATATTGTTATTATTCTGAATGTATGCAGGAAACAAAGGTTCACAGTCAGTGGTCACATGATACATGGCTATTAGTAAGGCACTGCATATGCATAACATGTACCCCTGATGTTGACATTTTGTCTCCTACTTTAGACATCAGGTATAGGATCCGATGGAACATCTGCCTAAAGAGCATTGGTTAACTGGTTTGTACTAAGTAGATAAGGGTGGGGCTGAATCAGTCAGGAAACCTGTGGAAATGGCACAATCCTGTTTCCATCGAGCTGTGTGGTTTATCAACTTACAGCTTCCTGGTAGATAGATTGCTAGTTTTAGGAGTTATTATAAATCTTCTCAGTTAAATTTATACTGAAAACTTGTACATAGTGCTTAGAAGTACACTACTCAGTGCATCTGTGTAGGGTTCTATTTTACAATTTTTTTCCTGCTTCTAATGTTCAGTTAATTCTCTGGTACTTTTCTGACTCAAAGTAGTCATTTACAAATTAGAATTTCTTTTCTATAACTTTGCTTCCTTTGTAATACTGAATTAGACGACAGGGACTCAGGACAGCTCTTATTCTTGAACTTAGTAAAGATACAACTGTTTTAATATTAAATACCTTTAAAGTATCTCTGCCTGTGTTTTTTGATGAGTATTCTATGCATAATGTTGCAACTTATCAGAAATACCATTTTAATGACTTTTATACATTACTCTGTTGTTAAATAACAAACACTCCTATGATTTCTCCTCATATGTCCATCTGGCCTCGGGCTATCATTTCCTCTACCCTGTCAGAATTTCTTTATTCATGATTGAGGTTTATACTGTCTTCGTCAGGTTCATATGTCAAGCTGGACACTTTGATACTGCTTCCATCTTTTCCAGTGGCCTCAAAGAGTCTTAGTTCAGGAATTACACCTTTTTTTTGGACAGGTGTCCACTATGCAGCCTAGACCTGAGCTGATTCTTGATCCTCCTGCCTCAGCCTCCTGATTGATGGGGACTACAGCTGTACAACACCATCCTGTGCTGGACTGACAAATCTCTTGCCAGGAATTATACATTTCTCAAAAGTTTAAGACAAAGATTTCTCTTCAAATATAAGGGTAGAACTTTGGGAAGGGTCTGTAGGTTCATTCCCAGAACCACAGTGTGGTGGTACATGCTGTCAAGCCCAGCAACCCAGGAGGTGGTGAAAGGAGGATCAGAAATTCCATGTTCTGCTACACAGTGAGTTCCAGGACAGGATACATCAGACCTTCTACCTTAACAAAACAAAGGCAGTGGTGGTGCATGCCTTTAATCCCAGAACTCAGGAGGTAGAGGCAGGTGGATCTCTGCAAGTTCAAGGTCAGCCTGAACAGAGTGAGTTTCGGGATTTACTAGGGCTACACAGAGAAACCCTGTCTCCAGAAACCAAAAACAACAAAAACCATTCTTGTATAGAAATATTTGGCAGAGAAAGAGACAATAATCCAGTCTTTCTAAGGGCAAATGTTCATCTTCAGAAACTGTTTTCCTCCTGACAAGAGGGAAAGGCCTTGCACACCCCCCTTTCTTATAGCATTTCCTGGAGGAAACAGAAGGCTGAATATAAATTAGCCTTCTGTTGGTCCTGGTCCCTTCATGTAAGTGTAAAATTTGAAAAGTAAATGCCAGTTGTACAACCCAAGGTTTTTTGTTTGTTTTTTCATTTTATTTCTCGTTTTTCCAGACAGTGTTTCTGTGTGTAGCCTGGCTGTCCTGGAATTCTCTCTGTAGACCAGGCTGGCCTCGAATTCACAGAGATCTGCCTGCCTCTGCCTCCCTCTGGGATTAAAGGTTTGCATAGCCAGTGACCAGCAAGTATGTTTTTCTACCTGCTGATAGATAAAGGTGCCCTATTTTCCCCTTAGGGAAAGGCAATTAGTTCCCACCAATGACTCTCAGTCAAGCTGAGATGAATTATGTGTATAAAATGGTATTGTCAAGTCCTCTTATTTTAGGGACAAACTATTTTGCATATGCTCAGCTACACAAAGGTGAGAATTCTGTCTTTGGAATGCCATTAGAAGATTACATGTAATGGTGTCAGGAAAATGTTTTAATAATTACTTAGAAAAACAAAACAAAAAAGTTTCTCTACCTCTGAGGAAGGCAGGTTTTTAGTTGGCAGACTTTATTTCAAATATTTCCCCAACAGTTTTCACGACCTAAACGATCCCTTTAGCATATGCAGCAAACTGTTGGACCTCTCTTACCACCACAGGACTGAACCTACAAGCCCTGTTTGTCCAAAGGTTGTAACCCGTGTCGGCTGAGCGTCTTTTTCCTGCATACACCCCGAGTTGCAGGATGCTACGGCTGGACCCCAGGACAGGTCCCATAAGTGTTGGCAGAATTGCACCTCAGGGAGCCCTTCTTCACACGGCTACGTGCAAAGTTTCAGCCTGGGCTTGAAGGCCGCAGTAACCCTCTCGCAGTCAGGGGCATCTCTTTGGTGACACAAAGGCCCGGGACAGGTTTTACAGCGACAGGCAATCTACACGGTTTGGAGAAACCCTAGTTCTCGGTTGCGAAGCGATGTTTTCTTGCAGCCCTCGTCTTAAACAAAGGAGTAGGTGGGGGGGGGGCAGGGAGGGCTCAGGACCGTCTACCTCCAGCGCTCCGCCGGCCCGCCCCACGTCCCCTCACCCAGACCCAGTCTCCCTGCGACCACAGGCAGTGGCCGTGACTGCCGAGGGCGCCCCCGGCCCCGCCCGGCCAGCCCAGCCCAGCCCAGCCCAGCGCGGGGGTCCCGAGCCCCGAACCTGTGCACCTGCCGAGCGGCCCAGCGCCTCACCTGCGGACCGCGAGGGGCGCAGTTTGCGCCCGCCTGGCCGCGGGCCCCGAGTCAGCCGGTAGATGCAGTAGCAGGCGCCGGCGCCCAGGACCAGCCCTGCCGCCACCCAGCCCGCGTCCCGCGCGCCGCCCATGCCGCCGCTGCCTCCGAGTCGCACGGAGCGGATTCAGCACCGCACGTAGCGGCAGCAGCACCGCAGACAGGAAGTGCGGCTGAAGCTCCGCCTTCCGGAAGCCGCCCTGCGAGCGTCGGAAGCCCCTCTACCCGCGCGCTGCATCACCAGGAGGGCGGCGGGATGGGCTGGCTGGAGCCGCCGCACTCGTGGCCGCCCGCCCCACCCCGCCCCGCCCCGCCCCGCCCCGCCCCTCTGAGTTCTCCTCTAGCTCGCCCCACCCCCGCGCCGCCCCTTTGTACTCTGCCCGCCCTCCTCACTCCGCCCCGCCCCCTGCCCTCAGGCTCTAGTTTCCATTTCCAGGCTGACCCGGACCGCCCCGCCCAGCTGCATGCCCCTCCCCTTTACATTCTGCCCCGCCCTCTCTCACTCCGCCCCGCCCCCTCCCCTCAGTCTTTAGTTTCAGTCTCCAGGTGGTGGGGACCAACCTGCCAGGCTCCAGGCCACGCCCACTTCATGCTCCGCCCCGCCCCTCCCCTCGGGCTCTATTTCCATCTCCAGGCTGGCGGGGACTGTGCCTGGCTGGTTCCGTGGTTGCCACGCAACGCCCCGACGCGGCTGGCCTTGGAAGCGCAGGTTTCCAGATTGGGCAGACCGCGGTTTCTCTGTCCGGTCTCCGGCCATGGCTTCGTTACGCGGTGCCTCCCCCAAACTGAGGAACTACTTCAGGGACAACTACATCCCTCAGATCTGTGAGGTACCTACTGGAGCCAAGCCGAAGGCGGGCGCAGGGAGGGGCCCCGGGGCAGGTGCGAGGAGACCGGGGTGATTGATGGTGGCGCCAGCCTGGATGGTGTGAGGAAGGAAGAAGTGACATCCTGCAGGGAGAAAGAGCAAGTGTCAACTAGTGAGGGTCAGCCAATGGACAGAGAGAGAGACAGAGACAGAGAGACAGAGACAGAGAGACAGAGAGACAGAGACAGAAAGACAGAGAGAGACAGAAAGACAGAGAGACAGAGAGAGAGAGCAGAGACAGAGCGAGACAGACAGACAGACAGACAGACAGACAGACAAAGTGGGAAATTACCAGTATGGAGCCAAGTAGAAATATTTAATAGGGAAAAGCCTTACTTACAGAGCGACCTAGCCAAATTGCATGGCAGCAGTCTGTAGAGCAAGCCGAAAAGTGAAACCAAAAGCAAAACCCCAACCTGGAACTCTACATCACCCTGACCACGCCCTCAAAGGCGTGGTTAGGCACACCCCTAAGTGGGCAGCTTCCCCTACAATTCCCCTTTTAGTCTAAAAGAGGAGTAAAACTTAACAGTGTTAAGTATCCAAAATTAACAATCATAAAGGTGAAATATAAGAAGATACAACAATCTGCTTATGTCACATCCTAACTATCTATGTTAACTAAACCCTAAAGTCATCTGAAAGAGGTGTCCAAGCCCGAACACCTCCTTCCAATCCCAACCATAAACAATAGGAAACTATCCCTAACTAGGTATATACACTATCTTAAGTGACAACAATGGGGGAAAGGGGACGTAGTATTCTCCAAGTTACTTCCTGCTGAAATGGGATGACGACATCCTTATGGGGTCCTGTAGGAAGAAAATGTTAGTATAGTAAAAGTCTTGAATGGATTGTATCCAGTCCATGCTTGAAATCCTCAACTTGATTGAAGTCAGTACCCAAAGCTTTGGCCGGAGTGTCAGGTGAAATGGAGCAAGTTGGATGCAGTGCAGTTGAGGAGGTGTGGCCCATTTTCTTTCCAGGGTGTCGAGGGATTGCTGTCAGGCAGGTCTTCATTGGCTGTGTGGGACTCAAACATAAACAGCAGAGAAATGTTGCTTGTGTATGTACACATACTAGGAAAGGCAACCATGGGAGAATAACGATTATGAGAGGGTGTACACCTTGAGAAAGAGAGCCAAGAAAAGACAAAGACAGTCCCCAAATTCTTCTATCATTCTGTATTACATCAATTGGCTTCTTGATACTATACAGAAAATCTAAAGTTTAGTTAAACAACGTGCTTGGATTTTAGAGGAGGAAAGCCAAATCCACCTCTAAATCCAGCGTTGGTTTAATTGAATAGGGGCTAGAAAAAGAGAAATCGAGTTCTCTGAGAGATAGCTGTAAAGTTTGCCGTATGGCACGTTCCTTTTGTTTGATGGTTATAGCTACCTTCTCTTCTTAAGCATCTACCCATGCAGTGTCCTTTGCCTTCAGGAGATGAGTTTTCCTGTGAAGATAAAAGCAAAACACTTCCCTTTCCTTTGGGAGGTTTCTATTTAATTTATAAGATATACCTTAGTAGAATACCTGTCATTTCTCCTCATCAAGAGGTTTTTCCTTTTCAACTCGAATCTTGATCAACTTTGATGGTATCCAAAGTTTTTCTTGTCCTGTGGAAACCAATGCAAAACCCCTACCCCACTGTAACACATGTCCTGGTTTCCATACAGAGGTTAATACATCTTTGAAGTATATCGGCTGATTCAGTTCAGCAGTTTTCTCCATAGTCCAGTGTCTTTCTGCAGCTGTTTGTTCTTTCTCATTGGCATTAAGAAAGTTTAGTGTTAATAAAGCATTATGCAACCTATGTTTGGGGGGTTTAGTCTTCCAAGTTTGTTTGTTGAGCATCTCCTTAAGTGTTCTATTAGATCTATCAACAGCTGCTTGTCCCGTAGGATTGTGTGGTATACCAGTAACATGCTTTTTGTTATAATATTTGAAAAACTGTTCCAATTTTGTGGAGACATATGCTAGAGCATTGTCAATTTTTATTTGTGCAGGTATATCCATAATTGCCATCACCTCTAGCAGGTGTGTAATAACAGAATCAGCTTTTTCAGAGTTAAGAGCAGTAGCCCATTGGAACCCTGAGAACGTGTCTATAGTATGATACACATATTTCAAATTTCCAAATTCTGCAAAGTGAAAGACATCCATCTGCCAAACCTCATTTCTCCGAATGCCCTTAGGATTACAACCTGCTGGCAATGGAGTTTGGTTATAAAAGGAACAAGTAGGACAGTTTCTCACTATCTCCTTGGCTTGTTGCCAAGTGATGGAGAAGTCCTTTTTCAAACCTTTGCTATTTACATGATGTTTCTTATGAAATTCTGAGGCTTCTAGCACACTTCCAATTAATAAACGATCAATCTCATCGCCTTGTGCTAGTGGGCCTGGCAGACCCGTATGGGATCTGATATGTGTAACATATATAGGATCACTTCTGTTTCTGATAGTTTCCTGTAATTGTAAAAACAATGAGGTTAATTCTGTATTATCAGGAACTAATTCTGTAGTCTCAATGTGTAACATGACTCTGCATATTGAGAATCAGTAACTATATTAAGAGGTTCTGTAAAATCGATAAGCACCATGAGAATTGCATATAATTCTGCCTTCTGTACAGATGTATATGGACTTTGAACTACTTTACTTACCTCCCCTGCTTTATAACCTGCCTGACCTGATTTGTTGACATCAGTGTAGAAGGTAAGAACTCCAGAAATGGGAGTTTGTCTCACAATACGTGGAAGAATCCAGACTGTCTTTTTTATCAATTTAATTCTGTCAGTTTTGGGATAGTTGTTGCTAATTGTTCCCAAAAAGTCAGTAAGAGCTATTTGCCAATATTCATTATCCTTCCACAAGGAGGAAATTCCTCATTAGTTAAAGGTACTATAATTTCTGCTGGATCATTTCCAGTCAGTTGTCGAAGTCTTAATTTTCCCTTTAAAATCAAATCAGAAATCTTTTCTATATATGTCTTTAACTTTTTATTATGTTTATGTGGCAGAAATATCTACTCGAATATGGTGTCTTCCCTCTGCATCAGAATCCCAGAAGGGTATTCTCTGGATGACAAGATAACCAGAATACAGTTTAAATTAAGGTTTATCCGATCTACATGTGCATCCAATACTCTGTTTTTTACCCACTGTAACTCTTTTTCTGCCTCAGCAGATAATGATCTTGGACTGTTTAGGTCCTTATCACCTTTAAGGGCCATTTTTAAATGCTTTAAGTCATGTCCTTCTACACCAATAATTGTCTGTAGTTGAGAAATTTTCCCTAATAATTTCTGAAGAGAATTAAGAGTTTGATAATGGTCTCTCCTAATTTGTACCTTTTGAGGTCTGATTCTTTGTAAGTCTATCTTGTTAACGTAGTTAATAGAATCTCCTCTTTGTATCTTTTCTGGGGCAATCTGTAACCCCCAACGAGGCAGAACTTCCTTCACCATTTCAAACATACGTTCCAAAGTTTCCTTATTAGAATCTGATAAAAGAATATCATCCATGTAATGATAAACAAGAGATTGTGAAAATTTCTTACGAATTATTTCCAAAGGTTGCTGTACAAAGTGCTGACACAAAGTAGGACTATTTAGCATTCCTTGTGGCAAAACTCTCCACTGATATCTCCTAACTGGCTGTGAATTATTAAGAGTTGGTACAGTAAATGCAAATTTTCTCTATCATTTTCCTGTAATGGTTTTGTGAAAAAACAGCCTTTTAGATCAATGACTATCATCGGCCATCCTTTAGGTATTAAGGAAGGTAATGGCATTACAGGTTGCAGAGAGCCCATTGGTTGCATTACCTTATTTATGCCTCTCAGCTCTGTCAGCATTCTTCACTTACATGACTTCTTTTTGATAACAAATACAGGAGAATTCCAAGGACTTGTAGATTCCTCTATATGTCCAGCATCTAGCTGTTCCTATACTAACTTTTCTAAAGCCTCTAGCTTCTCAGAGGTCATAGGCCATTGTCCTACCCAAACAGGTTCATCTGTAAGCCACTTCAATGGCAGGGCCTTTGGCTCCTCTGAAGTTCTATCATTTGTATTTAGTTTCTGTACAGCATGGATGGTTGGTAAATGTTTTTCATAGCGTCTTACCAGATCTTTACTACTATCTAAAGATTGTACATAATTTGTATCTGTCATTGGAGGAATATTAATCTGAGTATTCCATTGCTGTAAGAGATCACGACCCCAGAGATTTATAGCTATATCTGCCACGTATGGTTTCGGTATCCCTTTCTGTCCTTCCAGTCCAATGCAGACCACTGAGTTAACACTCTGTCGAACTCTAGATAGAGTCCCAATTCCTAAAAATTGTACATTTGCGTCTCTAAGAGGCCATTTCTGAGGCCAAGATTTTTGGCTAATAATAGTTACATCTGCCCCAGTGTCTACTAAGCAGAAATAACTTTATAATTAATTTTCACTTTTAACTGTGGCCTTTTATCATTAATAGAAGTTTGCCAAAATATGCATTTCTCATTTTGTCCAGTCACATTTGATTCTTTATCATTATTCACACTACCATCTAGAGCAGTATCATTTTTCAAAATAGGCAAAGAACTATCTATTCTTCCTGTGAGAGATTGTCTCTCACTGCTACTGGGAATGACCCGACCTTTCTCGAAGTGGGGGCCTTCTTGAGTCCCCCCTTGGGGTTTCCCAACCTTAACGGGTTTCCTTGCATGTCCCTGGTCGATCTACATTCATCGGTCCAGTGTCTGCCCTTACCACATCTTCTACACAATCCAGAAGGCAGTGGCCTTCCATATGAGGCATTGTTAGAATTTGTTTGTCTACAATTTCTCTTAGTATGTCCCATTTTACCACAATTGAAACATTTAGGTTCCTGGTGCCTTCGTGGTCTCCAGGGGGAGGCTCTTCCTACCCAAGGTTCTGGTTCCTAGTAGTAGTAACTTCTAGCCTCTTGGTACCTATGTTGACCTCTGTAAGGTGCTTCTCCTTTCCAAGCCCTTGTATCCTCACCTCTAGAACTTTTAATAATTTCCTGTTGCTTTTTTAAACCTTTCAAAATGGCTTCTCCTACCCAAGCTCCAGTGTCTTGCACATGATAGTCAATGTTGGCTGCATACAAAACCCATTCTTCTAGCGGAGCTGTCTGATCTTTAAAGGCAAAAGTATTCTTTTGCATATTGGGTTTGCATTTTCATAAGCTATTGTATATATAATTGATTGTCTTGTTTCTGGATCTGTTACCTGTAATTCTACTGCCCTAGTTAACCTTTGTAAGAAGTGCTGGAACTGTTCTGTAGGTCCCTGTTCTATTCTGGTATAAGTTTCTAGGCGTTCTCCTAGCTCATGAACCTTATCCCAGGCATTTAATGCTGCTTTCCTGCATAGGGACAGTATATCGTTATCATATTCAGCCTGAGCCTCTGGGTTAGCATAAATACCCTCACCAAGAATCTTATCTAAAGGGGCTTCAAAACCTTCCTTTATGCCCTGATGCTCAAGGAGCTTCACCTCTTCCCCCACCAATGCCTTCCACTGGATTTGGCATGAATTCTCAAGTACAACTGCTTCCAATTGTTCCCAATCTGTGGGTGTCACCCTGTTAAAGGTTGCCCATGAATGTAATAGCTGTTTTACATATGGGCTATGGAGACCATATGAGACAACTGATTCTTTAATATTCTTAAGACCCTTCAGCTGTGTAGGTTGCCATTCATAAGCCATCCGTCCATGAGGGTATTTCTTAGAAGCTGGCTTTTCTACCATGGTAGCTGGGTACACTAATGCTGTACGAGTAACAACCTTAGAAGAATAGTCATGATACCTGGGTGGAGTAGGTGCCTCTAATTGGAGTGATTCTGCCTCTGAGGTATCCCAATGATCTTTAAGCCTAGTAATGATATCCTTATGAAAAGTTTCAATCTCCTTAATCATAAAAGATTCCAAGCATGTTAGTGAATCTGTAAATTGCTCTAACTGCTCCTCTACACGTCTTTTCTATGTCTTTAATAGATCATCCTTAGGCAGCATCTGGATGGCATGGAAACTGCCTTCTAGGTATTAGTGTCTAGATTCAAAGTCATGATTTGCTCGATCAGCAATCGACCATATGGACCTATGTAATCTGTCAGCCCTGTACTGTAAATTATCTTCTAAACATCCAAATTTAGACTCAAATTTGTGATCTGCTACCTTGGATGCTTCAATAATTGATTGAATGGAATTGTCCAATTCTTCAACCCTATCCTGGGTATTTTGCACCTTTGCATCTAGTTTCTGGGTAACATTGCCTATCTGAGTTTCTAGCTAGCTACAGATATTCTTTAGCTTGTCTGGTCTTCTGACAGCCTAGCCTCTAAGGCCTCAGACATGGAGGATCTCTCTGTGTTTATCTTATCATAAATATGCTGCATCTCATTTTGGGTAACAGACAGCTCTGTCTTTAGCGTATTGGACACAGAGCCAAGCTTATCATCCAATTTCTGTTCCACTTGCTGCACAATTGTGGTCTGACCTAATCTGTTTTCCAAAACCTCATTGTGTAAAGCTGTTATTTCCTGTAAGTAGGTGGTGAGGTTATCCTTATCCCTATTCCTGAGTCCTCTGGCTAGTAATATTATTTGTACCGGCAAGTTAACTGCCATTATGGCTTATAGGCCAATAATTGGCAAATTAGCATCCACCTCAAACATTGAATTCACGTAATAAACAAAAATATTACCAATTTTAGCAAATGATAAATATTCCGCCATAATTTTACCTGATTTCTACTCCAGATGCAGTAACTATCTTTGACCAGCGGGTGGCACAGGTGTTCAGTTAGTCTGCGGCGTTTGGCAGTGGTGGGTGGCAGCTGTGGAAAGAGGTCACAAAAGCAGCCGTGCTTATCTTACAGAGTATACAGCCTTGTGGCCGCAACCACTGAAAGAGATGCGGCTTTAAGGCCACTGCATGAACCCTACTGAAAGCCGAGACCTACTTCAGAGGCCTACTCGGTTCAAGGGCTGGAGGCCTCAGGGCGCCGGAAGGCCGCAGTCCAAGCTGGTCCCGAGCACACGGTGGTAAAACCGTAGGAGGTCTGTGTGTCTCCAAGCTGGGCGGGCGGTTCTGAGCAGCTCAGCAGCAGCTGGTCGGCTGGGAGCCGGGAACACCTGTGGAGAGAGGGAGCTTTCCTGGCCTAGGCCGCAGGCCCGGTTGAACCCACAGCCTGTCCCAAATGGGGTGTAGGTTTCCAATATCCCACTCCTGACAACCAGATATAGTGGAAAATTACCAATACTGAGCCAAGTAGAAATATAAGGGTATTTAATAGGGAAAAGCCTTACTTACAGAGCGACCTAGCCAGCCGGCGTGGCAGCAGTCTGTAGAGCAAGCCGAAAAGTGAAACTGAAAACAGAACCCCCACCTGAAACTCTGTATCACCCTGACCATGCCCTGGCAGGCGTGGTTAGGCACACCCCTAAGCGGGCAGCTTCCCCTACAGAGAGACAGAGACAGAAAGACAGAGAGAGAGACAGAGAGACAGAGACACAGAGAGAGAGAGACAGAAAGACAGAATGAGAGAGAGACAGAGAGAGACAGACAGACAGAGACAGAGAGACAGAGAGACAGAGACAGAAAGACAGAAAGAACGACAGAGAAGAAAAGAGAGACAAAGACAGAGAGAGACAGAGAGACAGAGAGAGACACAGAGATAGAAAGAGACACAGAGCGAGACACACACAGCGAGACAGAGAGAAAGTGAGAGAGCGCTATCCAGAAGAGCATCCTGAGCAGGAAGTATGCGGGAGACCCCCGGGGTGCACACCGTGGCTGAGGGTTACCTGGCCCCTTTAGCATGAGGAAGGGAAGGAGAGTCAGCTGCGTCTCCATGCAGCTTCACACTACACCTTTTCAGAGCAGAGCTTGCCACCCAGGAAAAACTTGGGGTCTTGGTTTAAACAAGAAACAGTTTCGGGGCAAACTGGTATGAAGCAAAACTGGGTTTGTTAAAAGCCGGAATAAAGGTGCTGCAATAGAGAGAGTGAAACACACCCGATGGGACAGCTGCCGGCTTCTGAAGGAGCCATCGAGTTCATGTGTTGTTACGGTGGGGTTACAGGTATGCTTTTTCTTGCGGCTTTTTCAAAGTTATATCTGTAAGCGTTGGTGCCCTCCCCACCCTTTTTCTAACAAGACTCAAAGAGTGTAGTTTGCAACAAAGTCAGATTAAAAGCTGAAGTTTCTTTGTCTCTCAGTAACTGAAGTTGTATGGTGGATTTATGAGTGACTTCATTTGGGTCTGGGAGAGGGGAGGCCAGGAGTTCAAGGTTATGTGTCGTTTTTTTGGCCTTATATCAGCACAACCTAATCTCTGGCCTTGACAGCCTTGACTGGGGGTTTGGAAGTACATCATCTAGCCCTAAGTGAGCACGGGATACTTCCTGTCTTTATCAGGGCACCCTATGTGGTCAGGTAGGTCCCTTCCGGCAGCGAGAACAGATAAGAGCTGAAGTATGGTGCTGACTACAAGATTTTATTCTACAAGATTTTATTCTCCTGGGGTAGGGAGTGAGAATGTTCTTGTAACTTCTGTTTTGTCTGTAAGTAGTTGGTGTGTGTTTCGGGTGATGCAGTGGGAGTTTCAAGCTGGTAGCATCTCTGGAAGAATGAGAGCTCTAGGGAAGGGGAGAGGACAGCCACTCAACTTCAGGGGCAATTTGGTACAGGCCTTCCTTTTAGGTGACAATTTTGAAGTATTTATTAACATGCTTAGATATGTTACATTAAATATGTTAACATACTTGAGTATGTTGAATAGGTTTTTTGCCTCACAATATTATCCCGAGAAACCCTTCAGTCACCTCTGCTCCCGAATTAATAGCAGGTGCAATAGAAGTCTTGGGGCCCCACCCATTCACTTCCCTGGGAGACCATTCTGCCAGCTCTCTGTATTTATGTATCTATCTGATTCAGTTTTCCAGGACTTTTACTCTTCTAAAAGTCCCCTGAAAATAAGTGTAACACGTAACCTTTTATCGAAGACACCCATGTATATTTGATCTCTTCTGAATGTCACCTGTGTGTTCTAAGTAAATCCTAGTTGTTCACCTATAATACCATCTCTCTACAAACGTGCACATTTCAAATAAACCCAAACCAAAAAGCTACTCATGCCAGTGGTAGACGTAGTTCTACCTGCTAGGGGAACTGGGACTGAGGATTCCTTGAGGCCATGGATGATAATGGTAAGACTCAAAAAAGAAAAAAAAAACAACCAATAAACAAAACAAAAACCTGCCTGGTATACTAAGATTATTTAATTTGCTGACTGATACTCAGTTTTCATTAGTTTTGCAGCCAATCACTTAGGAATTCAATCATGAATATAATGAAATTTTACCTTTTTCCTCTGCTTTCTTTGTCCTGTTAACTATTTTTTCTTCTGGGTGCAATTTTGGATCTTTTTCACCGATTAAGTTGATGTGGATTGTTAAATTTACTAATTTTGTTGTATGGTGAATGCCATCCCATCTGTTGAATACATTAAATTACATCTTAATTGTGGACACTATATTTTTCAGTCCTGGAATGCCCACTGTTCCTCTCATTGCATTCCAGTTTTGCTATCATTTCCTGTTTTTTTTTTTAACACATTAATGATTATCTGGAGTTGAGCCATGGTGGTTCACGCCTTAAATCCTAGCACTTGGGAGGCAGAGACAGGTGGGTCTCTGAGTTCAAGACCAGCCTGGTCTACAGAGTGAGTTTCAGGACAGACTTCAAAGCTACAGAGAAATCCTGTCTAGAAAAACAAAAATAATAATAATAAAAATTATTGTCTGGAAAGTTGATGGCACATGTCTGTAATTCCAGGACTTAGGAAGGTAGGACAAGAGGATTGCTTTTAGGCTAGTCTGGGCTACATATTGAGTTCAAGGCAAGCCTAAGAAACTTAGCAAGAGAGCCTGTGTAAAATAAAGACAAAGAGAAACACTGGTTCCTTCAATATCTGCATCATTTTTGGGTCTGTGTCTGTGGTTTATTTTCTTCCATTGATTATCACATTTCTTCACCTCTGTACATATTGAGTGATTTGTTTTGCAATTAAAAGGGGCAGTAGATATTCTACACAATACATTCTTTCATCTCAGAGGTCCCCCTTTCTTTCTATAGAGTGACGAGGCCACTCAGTCTAGGCAGATGAAGGTGGCTTGATACTAGCTAGACTGTAGCCCCCCTAACTTCCCCCCCATGAAGATCCTCTTAGAGGTCGTTGTGCTGGCTCCTTCAAGAGCACCCTAGACCCCAACATACTTGTTATTGAGCAAATGGCCACATTTGGGCGCCTCTTATTTTTCAGCCCTGTACACCACCAAAAGCTAGCTGGTTTCCCTTTTACTGCTGGTGGAGCATCCTGTGCCCGGACACAGCCCAGTCCATGACCACATGTTTGCGCAAGCTAGGCTTTCTCATCATTAGAATCCAATGAGGGGTTCTTACACAAATGTTGTCTACACAAATATATGAGCATAAAATATAGTAATAACTTTTAAAAAAAAGACCTTGCTACTGAGTATTTTAAAATATTTTCAGTGTTTGTTCATGTATGAGAGGTGGCACACGCATGCCATGGTGCATGGGTGAAACTCTATTAAAAAATACATAATAGCAACACCTAGGGGCTGTCCCTACAAGGAATTGTAGGAAACATGAATGCTTGTGATTTCTTCTGATTCACTATAGTCATCTCTTCACTCAGAACGCAGACACCGTCAGTGTCTCACTATTTGTCCGTTGGAGGCATTCCTGAAAGGCACTTATATTTTTAAGCAAATTATTAAAATAGGATCCCATGCAATGATGCCTTGTTGGAAGGATTTGGGTACATTAAAAAAAATTAGACATGCATATTTCTCACTTTCTACTTTGTAGAACTAGGTTTGTTGTCTACTGACAAACAGGCCTGTCCAGAGAGACCAAAGATGAGCTGTGTATTATGACTAAACTGTCTAAAAATTATTACACAAATAAACATAGCAACTGTATCAGAGTAAGAAACTACATTTCAAATCGTGAGGTTGGATTTCAGCTTAATGTCTAAGAAAATGATAGCTGGCTCTTCCCAGCAGAGGGCGAGCTTCCATTACAAATCATGACTAAATTAGATTTTTCTTTCTCACTTTTTTTTTAAATAAAGTTTTTTTTGTGTGGCTTATATTTCTTTCAAGATTCAGTTGTCAATTTGTGCTTGGAAAAACACATTTATTTATAAGCCAATGGATCCTTTATTGGGTATTTGTTTTAAGGCGAGATACCTGTCTAGGGTTCAAAGGAGAGGGGCAGTGGTTTATACTTTCTTTCAAGCTACTTGAGAGGTTAAGAAAGGAAACCACTTGAGCCCAGGAGACCACCCTGGGGGAGCATAGCGAAATTCTGCCTTGGAACACGGAATAAGTGTTTCCCAGAGACACAAGAATCAGCACAGCTTGCTGATTTGGGAGAGGGGGTACTGCCTCGCTAACTTAGTTTGCTAGACCTTTGGGTAAAAAGTTTGTAGCCTCTCAAGTGTAGGGAAAATCATTGCCGAGTTCCTCACCCCTGCCAGATGCAGTCCTAAGGGGAGTCCACACTAAAGATACAAAATGCTGCCAATTCATTGTTTCAGCAATGGTTATTTTACCTAGTAACTGTCCGAATATGACAATCCCACCATTGGTGGCACAGTCTGCACATAGTCAAATGGTTGTCCATCTCTCACATCCCAGGGGCTGCTGCTCCCCCTGTGCAGTCTACTGTAAAGCTGTACAGGCTGAGCTGGGTGTGGTGGTATTCTTATAGTCCCAGCTCCTTGGGAGATTGAGGTAGGAGTGTTGCTTGATCCTACAAGTTTCAGACAAGCTGGATAGCATAGTCAGACTCTGGCTCAAATAGAACCCCTCATTCTAGTCCCAAGGGGGTATTTTTTACTCCCCAAGTTTCCTTCTGCATGGCCAAAGCAGTTGGTTCCCTTTAATCGTCTAGGAATACTTCCATTTATAAAGCCTCTAAAGTTAAAAAGTGGTGTTATCTGTTTAAATGTTGGTAAGACAAAGCTGATCTCTTTTCAAATGTTCATTATTGAATTATAAAATGAAATGTATCCTGAAGCAATGTCTGTAATGATAATTCTTCGCCAGCTGCCTGAGTTCTGTCGCCACATTAGGGCCCCCAAATAACATACAGAGTCTCATACTAGTTATAATGACTAGGATTTCTTATTTGCTAGCTCAGTCTTAATTATCAACCATAACTAATAATCTATATATTTTATAAAGACTTATCTTAATCAAGGACATCAGAATGCGTCCTCTCTTCCCCAGGATCTGTCTTTGTCTGATTTGTCTTTACTACGTTTCCCAGAATCCGCCTCGACTCCTAGCCCCACCTATCTTGCTTTCCTATTGGCCAACAGTGCTTTATTTATCAACCAATAAGAAACATATACACAGAAGGACTTCTCCCAGCAAATGTCCATCTTGGGGTGGGGGGGTCGCACTTTGGCTTGATTCATGGGGCTTGGGGAAGGGGTAGGAAAAGCTTTGATCAGTGTTTAGGTTTTTTGTTTGTTTGTTTGTTTGTTTGTTAGGGTTTTCCAAAGTAAAGGGCTTTCTGGAACTGATTCTTACATGACACTTTCTCTTTTTAAAGCAACCTCCCTTTTTCCTTTTCAAAGGATGTAGACATATATGCTGTTTGTTCTATTGCCTGTTTAAGAGACATATTTCTGTGTTTACATATGAACAAAAACATTTCCAAATAGATATGAACTCTCCTGATGACAGCCAGTTGTGCATACTTTTGTGTGAGTACGTGGTATGGGCAAGGAACACAAGGACAAGGTTTTCATCTCAAGACACTGGTTTGAAAGTGTCCCCCAAGGCTCATGTATTAGAATGTCACTTATAGTGCAACAGTGTGGAGAGGTAGTGGGACTTTTCCCAGCAGCTGTGGTCATGGACCCTCAGCCTAACAGGTGGACTGAGTGAGTGAGTTATCACAGGACAGGTTGTTATACGGCAAACTCAGCTTCTCTAGTTCCCTCTAACCTCGGGCCCGCTGTGACTCAGCACAAAGGTCCTCACTAAGTGCTACACCATGTTCTTGGACACCCCAGCCTGCAGACCATAAGCCATAAGAAACTGTAACACACCCAGTCTGTGATAGTCTATTATATAGCAGAAAATAAATTGAGGCAGTGATCTATTGGGTCTGGAGGAGACTTCCTGTAACACGTAAAATAAAAGACCCAGAGACTGATATTGGGGTTCAAACTTCAACTTGCAGATCAGAAAAGCAAAGTAGCAGGCCACTAGCTCTTAACACTGCCTCGGGCTGAATGGGCTGATCCTGCTGCTTCTCCTCAGTGTGGCTGGAGAATGAATGCCTGATATTGACCCTGTTCCTATCTTAAATACCTCTCATGAGTCCTGAGATTAAAGGTGTGAACTCTAACTCACTTTTAGACTGGTTCACTCTAATGTATCCCTGGGTGGCCTTGGATTCACAGAGACCCATCTATGTTGCCGAGTTTTCTTTGTTCCGCCACCCTTCTTAGCCCCAAATAAACACACGGATGCTATATTAGTTATACAATTGTTGGTCAATGGCTAGGACTTCTTATTGGCTATCTCTGTCTTAATTATTAACCCTTGACTACTAATCTATGTATTTGTACATAGTCTTGGCTTACTGGAGAATGCCTGCACCTGCTACTCCTTTGTCGTCTACATGGTGACTGATTTTGGTGGGGTCCCTCTGCCTACCTTTCCCAGAATTCTCCTCATCTCCTAGTGCCACCTATCTTCCTGCCCCATTGGCCAAACAGTGTTTTATTCATCAACCAATAAGAGAAACATATATACAGAAGAACATCTCCCATCACATATATCTCTTAATCCTGAGTCCTAGGATTACAGATGTGTACCACCACCTCCTACCTTCTGGCTGCTGGGATTAAAGGTGTGTACCTGGCTTCTATGGCTCATGGCTGACTTTGCTTTCTGAATCCTCAGGCAAGCTTTAATAAATAATAAATAATATATCAGTACAAATTCCTTTGTCTTCACAGAGTGACCCTGTGTGCTGCTTCCTGTCTGCATCTGGGGATATTGGTGATTTTTTTCTGTGCTGCTGGGCTTGGGTTTCCTGCTTTCCCACATATAAGATCTCTACTCATCTTGCCACTTGGAAATTTCTCTAACAGGCCGCAGGAGCACCCAAGAATAGATGTTACTGCTGCACTCTTAGAGTTTTGTATTACTATTGAGGCTGTTAACATATTCACCGTTCTAACTGGGTATCTGATATGATAAATATGGTTGGCTTAAACAAGTCAGTCTGTCTCTCTGTTCCTACCCTGCCCCACTCAACCCAGAGCTATACTAGGCAGCTAACTTCCTTGCCGTTTATATTTGAACTATTGTTCAAGGACATTCTCCATACACCTATATTGCCATTTACGTGCAGTTTCTGATATTTCTTAATCCCATCCCTGACTTTCTTAATTCCCATAAAACTGAACTCCACTAATTCCCAGACTTCTATGCCTGGGAAATTTCTCTGGGAGCTTGCTAAAAACACAGAGCCCTACGTAGCAGAAAAAGCAAGTTGCCATCCAAATGTCCTCTAGACACCAGGTTACGAAGGAGGGGATGGGCTGTAGGGTGGGGAAAGTAGAAGCCACACAGCAAAGTGCCAGACACAGGTGGGTTTTTCAACAGAGCCATTCTGGAAACTGATGTTGTGGAAGGATCCAGTTCCATTATTAGATCCCTTGCTGCCTTTTGGGTGATAGCCACCTTTTAAAATATAGCTTGCAGTGTGGTGGGAACCAAGGTGCCTTGTGTATATAGTCTGCAAGTAGCTGAGCTTCTCCTGAGAGAGGCCAGGGTGGGGATGGGGTGGGGCTGGGTCAGGAGCAGAGGAGGTTGTGGTGGTACATTTTCTTTAAGCAAGCAAGCAAGCAAGCAAGCAAGCAAAGATTTATTTTTCTCTGTGTGGGTGTTTTACCTGAATGTATGTGCAAGGCTGTAAGAGTGTCCTGTCTCTTCTGGAACTGGAGATGCCAAAAGCCCTAAGGTGCTGGGCCAGTGTTGGGCAACAGACCAGAGTCCTCTGCAGAGCAGTGTGCTCTTAACTGCTGGCTGAGCTGTCTTGCTGGCCCTGTATTTCTTCTTTGAAGAACTCTGCTCAGCTCCACACCTCCTTCTGTCTCTGGAGTTTGCCAATAGGAACAGAGAACAATGGGAGGCTTTTAAAAGCTGTGGTTTTGGCCTTTTCTCTATGTTGGTGTCCTTTTTGGCTGAATTGTATATAGAAAAACTGCTCTGTTTTCACAGACTCTTGAATTTATTATTATATTTCCAGCAGGCTGTAGAGAGGGGGAGGGATCTGTGTCTAAGCTGAGACATCTATCCTGCTGGTAGGGTCCTACCAGGCTGCACACCAAAGAGATAGAGGTGTTGCAAAGGGAGGATTCCATTATACAGAGTTCAGCCAGGATGGGCTTCCTGTATTTCTTTTTCTCTTTTCCTTTTTTCTTGGTTTGTCTATTTGTTGGAGAGACCCTCTGATCACAGCTAAGTCCCTAGATCTGTTTGTTGGTGCTTTTTTCATGGCAGTGGGAACAACTGCTCTTTGTAACTCTAGGGCCTGGGATATTTTGTTTCTAAAATGCAGGAGCAGGAGAAAGCCACCAAGAGTGGCTTCTGAGTGGGGGAGAGGAAAAAATCTCCCTCCCGCTGAGACACACAGCAGACCCTAAAGGGAGACAGGGAACTAGGAGGAACAAGACAAATGTCCAGGTGCTTTCTGTTGGCCGTGCAACGCTAGCCTTATTCTCCGCTCTAAGTGTGGACATGTTCAGGAATTCTGCATGTCTCATTGATATGATTTTTAATGGGAACTTTTTTCTCTTGGGGATCTCCCTTCTCTTTCCTCCTTCCAAACCCTGCCAGATACCCCTCTCCAATTTCCTTCAAATTCATGGTTCCTTTTTCACTAATTATTGTTGCATGCATACATGTATCTGTAGTCTATGTATATTTATTCTTAAATACAACCTGTTGGTCTGAATGATGTTACTTGTATGTATGGGTTTTCAGGGTTGACCATTCAGCACTGGACAACCATTTAGCTCCAGCATTTCTCAGCTGACCATAGTTCTCTGTGTAGGGTGTCACCTTGCTCAGCTAATAGCTGGGCAGCCATGTTGGTGAGGCTTTATGGGTGTAGCTTCTGATGTTACCAAGAGACACCATCTCACGGCAAAGTCCCTGCTCCTCTGGCTCTTACAGTTTTCTGCCCCTCTTCTGGAATGTTCCTGGGGCCTTAGGTATGGGAGTGTTTTATAGATGTATTCGTCAGGGACTGGGATCCACAGCTCTGTATTTTGGTTGGTTGTGGTTTCCTATAGTGGTCCTTGTCTGTGGCAAAGAAAAGTTTCCTTGATGAGGGGTAAAGACTGCATTTATCTCCACAGTAGACTTGGACCATGGATTTTATCAGTCACCTATGGTTTGACTTGAACAGTTTTTTTTTTTTTTTTTTTTTTTTTTTGACTTAAAAGTGGCTCCTCACCAGACCAATGACTCACTGCAACGAACATTTTCAAGTAAAGCTGAGTGGACAAAGGGGAATGCTGTGTGATACAGTGCAGTCCCCAACGCCACTACAACGAATGGATATGTGATAGAGAGGTAGGCAAGATGGAGAAATGAAGTGATATTTAAGAAACTTTTTTCAGATTATTTTTTTGAATTAGAAACAGAATTGTTTTACATGTCAATCCCAGTTCCCTTCTCCCTCCCATCCTCCCCTACCACCCCTCCTCTCCCAATTAAAACCGTACCCATCACATGTCCTTTCTGCTCCCCCTGGATGGTGAGGCCTTCCATGGGGGGGGGGGTCATCAGAATCTATCGTATCCTTTGGGATAGGGCCTAGGCCCACTCTCATGTGTCTTGGCTCAGGGAGTATTCTTCTATATGGAATGGGCTCCCAAACTCCACACCTATGCTAGGGATAAGTACTGAACTACTAGAGAAGGTCCCGTAGATTTCCGAGGTTTCCTCACTGAAATCCATGTTCCTGGGGTCTGGATCAGTCCCATGCTGGTATCCCAGCTATCAGTCTGGGGAGCAAGAGTTCTCCGATGTTCAGGTCAGTTGTTTCTGTGGGTTTCACCAGCCTTGTCTGGACCCCTTTGCTCTTCATTCTTCCTTCTCTGCATCTGGGTTCCAGTTCAGTTCAGTGATTAGTTGTGGATTACTTCCACCAGCTGCTGGATGAGGGCTATTGGGTGGCATGTAAGTCAGTCCTCAATCTCATTATCCGGGGAGGGCATTTACGGTAGCCTCTCTTCTGTTGCTTAGATTGTTAGCTGGTGTCATCTTTGTAGACCTCCAGACATTTCCCTAGTGCCTGATTTCTCTAAACCTAAAATGTATCCCTCTATTATGGTATCTCCATTCTTGTTATCTTTTATTCTTCCCCTGACTCAACCTTTCTGCTCCCTCATGTCCTCTGCATCCCTCCTCTTCTCCCCTTCTCATTCTCCTATCTCCCTCCCCCTCTTCCTGTGCTCCCAATTTGCTCAGGGGATCTTGACCCTTTCCCCTTCTCCAGGGGACCATGTATGTCTCTCTTAGGGTCCTCCTTGTTTATTAGCTTCTCTGGCAGTGTGGATTGTAGGCTGGTAATACTTTATGCTATGTCTAAAATCTGCATATGAATGAGTACATACTACGTTTGTCTTTTGTGATTGGGTTACCTTGCTCAGAATGGTTTCTTCCTGCATCCATTTTCCTGCAAATTTCAGATTCCATTGTTTTGTCCCCCCGCTGAGTAGTACTCCATTGTGTAAATGTACCACATTTTCTCTATCCATTCTTCGGTTGAGGGGCATCTAGGCTACTTCCAGTTTCTGACTATTACAAATAGTGCTGTTATGAATACGATTGAACAGATGTCCTTGTTGTATGAATGTGCTTCTTTTGGTTATATGCCTAAGAGTGGAATTGCTGGATCTTGTGGTAGACTGATTCCCATTTTCTTGAGGAGTCGCCATACTGATTCCAAAGTGGCTATACAAGTTGACACTCGAATCAGCAGTGGAGAAGTGTTCCCTTTTCTCCACATCCTCTCCAGCATGAACTGTCATTGGTGTTTTTGATTTTGGCCATTCTGACAGGAGTAAGATGGTATCCCAGAGTTGTTTTGATTTGTATTTCATTGATGGCTAAGGATGTTGAACACTTTCTTATGTGTCTGTCAGCCATTTAAGATTCCTCTATTGAGAATTGTCTATTTAGTTATGTAGCACACTTTTTAATTGGATTATTTGGTATTTTGGAGACTAGCTTCTTGAGTTCTTTGTATATTTTGGAGATCAGCCCTCTGTCAGATGTGGGTTGGTGAATATCTTTTCCCAGTCTGTGGGCTGCCATTTTGTCTTGCTGATTGTGTCCTTTGCCTTACAGAAGCTTCTCAGTTTCAGGAGGTCCCATTTATCAATTGTTGATCTCAGTGTCTGTGTTACTGGTGTAATGTTCAGGAAGCAGTCTCCTGTACCAATTAATTCAAAGGCATTTCCCACTTTGTCTTCTAATAGGTTCAGTGTAGCTGGATTTATGTTGAGGTCTTTGATCCATTTTGACTTAAGTTTTGTGCAAGGTGATAGGTTTGGGTCTATCTGTAGTCTTCTACTTGTCCGAAACCAGTTATGCCAGCACCATTTGTTGAAGATTTTCTCTTTGTTCCATCATATAAATTTGGATTGTTTGTCAAAAATCAGCTGTTCATAAGTGTTTGGGTTAATATCAGGATTTTCAACTCTATTCCATTGGTCTATCTGTCTATTTTTGTGCCAATACCAAGCTGTTTTCAGGACTATAGCTCTGTAATAGAGCTTGAAGTCAGGGATGGTGATGCCTCCAGAAGTTCCTTTATTGTACAGGGCTGTTTTGGCTATCCTGGGTCTTTTGTTTCTCCATATAAAGTTGAGAATTGTTCTTTCAAGGTCAGTGAAGAATTTTGTTGGGATTTTGATGGGGATTGCATTGAATCTGTAGATTGCTTTTGGCAAGATTGCCATTTTTACTATGTTGATCCTGCCTATCCAAGAGCATGGGAGATCTTTCCATTTTGGGGTATCTTCTTTAATTTCTTGCTTTAGAGACTCAAAATTCTTACAGTACAGGTCTTTCACTTTTTTGGTTATTGTTACTCCAAGGTATTTTATGTTGTTTGTGGCAATTGTAAAAGGTGATGTTTCTCTGATTTCTTTCTCCAACAATGTGTCATCCATATATAGTAGAGCTACTGATTTTTTTTGAGTTAATCTTGTATCCTTCCACTTTGCTGAAGGTGTTTATCAGCTGTAGGAGTTCCCTGGTTGAGTTTTTCGGGTCACTCATGTAGACTATCATATCATCTGCAAATAGTGAGAGTTTGACTTCTTCCTTTCTGATTTGTATTCCCTTGATCTCCTTTTGTTGTCTTATTGCTCTAGCTAGAACTTCAAGGACAATATTGAAGAGGTATGGAGAGAGTGGACAGCCTTGTCTTGTTCCTGATTTTAGAGGAATTGCATTGAGTTTCCATTTAATTTGATGTTGGCTGTCGGCTTGCTATATATTGCTTTTCTTATGTTGAGGTATGTTCCTGTTATTCCTGATTTCTCCAGGACCTTTATCATGAAGGGGTGTTGGATTTTGGCAAAGGCTTTTTTTGGCATCTAGTGAGGTGATCATGTGATTTTTTTCCCCCAGTCTGTTTATATGGTGGATTACATTGATGGATTTTCATATGCTGAACCATCCTTGCATCCCTGGGATGAAGCCTACTTGATGGGGATGGATGATTTCTCTGATGTGTTCTTGGATTCGATTTGTCAGTATTTTATTGAGAATTTTTGCGTCAATGTTCATGAGGATATTGGTCTGTAGTTCTCTTTCTTTATTTTATTTTATTTTTCTTTCTTTCTTTTTTTTATTAGAAAGAAAATTATTTTACATGTCAATCACAGGTCCCTCTCCCTCCCCTCTTCCCCCCCCCAAATAATGCCCTACTATCCCATACCCTTTCTGTTCCCCAGGATGGGTGAGGCCTTCCATAGGGGGTCTTGAAAGTCTGTCATATTCTTTGGGATAGAGCCTAGGCCAAACCCCTTGTGTCTAGGCTCAGGGAGTATCCTTCCATGTGGGGTGGGCTCCTAAAGTCCATTCCTATGGTAGTGATAAGTATTGATCCACTACAAGAGGCCCCATAGATTTCCAAGGTCTCCTCAAGAACACCCACATTTAGGGGGTCAGGATCTGTCCCATGCTGGTTTCCCAGCTATCAGTCTGGGGACCAAGAGTTTTCCCTTGATCAGGTCAGCTGTGTCTGTGGGTTTCACCAGCCTGGTATGGACCCCTTTGCTCATCAGTCCTCCTCTGCATCTTCAGTTCAGTTCAGTTCAGTTCAGTTCAGTTCAGTTCAGTTCAAGGGTTAGCTGTGGGTGTCTGCTTTTACTTCCACCAGCTGCTGAATGAAGGCTATATGATGGCATACGAATTAGTCATCAATCTCATTATCAGAAGAGGGCATTTAAGGTATCCTCTCCTCTGTTGCTTAGATTGTTGGTGTCATCTTTGTAGCTCGCCAGACATTTTCCTAGTGCCTGATTTCTCTTTAAACTTATGTCTCCCTCTATTATAATATCTCTTATCTTGCTCTTCTGTTCTTCCCCCAACTCAACCTCCCTGTCCCATCATGTCTTCCTCACCCCTTCTCTCCCCTTCTCATTCTCCTAGTTCCCTCCCCTTTCCCCCATGCTCCCAATTTTCTCAGGAGATCTTGTCACTTACCATGTATGTCTCTCTTAGGGTCCTTCTTGTTTACCAGCCTCTCTGGCAGCCTGGGCTGCAGGCTGGCAATCCTTTACTCTATGTCTAAAATCCACATATGTGTGAGTACATACAATGCCTGTCTTTTTGTGCCTGGGTTACCTCCCTCAGAATGTTTTCTTCTAGTTCCATCCATTTGCCTGCAAATTTCAAGATTCCATTGCCTTTTTTTTCCGCTGAGTAGTACTCCATTGTCTAAATGAAACACATTTTTTTCTATCAATTCTTCAGTTGAGGGGCATCTAAGTTGCTTCCAGGTTGTGGCTATTACAATTAATGCTGCTGTGAACATAGCTGAACAGATGTCCTTGTTGTAGGAATGTGCTTCTTTTGAGTATATGCCTAAGAGTGGAATTGCTGGATCTTGTGGTAGACCGATTCCCATTTTCCTGAGCAATCGCCATACAGATTTCCAAAGTGGCTGTACAAGTTTGCACTCCCATCAGCAGTGGAGGAGTGTTCCCCTTTCTCCATATCCTCTCCAGCATAAACTGTCATTGGTATTTTTGATTTTAGCCATTCTGACAGGTTAAGATGGTATCTTAGAGTTGTTTTGATTTGCATTTCCCTGATGGCTAAAGATGTTGAACACTTTCTTATGTGTCTGTCAGCCAATTTTAGATTCCTCTATTGAGAATTGTCTATTTAGTTATGTAGCACACTTTTTAATTGGATTATTTGGTGTTTTGGAGACTAGCTTCTTGAGTTCTTTGTATATTTTGGAGATCAGCCCTCTGTCAGATGTGGGGTTGGTGAATATCTTTTCCCAATCCATGGGCTGTCGTTTTGTCTTGTTGACTGTGTCCTTTACCTTACAGAAGCTTCTTAGTTTCAGGAGGTCCTATTTATTAATTGTGGATCTCAGTGTCTGTGTTACTGGTGTTATGTTCAGGAAGCAGTCTCCTGTACCAATTAATTCAAGGGTATTTCCTACTTTCTCTTCTAATAAGTTCAGTGTGGCTGGGTTTATGTTGAGATCTTTGATCCATTTTGACTTAAGTTTTGTGCATGGCGATAGACATGGATGTATCTGCAGTCTTCGACATGCCAGCAACCAGTAATGCCAGCACCATTTTTTGAAGATGCTTTTCTAGCATTTGTACAGACACATTTGGGAATGCCCTCAATTTTGGCTGTTATTTATGGTATTTAGATAGATGTGATTGTCAATTTCAGGGTTATTCTTATGAACTTCTATTGAATACAAATTTTATAAAGCTCTCAGGACTCTAGATCCATGACTTTATTTGATAACTTGATGTCTCCAGTTTCCTGAAAGGTAGATTTGGAAGAATGTTATCAGGATGTACTGAATATGACTTTCTTAGGTATGGTCTGTCTTTGAAGTTGAGGTGAGTTTCTTGTATGCAGCAGAAAGAAGGATTCTGTCTTCTTATCCATTCTGCTAATCTGTGTCTTTTTATAGGGGAATTAAGATCATTAATGTTGATGGATATTAATGACCATTGATTATTGTTCATTCTTGTTTGTTTTTGATTTGGTGATGGTGGTGAGATTATGTGTGGGATTCCGTCCTTTTTTCCTTTTGGCTGTTGGTAAGTTGGTATTATCTATTGCTTATGTTTTTCTGGTTGTAGTTAATTTCCCTGGGTTGCAGTTTTCCTTCCAGTACTTTTTGTAGGGCTGGATTGGTGGATATGTATTGTTTGAATCTGGTGTTGTCATGGAATATCTTGTTTTCTCCATCTATAATGATTGAAAGCTTTGCTGGGTATAGTAGTCTGGGCTGGTATCCATGGTCTCTTAGTGTAGGCAGAATATCTATCCAGGACCTTCTGGCTTTCAGAGTTTCCAAGGAAAGGCCAGGTGTGATTCTGATAGGTTTGCCTTTATAGTTTATTTGACCTTTTTCCTTTGCCACTCTTAATATTTTCTCTTTGTTGTTTATGTTTGGTGTTTTGATTATTATGTGGCGTGGCGAGGTGACCTTTTTTTTTTTTTTTTTGGTTCAGTCTATTTGGTGTTCTGTAGGCTTCTTGTATTTTCATTGGTATGTCTTTCTTTAGGTTGGGAAAGTTTTCTTCTATGATTTTGTTGAATATGTTTTCTGAGGCTTTGAGTTGGATTTCTTCACCTTCTTCTATACCTATTATACTTAGGTTTGGTCTTTTCACGGTATCCCATATTTCCTGGGTATTTTGTGATAGGGATTTGTTGGACTTAAGATTTTCTTTGGTTGATGAACCTATTTCCACCAGTGTGTCTTCAACTCCTGAGATTCTCTCTTCCATCTCTTGTATTCTGTTGGTTATGCTTACATCTGTAGTTCCTGATCATTTACCCAGCTTTTCTATTTCTAGCATTCCCTCATATCATGCTTTCTTTATTGTCTCTATTTCAATTTTTAGGTTTTGAACTGTTTCCTTGAGAGATTTATTGATATCTTGTATTTTTTCGTTAGTTTTTCTTCCATTTTAAGG
Source organism: Cricetulus griseus (assembly GCF_003668045.3). Lineage (NCBI taxonomy): Eukaryota > Metazoa > Chordata > Mammalia > Rodentia > Cricetidae > Cricetulus > Cricetulus griseus. The sequence goes on from NW_023276806.1 coordinate 172,854,621, forward strand.
GATTTTCTCATGTCCTCTTTGAGGTCCTCTATCATTTCCATGAAGATGCTTTTAATGTCATTCTCTTCTTGTTCATCTGCATCATGATGTTCAGGCCTTACTGGTGTATGGTTCCTAGTCTCCGGTGGTCTCATATTGGGTTTTCTGTTGTTGGATGTGCTTTTACCTTGTCCTCTTCTCATCCTTTCTTCTGGTGGGTGTAGCAAGAGTTTCTTGTTCTCCTGGTGGGTGTGGGACCAAGGTTCCCTTCTGGTAGATGCAAACAGATCCAATACTCTGATGTTGGTCCTCTTTTCTTGGATGGAGGTGTCACTGTTACCTGGGTGTCGGCAGTGTTTGGGCCTGCCGGGTCCCACCAGTCCGGAAGTTGGAGTCAGAGCGGTCACTGGGCCTAGGTGTGTCGGATCCCACCTCCAAACTCCTTCCAGCACGCAGGTTGCTGTGTCAGATGACTCTGAGCAGCGACTATGAACTGGAGCCGGAAACAGCTCCTGGCCTACCTGGGCCAGCGAATGGAGGCCAGGCTGCCTCTGGGTTTTAGTTCTCTTTCTTAGTTGTGTCTTTGTGTGGCTAGGGTATCAAAGTTATTGTAGCCTCGTAAAAAGAGTTTGGCAATGTCCCTTCTGATTCTATTGTGTGGAGCAATTTGAGTACTATGGGTATTAGCTCTTCTTTGAATTTCTGGTAGAATTCTGCAGTGAAGCCATCTGGCCCCAGGTTTTTTTGGTTGGGAGACTTCTGATGACTGCTTCAATTTCATTAGGGGTTATAGGTCTGATTAAATTGCTTATCTGTTCTTCATTCAATTTTGGTAAGTGATATCTGTCCAGAAAATTGTTCATTTCCTGTACATTTTCAAATTTTGTGGAGTACAGGTTTTCAAAGTATGACCTGAAGATTATCTGGATTTCCTCAGTGTCCATTGTTATGTCCCCCTTTTCATTTCTGATTTTGTTAATTTGCTTGTTCTCTCTCTGCCTTTTGGTTAGTTTGTTGATTTTCTCAAAGAACCAACTCTGTTACATTGATTCATTGAATGTTTTCTTTGTTTCGACTTTATTGATTTCTGCCCTCAGTTTGATGATTTCCTGGCATGTACTCCTCCGGGATGAATTTGCTTCCATTTGTTCTAGAGCTTTCAGTTGTGATGTCAATTCCCTGGTGTGACTATTCTCTAGTTTCTTCATATGAGTGCTTAGAGCTATGAACTTTCCTCTTAGTACTGCTTTCAAAGTGTCTCATAAGTTTGGGTATGTTGTGTCTATATTTTCATTGAATTCTAGGAATTCTTTAATTTCTTTATTTCTTCCTTGACCCAGGAATGGCGCAATTGCGTGTTCTTCAATTTCCATGAGTTGGTAGGTTTTCTGCAATTTGTTTTGTTTTTGATTTCTAACTTTAAGGCATGGTGGTCTGATAATACACAGGGGATTATTCCAATTTTTTGTACCTGTTGAAGTTTGCTATGTTGTCAAGTATGTGGTCGGTTTTTGAGAAGGTTCCATGTGATGCTGAAAGAAGGTATATTCTTTTGTGTTTGGATAGAATATTCTATAGATGTCTGTTAATCCCAATTGGGTCATAACTTCTGTTATTTCCTTTGCCTCTTTGTTAAGTTTCTGTCCAGTGGTGAGAGTGGGGTGTTGAAGTCTCTCACTATAACTGTGTGAGGTCTTATTTGTGATTTGAGTTTTAATAATTTTTCTTTTATGAATGTTGGTGCCTTTGTATTTGGGGTATAGATGTTTAGAATTGAGACTTCTTCCTGATGGATTTTTCCTGTGATGAATGTGAAATGACCTTCTTCATCTCTTTTGATTGATTTTAGTTTGAAGTCTAACTTGTTAGATACTAGGATAGCTACCCCAGCTGTCTTTGAATTCGAGGTGTGTTTCTTGTATGCAGCAGAAGGATGGATTCTATCTTCGTATCCAATCTGTTAGCCTGTGTCTTATTATAGGCGAGTTAAGACCATTAATATTGAGGGAAATTAAGATCCATTGAGTATTTATTCTTGTTTATTTTTGATTTGTTGTTGGTAGTGGTATTGTATGTGGATTTATCCTGATTTTTCTTTTGGGTTTTTATAAAGTGGGATTATCTATTGCCTATGTTTATGTGAGTGTAGTTAATTTCCTTAGGTTGGAGTTTTCCTTCCAGAACTTTCTGTAGGGCTTGGTTAGTGGTTACCTATTGTTTAAATCTGGTTTTGTCGTGGAATATCTTGTTTTCTCCATTTATAGTGATTGAAAGCTTTGCTGGGTATAGTAGTCTGGGCTGGCATCCCTGTTCTCTCAGAGTTGGTAAAATATCTATCCAGGTCCTTCTGGCTTTCAGAGTTTCCATGGAGAAGTCCATTGTAATTCTGATAGGTTTGCCTTTATATGTTACTTGGCCTTTTTCCCTTGCTGCTCTTAATATTCTTTCTTTATTCTGTACGTTTGGTGTTTTAATTGTTGTGTGACGAGGGGACTTTCTTTTGTGGTCCACTCTATTTTGCGTTCTGTAGGCTTCTTGTACTTTCATTGGCATGTGTTTCTTTAGGTTGGGAAAGTTTTCTTCTATGTTTTTGTTGAATATGTTTTCTGCACCTTTGAGTTGGGTTTCTTCACCTTCTTCTATACCTATTATCCTTAGGTTTGGTCTTTTCATGGTGTCTCATATTTCCTGGATATTTTGTGTTAAGGATTTGTTGGACTTAAGATTTTCTTTGCTTGATGAATTTATTTCCTCTAGTTTATCTTCAGCATCTGAGAGTCTGTCTTCCATCTCTTGTATTCTGTTGGTTATGCTTGCATCTGTGATTCCTGATTGTTTACTCAGCTTTTCCACTTCTAGCATTCCCTCAGTTTGTGTTTTCTTTATTTACTCTATTTCAGTTTTCAGGTCCTGAACTGTTTCCTTCAGCTGTTTAATTGTATTTTCTTGGCTTTTTGTGGCTTTCCTTGCTTTCTTGCATTTTTTCGTTTGTCTGTTCTTCCATTTCTCTGAAGGATTTTCTAATTTCATCTCTTAGGGTCTCTATCATCTGCATGTAGTTGTTTTTTAAGGTTGCTGTCTTCTGCTTCTTCTGTGTTGAGATGTTCATGTCTTGCTGGTGTAGAGTCCCTAGACTCTGGTGGTGTCATATTGGTTTTCCTGTTGTTGGATGTGTTCTTTATTGTCATCTTCTCATCTCTTCTTCCAGTGGGTACAGGTGGTGTCTCTTCCTTTCCCGGTGTGTATGGGTCCCGTGTTCTCTTCAGGTGGGTGCAATTGGCTCTGATACTCTGATGGGTCTCAAGGTGGGTGCAGGCAGGTCTGAGGCACTCGCTGTCCTGGTGGGTGAGAGCAGGACTGGTACAGAGATGTCAGCAGACTCTGGGTTGCTTGGTCCTCAGGGACAGAGTCGTCCTGTCTGCAGACCCTTGGGCAGGAGTTCCCAGAGTGGGCAGGCAGAAGTTGGACCCAAGTCAGGGACCGAAGAAGCTCAACTCTGCACTCTGTGGGGGCCAGAATAGCCCAGAGATTTCAGCAGAGTCAGGGTCCCTGGGTCCTCAGGGACAGATTCAGTCTGCCTGTAGACCCCTGGGCGGGATTTCCCAGAGTGGGCAGGTGGAAGTTGGGCCCAAAGCAGGGGCCGAAGCAGCTCAACTCTGAACTCTCTGCACTCTGTGGGAGTCGGAATAGCCCAGTGATCTCAGCAGAGTCAGGGTCCCTGGGTCCTCAGGGGCCAATTCAGTCTGCCTGCAGACCCTGGGATGTGATTTCCCTGATTTTTAAGAATTTTTATTTCTACTTTAAAAAATTTTTTTTGGGGGGGAGCTACAAGAGAAGAGGGCAGAGGGGGAGGATTGGGAAATGCGTGGGATTGGGGCACATGATGTGAAATTCTCAAAGAATCAATAAAAAATTAAAAGAAAAATGGTAAATGGTTCCACATTGTTTTTTTCTTTTTGGCCAGGCTGGCCTAGAACTCACAGAGATTTTTCAAGTACTGAGATTAAAGATATGTGCTCCACCACTGACTGGTTCCTCATTCTTCAAAGGGGTAGAAACCCTGGATCTCAGCATTGTAACCAGCTTTGGATTTGTACAAAAAATTTTCTTATACAGCACAAAACCCTGTGCAGCCACTTGTATTGTGTCATTTATAGGAGCTTTCAGACAGAGGCTAGATGTTCTGAATTTTGATTTGACTGTAGCAGCTTGTGGACACAGGAAATGCAGGGGTTGCCTGGGAGAAGCAGGAGCATTGACTGAGTTACTTTTCCCTCTTACCAGGCGCTGTTATGTGGGTTACTTGTGACATGTCCTGAGGACCCACTGAGGTATTTAGAGAAAATGATCATAACTATCATTCAGAGTGGCCTGGAAAACCTTCTTTGGTAAGTGCTGTTTTGATGTATGATAGGCGAATGTTCTGAAGGCCAAGAACTTCAAATAGTGTCATGATACAGTCTTGGCAATGAATGTTTCAAATCAGGGTCTTGTTAAAGAATCCCTCCCTGGGCTGTTAGCACCTCAAAATTTAATGTGAACAATATACTCACTGATTTTCCCAGTGTGAGAATGCAGTAAGCTCCCACCTGTGCTCCTAGGACAGAGTGTGTCAGGTGAGGCTGAGAAAAGCTGACACAGTGTTCTCGGGAGCTCAGCACATTCTGTTGATTCTGACCTCAGGGAAAATATCTCCCCCACCACACCCCTGCCCCTCAGGGAAAGTATCCCCTCATCCCTGCCCTCTTAGGGAAAATATCCCCCCCATACCCACCTCCTTAGGAGAAATACCCTCCCACCCCCACCCCTCCCTGACATGAGAATCAGTGACCCAGTTGTAGAATTACTTCAAATGGAGTTAATCTTGCCCTTGCCCTCTAATTTTATTAAAGGGACATGTGCATTGATCCATCACTGAAACCAAAAATTCGAAGACTTTCTGAAACTTACTTGGAACAACTTTTTGGACTGGATGACCAGCTGGTAATTAATCAAGTATTTTGAAACACATCTTAAGTTCATATGGAAATACTCAAGCAGATTTGAGGTTTTACCAGGGGTAGGGGTGTCAGAGGTCAGAATCTGAATTGAGGCCACCTAGGAAATCAAGAGGTTAATCCACACCGAGCCAAACAGGTCCCCAGTTCTAAAGAATGGTCAGGCAAATTCTTCTTTCTGACTGTCTACCGTTCATTTTCCCTCTCTTCCTCTCATAGACAGAAATAGCATTGTGAAAGCTGGATTTAATAGCACACAAGCTGCATTCCCAACATTCAGGAGGCTGAGGCAGGAGGATGGAGAGATTGAAGGGCATTTTGGTTACTGTGCCCTGAAAATGTGCTTTGGCTTGTATCACATGATGCATCATGGCTTCAGCTCTGAGCCCTGACTCCTGACTTTCCTGGGTGTGGGACATGGTTGTAAAAGCAACACTTCCCTGGAACTTAGTTCCAGGCTGGATGAACTGAACAGTGGACAGATTCCTGTGGCTCCCATTGTGAGGCCTGATAGAGTGGGCTTCTTTAACTGCTTTGGTGCTAGGGAAGAAAAGCTACCCAGCCTGTTGACTTCTGTATTGGCTAAAGTCACATTTGGCTGGTTGCAGTAGCCCTGGCTTTGGACCACAAGTCTACCCAGAGCAGTGTAGGTATTGCTTCCTCTCCAGTGTTGTGCAGTCTTGGCAGGCAGTGGGCTCAGGTGGTATGTTAGATAGGTTTATGCCAATTTGAGAGGAAGGACTATTTTTTAATCCTTTTTTATTTGAATTAGAAACAAGATTGATTTACATGACAATCCCAGTTCCCTTCCCCCCCTTCCCCTACCACCGCCCCCCCCAACTAAAACCCTACCTATCACATACCCTTTCTTCTATTCTGAGGAAGTACTCTTAATGAAGAAAATGCCTCCATAAGATTGGGCTGTTGGCAAGCTGGTAGGGCATTTTCTTAGTGATTGATGTGGGAAAGCCCAGCCTACTGTGGGTGGTGCCATTCCTGGGCTGGTGGTCCTGGGTTCTATAAGAAAGCAGGCTGAGGAAGCCATGAAGAGTATCTTAGTCACTGTTCTATTGCTATGCAGAGACATCATGACCAAGGCAACTCTTATGAAAGAAGTCATTTAATTAGGCCTTGCTTTATAGGTTCAGCACATGGTTGGAGCCTGATGGGAGTACCATGGGAGCATGGTGGCCTTCTAGCACTAGTGCTGTAACTGAGGACTACATCCTGATCCACAGGCAGCAGGCAGAGAGAGACACTGGGCCTGGTGTGTGCTTTTTGAAACTCTAATCCCATCCATAGTGACACATTTCCTCCAACAAGGCCACAACTCTTAATCCTTCTAATCCTTCTCAAATAGTTCCACAACTTGGTGACTAGGCATTCAAATATATGAGCCTATGGGGGCCATTCTCACTCAAAACCATCCCAAGGAGCAAGCCAGTAAACAGCACTCCTCCATGGCCTCTGCATCAGCTCCTGCCTCCAGGTTCCTGCCCTCTTTGAGTTCCTGTCCTGATTTCCTTCAATGATGGACTGAGATGTGGAAGTATAAGCCAAACAAATCCTTTCCTCCCCAACTTGCTTTTGGCCATGGTGTTTTACCACAGCAATAGGAACTCTGACTAAGATTGGTGGTGACAGTTGCCTTTAGTGGCTTCAGGTACAACGCAGGAGCCTCAGGCTAGGCTGTCCACAGTTTCTTTTCCCAGAGCTGAACTGGATCCCAGTGTCTGAGCATCTGTTAACTGTGGCATCCAGGCTACCTCAGCCCCGGGGAGAGGCTTGTGGGGACAGATGTGATACTCTTGATGTACTCTCCTGGTTCTTTTTGAACAACATCAACATGCATTCCAATAGAGTTCCAAGATTGGACTTCTCTTTACTATTGGAACAGTATTTGTCTTAGTTAGGATGTCTATTGCTGTGAAGAGACACCATGACCATGGCAAGCTTAGGAAGAAAACAGTAAATTGGGTCTGGCCTTCAGTTCAGAGGTTCAGTCCTTTGACCTCATGATGGGGAGCATGGTAGTGAGCATGGAGACCTGGTACTTGAGCTGAGAGGGCTACATCTCGACTCTGAGACAACAGAAAGTAGAAGCCTGTCACACTGAGGGAAGCTTTTTGAGATAAATACCTCAAAGCCCACCCCCACAGTGACACACTTCCTCCAACAAGGGCATATCTACTAATAGAGCCACTCCCTTTGGGGGCCATTTTCTTTCAAACCACCACAGTCATGTTAGCTGCAGACCTTAGGAACATTTGAACCTGGGCAGTATCCTGAGCTGAGATGAAGAAAACAGTGGAGAAGGAATGATTAATGGCCCAGTTATAGTTAGACAGGAGTGAGACATTGCAGTTGTAGAAGTGATTACAGGTAGCAACGTTCCAAGCATTTAATGCAGACAGAAGTGTTGGCAGATGGCTCAGGAGGTAACGTGACCTGATACACATCTGCTGGCTTGAGTTCAGTCCTTGGGATCTAGATGATAGGAAGAGAGAACTTTTTGTCTCCTACAAGCTGTCCTTTGACCTCCACATATGAGCTGTGGCAGGCACACATACAGCATAAATTAGTAAAAATGTAATAAATTAATTTTTGAAAGCTAGAAGGAAGTTTTTTGGAAGTGATTACCATAAAGAAGTGAGGAGATACATGTTTGAGGAGATACATTTAATTGGACCTGCGCATACCCAGTGTGTATTGAGCAACACATTACAATGTATATCATTAATATGTGTACTTTTTGTTTGTGTGTTCCTTAAAATAATTGTGAAAAAGAAAAACAGAACAAAAACAGTGCCATTGTTTTACATAATTGCAACAATTGTTGAATATCTCTGAGTGCTAATTATATTCAGGCATAATTATTCCGTTTCTGAATTTCCCAAATTGTCTCAGCAATGTCCTCTTTTTTTAATGTTCTGTTCAAGTCAGAATTCAGAGTTCTCGAATTGTACTTGGTTTCGTGCATCCACTAATTTGTCTGTAATTGAGGACAGCTCTCCTGTCTTGTTTCTATTAAGGGAATCATAAAGAGTCTTACAAACTTCTTTGTTCTAGTCATTTTTGTCCCTAGCTTTTCTATATTTACTGCAGAAATTTGATGTCACTGAGGTTCTTTCCCCACTTTTTTTCTAAAAATTAAAAAAATCTTTATAAAATAATTCTATATGTATGGTTGTTTTGCCTACATCTGGGTACCTCATGTGTGCAATTCCCAAGGGGGCCAGAAGAGGGCACAGGATTCCCTGGAAGTAGAGTTACGATGTTTGTGAAAGACTGTGTAAGTGCTGGAAATCAAACACAGATCCTCTGCAAAATCAGTCAGGGCTCCTAACTGCTGAGCCATCTCACTGGTCCTTTGCATTTTTCTTTTTGCATGCTAATGCTCTATCAACTTGGGAGGCCCATATGGTCTGACTTTGAATTAATGCATTGTGAGTCATTAGAAGTCCTTTGGGTTTTATCATAAAAATTAATCACAGGTGTTCAGAATTACTGCTCACAACTGACAACTTGAACTCAAATGATTAAATGTCCTGTAGGCAACAGCATAATTATAGATTAGTTGTATTCTACACTGCATACAACACAGTTTCAGAGTACTAGTGCCAGAGAGCTGCTGTTGTTGAGAATACTGAATGTGCAGCTAGGCGTGGTGGCATGGACTCACAGGCTGCTCTTGTATAGGACAAGGCTTGGGTTTTGTGCACCGTCATGGCAACACACAACAGTCTGTAATTTTACTTCCAGGGGATCTGATACCTTCTTCTGGCTTCTGTGTGCACCAAGTTGTCACATGGTATGCATTCAGGCCAATATTTAGACACAGAAAAAAATATTTTCTTTTAAAGAATACTTAATTTGGTTTAGAGACAATTCTTTTTGTTCCTAAGGTGGATATATTAATCTATTAGGTAGTTTCAATAAAAGTAATACATTTTTTGTTATCTAAAGTAATTATTGCTCAATGTTGATATCACATACTTTTCTCTTTGATATAACTATGCTTTTCTGGTTATATGTAACATTATAAAATGTGCAATTAATATTGAGATCTAATCTATCCCCCTTTTAGGTAACTGATTTTAGTGATTTTTAGTTTCCTCTTTTTTTCTATTTTTTTCCTTTTTTAAAATTTAAATTAGAAACAAGCCTGCTTTACATGTCGGTCCCAGCTCCCTCTCCCTCCCCTCCTCCCCTGCCCCCACAAAACCCCACTCCATTCCCCCCTCTGCTCTCCAGAGAGGATGAGGCCCTCCATAGGGGATCCCCAAAGTCTGTCATGATCCAGGGCAGGGTCTAGGCCCTCCCTCATGTCCAGGATGAGAGAGCATCCCTCCACATGGAATGGGCTCCCAAAGTCCATTCACATGCCAGGGATAAATACTGATCCACTGCCAGAGGCCCCATAGATTTCTGAGGGCTTTTCCCTGACACCCACGCTCAGGTGGTCTGGGTCAGTACCATGCTGGTCTCCCAGCCATTAGTCTGGGGTCCATATGCTCCCCCTTGTTCAGGCCAGCTGTTTCTGTGGTTTTCAGCAGCTCCGTCTTGACCCCTTTGCTCTCAACTCCTCCCTCTTTGCAACTCAGTTCCAGGAGTTCAGTTCAGTGTTAGCTGTGGGTGTCTGCCTCTGCTTACATCAGCCCCTGGATAAAGGCTCTAGGATGACATATAAGATAGTCATCAGTCTCATTATCAGGGGAGGGCATTTAAGGTAGCCTCTCCACTGTTGCTTAGATTTCCAGTTGGTGTCATCCTTGTAGATCTCTGGAATTCTCCCTAGTGCCAGAAATCTCCTCGATCTATAATGGCTCCCTTTATTATGATATCTCTCATCCTGTCTCTTCTATTCTTCCCCCAACTCAACCTTCCTGCTCCCCCATTTCCTCCTCTCCCCCCTATTTTCCCCCTCTCTTTCTCTCAGCTCCCTCTCCCCTCCCCCAGGCTCCCAGGCTACTCAGGAGATCCTATCCCTTTCCCCTTCTCTGGGGGACCATGTATGTCTCTCTTAGGGTCCTCCCTGTTTCCCATCCTCTCTGGTGGTGTGGATTGTAGGCTGGCCATCTCCTGCTCCATGTCTAAAATCCAAATATGGGTGAGTACATACCATGTTTGTCTTTTTTGTGACTGGGTTACCTCACTCAGGATGATTTCTTCTAGTGCCATTCATTTGCCCAGAAATTTCAAGATTCCATTGTCATCCCCCCAACCCCAGTAGTGCTCCATTGTGTAAATGTACCACATTTTGTCTATCCATTCTTCAGATGAGGGGCATCTAGGTTGCTTCCAGGTTCTGACTATTACAAATAATGCTGCTATGAACGTAGTTGAACAGATCTCTTTGTTGTATGAATGTACATCTTTTGGGTATATGCCCAAGAGTGAAATTGCTGAACCCTGAGGTAGACTGATTCCCATTTTCCCAAGGAATCACCATACTGATTTCCAAAGTGGCTGTACAAGTTGGCACTCCCACCAGCAGTGGAGGAGTGTTCCCCTTTCTCTACATCCTCTCCAGCATAAACTGTCATTGGTGTTTTTGATTTTAGCCATTCTGACAGGAGTAAGATGGTATCTCAGAGTTGTTTTGATTTGTATTTCCCTGATGACTAAGGATGTTGAGCACTTTCTTAAGTGTCTATCAGCCATTTTAGACTCCTCTATTGAGAATTCTCTAATTATGTACCCCACTTTTTAATTGGATTATATAGCATTTTGGAGACTAGCTACTTAAGTTCTTTGTAAATTTTGGAGATCATCCCTTTGTCAGAAGTGGGGCTGGTGAATATCTTTTTCCCATTCTGTGGGCTGCTGTTTTGTTTTGTTGACTGTATCCATTGCCTTACAGAAGCTTCTCAGTTTGAGGAGGTCCCATTTATTAATTGTTGATCTCAGTGTCTGTGCTACTAGTATTATGTTCAGGAAGTGGTCTCCTGTACCAATTCATTCAAGGGTACTTCCCACTTTGTCTTCTAATAGGTTCAGTGTGGCTGGATTTATGTTGAGGTCTTTGATCCTTTTAGGTTTTGTGCATGATGATAGATATGGATCTATCTGCAGTCATCTACATGTCTGAATCCAGTTATGCCAGATGCTTTCATTTTTCCATTGTATAAATTTAGCTTCTTTGTCAAAAATCAGGTGTTCATAGGTGTTTGGGCTAATATCAGGGTTTTCAGTTAAATTCCATTGGTCTACCTGTATTTTTGTACCAATACCAAGCTGTTTTCAGGACTATAGCTCTAAAATAGAGCTTGAAGTCTGGGATGGTGATGCCCCTGGAAGTTCCTTTATTGTACAGGGTTGTTTTGGCTATCCTGGGTCTTTTGTTTTTCATATAAAGTTGATTATTGTTCTTCCAAGGTCTCTGAAGAATTGTGCTGGTATTTTGATGAGGATTGCATTGAATGTGTAGATTGCTTTTGACAAGATTGCCACTTTTACTATGTTGATCCTACCTATCCAAGAACATGGGAGATCTTTCTATTTTCTGGTATCTTCTTTAATTTCTTTTTTTTAAAGTCTCAAAGTTCTTGCTATACAGGTCTTTCACTTGTTTGGTTAATGTTACTGCAAGATATTTTATGTTATTTGTGGCTATCGTAAAGGGTGATGTTTCACTGATTTCTTTCTCAGCCCATTTATCTTCTGTATGTAGTAGGGCTACTGATTTTTTTGAGTTAATCTTGTATCCTGCCACTTTGCTGAAGGTGTTTATCAGCTATAGGAGTTCCCTGGTAGAGTTTTTTGGGTCACTTATGTAAACTGTCATATCATCTGCAAATAGTGAGAGTTTGACTTCTTCCTTTCCAATTTGTATCCCCTTGATCTCCTTTTGTTGTCTTATGGCTGTAGCTAAAACTTTAATGACAATAGTGAAGTGATATGGAGAGAGTGGACAGCCTTGTCTTGTTCCTGATTTTAGAGGAATCGTGTTGAGTATCTCCCCATTTAGCTTGATAATGGCTGTTGGCTTGCTGTATATTGCTTTTATTATGCTCATGTATGTACCTGTTATCCCTGATTTCTCCAGGACGTTTATCATGAAGGGGTGTTGGATTTTGTCAAAGGCTTTTACAGAATCTAGTGAGTAGTGAGACTTTTATTTTGCAGTTTCTTTATATGGTGGATTATATTGATGAATTTTCATATGTTGAACCATCCCTGCATCCCTGGGATAAAGCCAACTTGATCATGGTGGATGATTTCTCTGATGTGTTCTAGGATTCAATTTGCCAGTATTTTCTTGAGTATTTTTGCATCAATGTTCATAAGGGATATTGGTCTGTAGTTCTCTTTTTTTGTTGTGCCTTTGTGTGGGTTGGGTACCAAGGTAATTGTAGCCTTGTAAAAAGAGTTTGGCAGTGGCCCTTCTGCTTCTATTTTGTGGAACAGTTTGAGGAGTACTGGTATTAGCTCTTTGAATTTCTGGTGGAATTCTGCACTGAAGCCATCTGGCCCTGGGCTTTTTTTTTTTTTTTTTTTTTTTTTTTTTTTTTTTTTTTTTTTTGGTTGGGAGACTTTTGATAACTGCTTCTATTTTGGTAGGGGTTATAGGTCTATTTAAATTGCTTATCTGTTCTTGATTCAATTTTGGTAAGTGATATCTATCCAATTGCCCATTTCTTTTAAATTTTCCAATTTTGTGCAGTACAGGTTTTCAAAGTATGACCTGATGACTCTCTGGATTTCCTCAGTGTCCATTGTTATGACCCCCTTTTCATTTCTGATTTTGTTAATTATCATGCTGTCTCTCTGCCTTTTGGTTAGTTTGGATAGAGGTTTGTATAATTGATTTTCTCGAAGAACCAACTCTTTGTTACATTGGCTCTTTATGTTGTTTTCTTCTTTTCTACTTTATTGATTTCAGCCCTCAATGTGATTATTCCCTGGCATCTACTCCTCCTGGGTGAGTTTGCTTCTTTTTGTTCTAGAGCTTTCAATTGTGCTGTTAATTCTCCAGTGTGACTATTCTCTAGTTTCTTCATGTGGGCACCTAGTGCTATGAACTTGAAAGCATTGCTTTCAAAGTGTCCCATAAATTTGGATATGCTGTGTCTTCATTCTAGTTGAATTCTAGGAAGTCTTCAATTTCTTTCTTTATTTCTTCCTTGACCCAGGAATGGTGCAATTGCGCATTATTCAATTTCCATGTGTTTGTAGAGTTTCTGCAATTTGTGTTGTTGTTGAATTCCAACTTTAAGCCATGGTGATCTGATAGGATACAGGGGATTATTCCAATTTTTTTGTATTTGTTGATGTTTTCTATGTTGCTGAGTATGTGGTTGATTTTAGAGAAGGTTCCATGTGGTGCTGAGAAGAAGGTATATTCTTTTGTGTTTGGATAGAATGTTCTATAGATGTCTGTTAATCCCAATTGGGTCATAACTTCTGTTAGTTCCTTTGTCTCTGTTAAGTTTCAGTCTGATGGGCCTGTCCAGTGGGTGAGAGTAGGATGTTAAAGTCTCCCACTATAACTGTGTGAGGTCTTATTATTTGAGTTTTAATAATGTTTCTTTTATGAATGTGGGTGCCTTTTGAGACTTCTTCCTGATGGATTTTTCCTGTGATGAATATGAAATGACCTTCTTCATCTCTTTTGATTGATTTTAGGTTGAAGTCTAATTTGTTAGATACTAGGATAGCTACCCCAGCTTGTTTCTTGGGTCCATTTGATTGGAATATCTTATCCCAACCCTTTCTCTGAAGTAATGTCTGTCTTTGAAGGTGAAGTGTGTTTCTTCTATGCAGCAGAAGGATGGATTCTGTCTTCGCATCCATTCTGTTAGCCTGTGTCTTTTTATAGGTGAGTTAAGACCATTGATATTGAGGGATGTTAATGACCATTGATTTGTCATTTCTTGTTTGTTTTGGATTTATTTTTGGTGGTGGTATTGTGTGTGAGTTTTTCCTCTATTTCTGGCTTTTGGTAAGGTGATCGGGATTCTTCTTCATCCTCTGCAGTTTACTGAACGGCACCTTGGTGGTAACAAAAGGGTTTTGTGTATGAAGGAATGCTCATTGTCACTTGCTTTTCAATTCTCTATTTAACAAATGCATTTAAATAAATACAACTTTAGAAAAGTAATTTTCCTAAACTTGTAGACATTTACTAACAACTTCTATTAAGCAAAGTCACTGCAACAATTTAGACTAATTACAAACATTACTTTTGAGGAAGAGTCTTGCTATGTAGATCAGGTGGACATGGAATACCTGCTGTGACTCATGAGTGCTGGTAAAGGCATTCTTTACATTTCAGATGCCATTAATAACAGGAAATAGCACACACAAGTACCATAGAATTGCTATTATTCTCCTATGCTACATTTAAATTTACAGAAAACAACATTAATCTAACTCAAATCATGATTCCCATACTTTGTTGCATAGAAATATTTAAGTTTGATACCTTCTCAGGAGCGAGTAATTATCCAGTCTCTTATTTATTTATTTATTTATTTATTTATTTATTTATTTGAATTCTTTTAGATAGGGTTTCTCTATGTAGGCCTGGCTGTCCTGTACCTCATTCTGGCCTGTATCTCACAGAGATCCGCCTGCCTCTGCCTTCCAAGTGCTGGGGTTAAAGGAGTGCACCATGATGCCTATCCCTAGCCAGTCTCAAAAGAAAAGGAATACTGTGACAGCTAGCAAGGTTCAGGATTTGGTTGCCAAAACTTCTTGTCTACAGCACAGGATTGGGATCATTGCATTATTTCAAAATTTGACACAATGTAAGATCTTGGTGATGTTTTAGTTCAAAATTACAAAATTTAAAGTCACATGAACTTGTTGGAACTGTATTTGTACTAGTACTGTGCACAGAAGTGAGCATAAACCACACTCTCACATACACATGCAAAAGAAAAAGTCAGAAACCTTCTTGGTCCTTAATAGTAGTCACGTGAACAGAACAAATGTGTTACTGTCATGTTTTCTCCCCCAAGAACATACGGAAGGCTAGTCACTTCAAAATATCTTTGGTGTCCCATGTTTATTGTGAATAGTTTTGTGGATAAGTTTGTTTTTCTTTAAGCAGATTCCATGATTTATATTTTTTATATTTTGTGGTTTTCTTAGTCCTTCTTGGTGAAGCATTCTTATATATTGTTTACAGGAGAGAATATAATTTTACAGTACTGACAGGCCAAAAAAAACCAAAAAAACAAAAAAAACAAATCAATCCTGATAGTAGCCTACAGACTGCAGTTGCTTTTTCTTTTCTTTTTGAGCCAAGGTATCCTGCAGCTCAGGCTGGCTTTAAACTTGCTATGTAGCTGGGAATGATCTTGAACTTCTGACCCTCCTGGGGGGCGCACCTGGAGCTCTGAGGGAGTTAGGTTTATGTGGGTGAGATTGGGAGAGATTAGTGAAAGGAGTAGAGAGTGAATGTAATCAAAATGCAAATCAAATTCCAGAGAATTTATAAAAATAGACAAGAATATGACCAATGAAAACTAGGTGATAGACATATAGAATGTAATTGCTAAGCATGTAAGTGGTATTAACTTCTCCCTTCTTCTCCCCAGAGGCAGTTGTTGTCCCAGTTCCTTGTTGGTCTTGCAGAGGCAGCCTCTCTATTCTACTTCTTTTCTTTCTTGACAGGATCTCACTACATAGTTATGGCTAGACTGGAATTCACTACATAGACCAGGCTGGCCTTGAACTCACAGAGCTCTACTTACTGTTGCCTCCCAAGTGATGGGATTAAAGGTGTGTGCCACCATGCCTAGCTTTGTCCTATTTATTTCTAATATGCAGTTCATTTATTTATTTTAGGTTACTCCAGAGTTGATGATAAAAGCATGTACATTTTACACTGGACATTTAATAAAGAGTCACTTTGGGTAAGAAAGTGTTTTCCCATACTATTTCTTTGTCCTTGCTCTTTTATCCCTGCTGTTATCCACACAGAGGAAAACTAACTGTGCTTCTCTTAGATTTGATGAGCTATATTTAGCTAGAATACTCTTTCTCTGAAATACAGCTTGTCTAAAATCCTTGGATTTGGATATGTTTGGGAACTTAAATTCCTTTTAAAATCACCATTAAGGTGATTCTCTGGGTAAACTGAAGTTATGAGACTGATGTTACCCCAAGATGTGTTTATTTTATTAAAAATATGACTGCCATATAACATCTTAATTACCAGGAATTCTTCAAGACATTCCCCAGTTTACAGGCGCGTGCGCGCGCGCGTGTGTATGTGTGTGTGTGTGTGTGCTGTGATTTTGAAGGGATAAAGGCATCTCACTTCTTATTCGTCTTAATCTATTTACTACTATATTACCCTAGTCTCAATGTAATATTTTGAAAATAATATTTTTCTGTATCTTTTACCTGCAGTGGTTGGAGGGAAGTTGCAATACCTCGTATAAATCAAGAAGCTATCATGGCTGAAAAAATGAATAAAGCGATAGCGCACTGCAAGTTTAAATGTCAAAAATTGGTTTTTAATCACTGGTTATCTTATGTGGAAAGCCATAAAGAAAGGCTTTTAGGTAAATATAAACACTGTAGTGCTTAATTTTGGTGTTCAATTATATAATGAATCAACAAACTAATAGTTAAACCTAGAGAGCTTGTGATTTTCATGTGTAGAGAATTGTTATAAAATGAACCAATTAAAAGTGCTCACTGTAAGGCCCGGTGTGGTGGTACATGCCTAATAGCACTCAGAACCCTGTGACAGATTCAGGGAATTCAAGACCGGCCTGAGCTGTAGAGTGAGACTAATGGCAGCTTCTTGAGGACCAGCCTTGATGCCCCCTCAGGGTTCAGGCAGGACGCTTCAGCAAGCAGGAGATTTAGAAAAATCTGAGGGTGAATGAATGTTCCCTTTTCCACACTGTTTCTTTACTGTTCTGTTTCTATTGTAATTCTCCTGTCCCACTTCTGATTCCTCCTAGCTGCTGCTTCTGGTCTCAAGACTCTCCTTCAGGAAACTTAAAGCAATAAAGAAATTACAAGAGTTGTTTCTCATTGGTCAAGAACACATTCCTAGGGCAAGTGATAGGGAGTTGAGCCATTGCCATGGCAGCACAAGGGTCCAAGGTTACTGAAGAGAGACGTGACCAGAGGGCAGATGGCACAGTGAGATAAGCTTGGAGACATCGTCTTTTGTTAGCAGACTGACAAGCAAAGAATTGATGTGCTTTTCTTAGTAACCTTGGTTGGATATCTGTAGGTCTGACCTTGTGCATAGCTGTAAGGTTTTGAACTTTTGATCTGTACACCAAAAGCCTTTAGTCTAGTTTAAACTTGCTCTGAGGTGAAAGTGAGCTAATTGTGTGCAATTAGTCTGAGCAAAAGAACAAGGCAGGCTGTTAAGTGTCTTCAGTCCTTGTCAGACAAATAGATCCAGTTATGAAACATGTCCCAATATATAGTCTATATATCAAAACTATACAGACAAATGAAAAGTCATCTTCCTGACTATCCACAGATATATGTGCCAAACAGATGGAATGTTTTCATGAAATAAACACATGAGCAATGAGAAAACACCAAAAGCTATTCTTAGGGAAGAAATGAAGTGACTCATGAGAGAAATTACAGACAGGACCAAGTGATGTCCACAACCAGTAACTCCTTTCAGGGAGGGGTTCCCTATCAGACAATCACTCATCTGGTAGGTCAGCCTGTTGAACACTAGTTATCACCTGACATGAGAGCTTGTCATAACAAAACAATAACAAAACCCAGTGATTTTGTTAGATTTGTTTTAAAACATTTTATTGCAATGGAAAGTACTCACGATTAAAATCAAATCATCCATCCATCAATACATACATTTATATATAATATAATATAATATAATATATTTGTATGTATGTATATATAAATAAGGATCTACTGTTAGCTTCCTTGTGTGGTACTGAACCTAGGGCCTTGTACATAGCAAACATTCCTCCATGGGGCTATATCCACAGACCTGCTTTTCCTTTTTCCTTTGAATCTCTAAGTCTTGTTAAGTTGCCCAGGTGGGCCTTGACCTTGCAATCCCCTAGTCCCCTGGTAGCTGAGATCACAGGCCCCGACCACCAGACCCAGCTACTTCAAGCATAATACAGAGCCATTTTCTTTGATTGTGATGCATGGACAAGACATATATGATCTTGACAGGGTCAGAGGACCCCAGCCTTTTGGTGGCAATTTTCTGGGTACTAACTTATACCTGTGGCTGTGACAAATGAGAAAAATCAGTCCATCTCACTCTTGCTCTTGTGACAAGGTCTTACTATGTAGCCTAGGATGGCCTTGCACTCAAGACAATTCTCCTGCTTCAGTCCTGGTGTTCTGAGATTACAGGTGTGAGTTACCCCACCCAGCTGAAAATCATCTCCTTCTGAACATTGTTGTCTGTCCCCATCTCCAAGTGGACTGTGAAGGTTTTAACATAACCATAATGAAGGGCTAGGGACTGGCTAACTGGCTAGCACATCACAAATAATGCTCTTCAAAACACCGAATGAACTGCCCGCTCTTGAGAGTCCGGATGCCTTGCATTAATTTTTGTCTCCTCTGTCCGTCTAGGCTCCTCTTGCCTCTCAGCACCTTTGTCCATCTTATGTGGCTTCTCACTCTGTTTCCTCGTCATGTTTCTTTTCCTACTTCCACCCCTTCATCTCTAGTTGCATCACTCCTGTGCTTTGCCTTTCTCCCCACAGCTCCCACGCACACTCAGGTGGAACTGCACGGTGCTGATGCTTCCCTTCCTTTGTCCCATCTCTGCTCTCCCTAGTCCTGCCTGTGTCCTTCTGTAGTCCCATGTTGTCTTATGCCTCCCTCACTCACAATGCACAGTTATAGAGTTTTATAAATACACTTACAAAGCATAATTTAAATCAAGTCATTCCAAAGTTACAACATCTTTTGGGGCTGGAGAGATGGCTCAGCCAGTTAAGAGCACTGGCTTTTTTTCCAGAGGACCCGGGGCTCAATTCCTAGCACCCATATGGCAGCTCACACCTGTCACTCTAGGGCCAGGGGATCTGATGTCCCTTTTTGACTTCCACGGACACCAGGCATGCACTTGGTCCACAGACATACATGTAGGAAAAATGACACATACATTTGGTATCTATTAAAAAAATCCCAAAGTTACATAATCTCATAAAAGACCCAAGTTACATTTTTATGGTGATAGTTCACGGACATTGTTCCTCTTTTTCTGTCAAGGTTCCCCACACTCTTTATCATAACAACTGCAGAAATTGTACATTTCAGTCTGAAAGTGTTGACGTTTGTAAGCTAATTTGTTTTTGAAAAGATATTTTATTAGGTGGACAGACCTGTGGCACTGTGTCAGGAGCTGGATTTAGCTCTGGCGTTGAGCTCTGCTGATAATTGAGATGGCTTCCAAACCGGGAAAAAGCAGGGTGTGGGGAGTTAATGAGAACACACCATCATGAATGCACATTCAGTTCTCAGTTGATAGCAACAGCCCAGTGTGAGAACTGGTCATTAACTAAACTAGCTGAGTTCTGGCTTCTCAAAGACTTGAGGTTTTAGGACAGAACTGATGTTCAGAGAGGTTGGCAGGTAGAACCAAAGAACAAAGGCTTTAAACTTTCACCTGTGATACTGGAAACTGCTTGCTGCCATGTTTTGTGCTGTTCACACAACATTTAAGTGAAAAAAACATTGCCAAAGTTTAAATATCAGAAGTATTCACATACAATTCAAATACCTACTTTCAGTTGAAAACAAAAAACCCAAACCAAAGGTAAAGAGAAAAACACTGAACCTTAACTTCTGAGAAGAAAAAGGGGAGCCTGCAGGCAGGTGGTACAGCCAACGCAACCAGCATAACCAGCACAGCCAGTGCAGCCAGTGCAGCCAGCACAGCCAGCGCAGCCAGTGCAGCCAGTGCAGTCAGTGCAGCCAGCACAGCCAGTGCAGCCAGCACAGCCAGTGCAGTCAGTGCAGCCAGCGCAGCCAGTGCCGTCAGTGCAGCCAGCACAGTCAGTGCCGTCAATGCAGCCAGTACAGCCAGCACAGCCTGGTGCAGTTAAGGAACCTGCCTGCTCCTCAGCTTGTTTGCTTTTTCTGGCTCCTGTGTTTGAGTTATGGATCTCTGATTGGCATGTATCTGGCAATCTGTTTAATTCTAGAACACATAATTCAAAGACATTGAATATGAACACTACATGGTGATTATGTTTCTTGTGAAATGCTTAGAATTCCAAGTTTTGTAAAAGATAAATTTGTTTTTTTAAAGAAATATATATTTCTATTATACCTAGTTTCTAAGGGCAAAGGGGATATTTACAGGTTTAAAAAGTTTCTAGAGCACTATCTAATGCTATCAACAGTAATTAATTTTAGTGTGATTAAAATGAAGCACAAATTGTCAGACACATTAGTGTATTATTTTTAGAAACAGCTTTCACTACATGCAATAACCTGATACTTTTCCTGCAGCCTCACTGTTTCGGTTGCGACAGATCTTCTCTATCCAAAGGCAAAAAGTTATCCTAGCAAAATGGAAGGAGAATGCCAGACGCAAGTGTAAAAGAAGAGAAGAAAACTTGGTATGATAGTAGACACTGTTTGTTTGAAAGAAGGAAATATTATTTTAATATTTTGCTTAAAGATATTGATGAAGATACTAAGAGTTCTGTTTAATTCATATTGAGATATTAGATGTCTAAGTTATGAGAATCTCTGATATGAACAAAATAAACATGGTAAGGACTCAGTAAATTGTTCCTTTTCTAAATAAGATTAAGTTGCTTTCCTTTTCCAACATTTAATATATCACAATTTCAGTAATACATTTTTAAAATTACTAACGGCTAAACTTGAAGAAATATTTGTAACTAGGACACCCACCCATAATTTAAGCAATTAAAATAGAGGACCCGAGGAAACACCTGCAAATTTAAAACTACTTTCTTCTGCTTATTTCTGCATTTTATTGCTTCACTTGTTTTAGAACGTTCAGAATACTTGAATCAGATGCAGAGATATGCTTGAAATTTTTGTAGTTACATCATTTAATAGGCAATAATTTTGTGATTAGTCTTTAAAATGCAAAGTTGAGATAATAGGAAAGAGAAAAAGAAGTTGAAATTAAATCCTTGCCCTCCGAGGGCAGGACCAACAATCCCACTCACCCACAATCTGTTAAGCTGTTGGACCTGTCAGTCCACACATGCAGGAAGATTGTGTGTGTGTGTGTGTGTGTGTGTGTGTGTGTGTGTGTGTGATGCTCGGCTGTGCATGAAGCCGGTTCAATCTTCTTTTCTAGATCTGTACAACTTACAGACATTGAACTGGCTTTTTTGCATGCTGTCCTCTATCCTTTCCCCATAATGGAAACCATGTCAACATTGCCAGTTGTGTATCTTGGCCTTGGGGACCACTGTGACTCTTCTTATGCCATGCTTGCAACCATTTTGTGTACTACTGCCCCACTGATCACTGGTGCTCTAACAGTGAAAAGTTGGGGTTCTCTTGAGCCTGATGTTTGGCATGCTTTGGTTGGTGTATAGAGTGTATATTAGCAACACTCTACTATCCCTTATATATTGTGGTTAGATGAGTGTTTAGGAATCCAATCCCCTTAGCTATACAATTTCTTGGTCAACAGTCATTCGGCAATCATTGAGTAAAGATAACAGGTGTGTGCAGGAAACCAAGGAAGGCGTTACCTCTGCATGTTGGCTTTCCAATATGCACCCTTCCTGAGATTGCATGGTAAATACCTCATACTAAAATTATGTACATGGGTTTGGGAGAGGTATGTGCAAAATACTCATTGACCCATAGAAGTGCTTTCTCATTACAGCTTTCAGGAACTGTGTCACGTCAAAGTGTGGTTTGCTGTAACAATAAATCTGAAATTTTTCCCCAATTCCTCTCTTTTGGTTATCACCTTGCTAACACTTCCTTCCGTGTCCCTAAACACTAGTAATTCCATTGCTCAACACTCTGCTTTGTGGCCCACAGTTCTTTCATCTCTAAAATAGGAGAGGACTTCAGGTCTTTTAGGAGGAGGTCTATGCCAATATTTATGACCACTAATGGAAATGGTCTGTAAAGGCTGAGATGGTTCAGGGAATTTTGTGTTTGTGTGGAAAGTCATCACTTGGGTCAGAATGATAATCAGAAACGTGTAGCTGGTGCTAATGTTATGCCAAGTCTGTGCTTTCTATGGATCATTGCATTTGACACTTAAGGCAATTCCTTGAGATTTACAGCTTATTTTCATTGCAGATTTTAAATCACGAACTTCAGTTGAGGAACTGGAAATCCAAAGCAACTGATGAAAAGAGCCTTGGCCCTGAGCAGAGTTACTCTGAGGCTGTTGTCACGAAACCTGTAGAATTTGACATCTCGGCATTACCCCAAGAAGCAATAACGCAGGTGTGTAGGACTCTGTTGACTATGGTAAGGCCTTGCAATTTGCAGATAGCATGGAGTTAGGGTGAGTATGTGTTGCCTGTAATTTCCTTCTTTATGATTAACCTGCTCATGTCCTGTGTTTCCATCATAATTTATACTTGTTTGTTATAGCTCTTTATATGTTTTGGCAACATTAACCCTTTATTGATAATACATTTGAGTATTTCCCTCCACCACATTTAACATTGTCTTTTTTTGCCTCTGGAGTGTTTTGATGGCAGGAAGTTTAAAGCTTTAGGCAGTGAAGCCCACCACTCTCACACTAACGATTTCTCTTCACGCCACATTAGTATGCCACTCCCAGTGGTTTTCCTAAGTGATATCACACTGTAGACACATACATAGCTGTTTTTTTCTTTCTGTGACCTTTTTTGTCTTTGCAAATATTTCCTTGTTTATCAAGGCTTATGTTATACATTGTAAGATATCATCGATGACCTTCAAATAATTTCACGCTCCTTTGCATGTACTGTAAGCACCCATGACACCGTGCTCTTGTTCTTCCTTTTGTGGTTTTAGTTACTGTTGAATAGGTCTGCTTCCATATATTCAGAGCTCTACAGTTCTGAAATTATATTTGCTTTCAACATGATCACTCTCCAGCATGTCTCTACTTATGGTAATATAAGACTTATAGAAAATTTCCAGAGACAGAAAAGAGTTGTTTCCCTGAAGAACTGGAACCAGGGCATTCTCTTTCAGTTAGCCATCAAGGTCAGCAGACTCAACCCTCTTTTCTTGGTTTCCCAATAACACTCTAGCAGGAGAGACCATTCCAGATTGAATGTTGCACTTGGTTGCTATGTCTCCTTCATTTCCTCCAGCCCAGAATAATTCCAGCATTTAATTTTGGGCCCTTGAAATGAAAATTAGGCAACTTTTTATTATCGAGTATCTCTCAAATTTGGTTTGTTTTATGTTTTCTCCTGAGTCAATGCATGCTATGTTTTTTTTTTCATTAGAATACACAGACATGACTATCTTGTGTCTTCTTTTCATCTTCTCTGTAGTATAGGATTTTGTTTAGGCAGCTGTGCTCTCCTTGACATCCAACTGCCTTGGGCTCCACAATAGATCCCTCTATTGGCTTGCTGTATATTGCTTTTATTATGTTTAGGTATGACTCTTGTATCCCTGATAGTTCCAAGATTTTTGTCATGAAGGGGTGTTGGATTTTTTTTTTTTTTGCAGTATCTAATGAGATGATTTTGTGTTTTCTTTCAGTTTGTTTATATGGCGGATTAAATGGACAGATTTTCATATGTTGAACCATCTCTACATCTCTAGGTTGAAGCCCACTTGGTGATCTTTTTGATGTGTTCTTGGATTCAGTCTTCCATCATTTTATTGAGTATTTTTGCATCAATGTTCATGAGGGAAATAGGTCTGTAGTTCTCTTCCCTTGTTGAGTCTTTGTGTGGTTTGAATATCAGGGTGATTGTGGCCTCACAGAAAGAATTTGGCAGTGTTCCTTCTGTTTATATTTTGTGGAATGATTTAAGGAGAATTGGTATGAATTCTTTTTTGAAAGTCTGGTAGAATTCTGTGTTTAGACCTTGTGGTCCTGTTTTTTTTTTTTTTTTTTTTTTTTTTTCCTGGTTGGGAGACTTAATGACTGATCCTATTTTCTTATGGTTATAGGTCTATTTAAATTGATTATCTGGTCTTAATTTAACTTATGTAAGTGGTATCTATCAAGAAATTTCTTTTAGATTTTCCAATTTTGTGGAGTACAGGTTTTTGCTTCTCTGGGTTTCCTTGTAATCTATTGTTATATCCCCCCTTTTGTTTCTGATTTTGTTAATTTGGATAGTCTTTCTCTGCCTTTTAGTTAGTCTGGATATGGGTTTGTCTATTTTTTTGATTTTCTCTAAGAACCAACTCTTTGTTTCATTGATTCTTTGTATTGCTCTCTTTATTTCTATTTTACTGATTTCAGCCTTCAGTTTATTTCCTGCTGTCTACTCCTCTTGGGTGTGTTTGCTTCTTTTTGTTCTAGAACTTTCAGGTATTCTGTTAAGTAGATATTATGAGATCTCTCCAAATTCTTCATGAAGCACTTAGTGCTAGGAGTGGATGATCAGGTGGGAGGGCTTTAGCAGTGCAATGGCTCTTGGGAAAACAGGTTCCAAGCAGTGGGGTAGTCCAGGTGGCAGGTGGGTCACTCACCCTGCCCTCTGACTGGTGTGGCTTGTACCAGAGCAGTGGACTTCCCTTGCAGTTGGGGAGCAGGGCCCAGCAGGGGTGCTGGTGATGGGGTAGGAGGGGGAGGACCTCGAGATAGATGGGATAGGTCCTGGGGATCAAAGCAGAAAATGGTGCAGCAGGGCTGTTAAGCAGGCCACTCATCTATTTTTCAGACCTGGTATAGACTTTGGAAAATATGCAGTTTTTAGGTCTGATTCTATCAACTCTAAACAAGTCAGGCTGCTATTTTGCAATCATTTCCTCAGTTTCATTTTTGCCAGTTAAGGAAAGCTTCTTCCTTAACAGATGGTGGTGCTCATATTCTATCAGTCAAACTGCTAGCCAAACTCAAGCTGGTGTGAGGGTTGGCAAAGACCACTTTCCACAAAAATGCAAGTATTTGGCATAGAACACAGAGAAAAGCCTTATGTTGATGAATTCAGAGTTTAAATAATGTATCTAACTAATGCAGTTGTTTGATTAGCTAACAATGTACACCTTGCCTTATGACTTTAAGTAGTTGTGACTTTGTTTGTAAAAGATATAAAGCATGTGGACTTGGAAAAACGGCTATAAAATCACCTTCACACTGCTGAGTCATCTACTTGGGGAAAGAAAATTCCCTAAAACCTGGAGAGCCGTTAAAGTATCGACAGACTGGGGAAGAACCAGATGGTTCAGGCTTGTTGGGTTAAATTACTTGGAATTGTAAAATCAGAGTATATTTAATGACTTCTCAAATCCATGTTTTGATAACCCATGGGTCAGTCTGACCTTAACTAACCAAGCAGAAAGTTTTGTGGCTCTGTACCAAATGAACCTCAGATTAGAGTTTCCAAACCTCGTTGCTCTATCAAGGAACTATGTGTGTGTTGGCCTGATATGTGGTGTGGATGAAAAAGCTGGCAACACAAACATTTCAGAATGGCTTTGAAAGGAACAGTTTATCTTGGTAAGAATTGGCCTACCTCAGGCCTCACTTTCACTTCTTCAGTCTCAGTCATTGATGCTAGCAAGTTAAGAGTTTATGCTTGATTTTAATCTGAAGTTCTCATGAGTTTTACAGTTCATTAACTTCCTCAGGAGTCATGCTTACAAAAGTGATGTATCTCATGAGAGATGAAAAACTCCACCGAAGAAGGAGGCAGATGGGTGGAAATTGAAAGGATGTGTTCTGTGGTTGGGTGGCTGCTTGTGTAGTTGGCTATGTGGCCCTGGGCTGCTTATCTTTGTAGTTTGAGGTTGTCTCATGGTGGTGGATGGGCAGGATGATCCCCTCTGTATCTGCTCTTGTAAAGACCAGTTAGTATTTATGAAGTGTTGGAACAATGCCCGGCATATAGTAAACTCTGTTACTGTTACTCACATGGTGAATTAATTGTTGAATTGAAGCCATTAGGTGGAAAGTCAGGAAGAGTGGGTTCCAAACACAGCTCTGCTGTCTCTTAGCTCACTGACTCAGTCTGAAGATTGAAAACTCCTAGCAAGGGGTATACGCTTGTATTTTTCTCTATAAAATGAGAGTGGGATGAGTGGAGTCTATACATGCCTATAAACCCTCTAGGGAAACTTGAAACACATGAGAGGCAAATGTTGGGAGGAAAATCAGAAAAAATGTGGAGGACACTTCATTTGTGTGCTCATCCTTTCGAGTGCTACTCCACCACATGGGTAGCTTAGCTGAGGCTTTCTGCATGTGTGAGCTTACATGGCTCCACCAGAGGGGCTTTTCCTGAGCACAGCCACTGAAATCATCCTTGCTGCGCAGGTGTGGTATCCTTGGGAATAGTTACTGAATGGCAAAAAGAAATAAAAGGAGGCCATGACTGCTCCTAAGGGGTCCAGGTGAAGGTTTATTGTACTTGTGAGGGAGAGCACAGCCAGAGGCAGACATCTGGGAGAGTCCAGAGTGGACATGGTCAGACTGAGCTGGGCTGTGTGAGGAGATGGCAGCAGGAGAGCAAGAGATGAGCCAACGACCAAGAGACTGGACAAGAAGCAAAAGCATAGCCCACAGAGGGGGATTATATAGGAGGAGCAGCTGGGCTGGGGGAGGGGAGGGCAGCCCAGCCCCTGGGCTGGAGCAGTTTAGGGCAGAGGGTGTGGTGTGCCAGCCAGGTCCCATAATAGGTAGGGACTGAGGGATGCAGGAGACCCTGGCAGCCAATGCCAGCTTTGATATATTAATAAACTACTTAGTTCGCCTTTGTTCCAGGTTTGAGACCTAGCAGTTATCATTATGAACATCCCTCATCTGTCACAGGCAGCAGGGGTGAAGTGTAATGGGGCGGCATGTCTTCCCTGCCCACACCTCCTAATGATAGACAGTGGGGCCAGCTCTCCCACTCTCCCACCTTTGGGGCTGGCTCAGCTGCGCCCTGCCAACAGGGCCAGGTCTACTGTGCTGTCCAGGTGAAGTATAGGGCCTGCTCTCCTGGGGGCTGCAGCTGATAAGGGGCCCCTGCCACCATATGGCAGATAAGGGGCGGGGCCAGATCTCCCACACTCATGTTCTGGTGCCTGCTCACCCCACCCCACCCCCAGCCCAACAGGATCAGCTCTACTGTGCTGCCCATGTGAGATACAAGGCCGGCTTTCCTGAATGCTGCAGCTGGTAAAGGGGAGGGTCTGCACCCTCACCTGCTGCAGAGGGTAGGGGTGGAGGGGGAGAGCATCTTTGCTTCACCCTCACCACTGTAGACAAGAGGGGGCAGTACCATGCAACCCCACTCTCATGTCCTCAGGGCGGGATCACTTGAGCCCCCTCCCTCCCCTGGCTGCTAACAGGGTCAGCTCTACTGTGCTGCTGCAGGTGAGGGGCAGGACCAATTCTCCCAAGTGCTGCAGTCCCTCGTGAGGAGCTGAGGCAACTTTGTACAGCCTTTTGCCCTCAGCCTTTGGTGCTATCAGGAGCTGCAGACATCAACCCAGACCTCCACTGCAACAGCAACGGGGCTGTGAATCCAGACATGGGCTCTGCAACAGCCCAGGCCCAGACATCACCATGGCCCTGGGTAGCAATCAAGCCACCCACCTCACCCTGCTCCTCACTCGTTTGGGTTTCACCTCTTCAGAACGCGAACCATTGTCTCTCTCATACCTCACTATGCGTTTGCTCACCGTAATAGAGCCCAGCTACCCAGCACTGCAAGCAGGCCTGTAAACACAGGCACCTGGGGCATTTTTAAAAATGTATTGCTTCTTTACTCCTGGTACCCAGGAGACTGTGTTACAAGCACTGAAGACTTGATCATTTTCTCATAACCATCTAAGGATGCACACAGTACAGAGGGTTCTCTTCTAGATGCTGAGAAAAACCAGCGGGTTAGAGAAATAACAGCTTTGCTCTTAATGCAGTTATATTTTGAGATGAATCAAATAGCAAATAAATCACCAAGCACATAAAAGCATGCCATTGAGAGTTAAAAATTATTTGTATGTATGTGTGTATGCTTGTTCACCCATGAGTCAGTGCAAATGTGTTGTGTTTTGTCTGTGAATGTATATGTGCACCTGTGTGTGTGTGTGTGTGTGTGTGTGTGTGTGTGTGTGTGTGTGTAGGCCTGAAGTTGACATTGGGCATCTTCCTTGATCACTATTTTTGAGGCAGGGTCTTTTGCCAAACCTGGCACTCATGATTTTGGCTAGTCTACCTAGACAGTATCACCTGCCATGGAGAGGGGAAGTGGATGAAAGCTGGGGTGGGGGCATTTCTGCAGAAACCAGCATGAGGACAATGGCAGTGGGGATGACAAGAAAAGGACCTGGGTAGGAAACAAAGGGTAGGGAGCATCCGAGGCCAGATGGCGTGTGCAGTGGAGTGTGAGTGAGGCAGTCCAGGCCTTGACAGGGCAGCTTTAGGGTGACTGGAGCATGGCCTGCCCCAGAAGGAAGGCATCAGGAATGAACCCCCAGTGCCTGACTCACTCACCACCTGAAGCCTTGCTACATGACTTTCTTTTCACAGCACTCAGTGTAACATTTAAATGGCTGCTGGAGACTAGCTTGCTTTAGCAGTTTGCCTTGTGAACTGTACTGAAGCCATTCCTCAATTAACCCCAAGTGCATGCTTTATGTTCAGAAGATAACCCATTGGTTACACTGCAATTGAATTGCCAACACTGCTTTCCACACCCTCCCTGGCCCATCAGCTCCAGTTTCTTTCTATGAATTTTTCCTTCAGATCTACAAATGTGTTCAACTGACTGCTTTCCTAAAAAACATTTCTCAGGCTTGTATGTTGTCAACCTTCTTGACACCACCTCCCAGCTGTCCAGAGACTCACTCAAAGACGACTTTGACCAGCTTGTACCTGGGTGTTCCAGTGGCACAAGCCAACTCATGATTTCTGAACCAGAATGCATCATCATTTCCTTTCTCCTGTATCCTGTCCAGTGCTCTCTCTAGCACATCTGTTTGTACAGAGTGGCACCAGCGTCCATGCAGCTGACTCAGCTGACTCAGCAACTATTTGGAAATGGTCTTGGGCTTCTCCCCTGCGTTTCTTGTTACATTTTCTTTGCGTTTTAATCTCACTTTCTTTCTTCTCTTCATTCTCTCTTACTCACTGATATTTGGGACTCTTTAATTGGTCTCTCAGCATCTAACTTTTTCATTTGCCCACTACAGTTCTTCAAATGCCACAGCTGTTCCTGTCACTTCCCTGTTAAGTGCATCTCCTGGCGCTAACAAGATGGCTCAGTGGATAAAGGCACTTGCCACTCAGCCTGGCTACCTGAGCTAGATCAGAAGCCCCACACGGTGGCAGGAGAATCCTGACTCCTGCAAGTTGTCCTGTGACCCCCCACACATGCACTCCTCAGCAAGAAATGAACCCCCAGTGCCTGACTCACTCACCACCTGAAGCCTTGCTACATGACTTTCTTTTCACAGCACTCAGTGTAACATTTAAATGGCTGCTGGAGACTAGCTTGCTTTAGCAGTTTGCCTTGTGAACTGTACTGAAGCCATTCCTCAATTAACCCCAAGTGCATGCGTAGGGTTACGGAACTGTTTCCAGATGGAGAGAGAAGGCCAGGGAATGAATTGCCTGTTAAAAGTAATGTCTATGTAGCTTTGGTCTGGCGTTTTCTGTGCTGGCAGGGGAGTCTGTTGACCAAGAGACATTGTGTTCTATTTTGGGGAGGGTTAGATAATTAGAAAGTAAATAAAGAGAATAAAGTGCCTCCTCAGTATATTTTGTCCCTGGTTCCTTCTGCTGCACCCATGGCATTTAAACATGGTTGTCATCTTATTTTCTAGTTTCTTTTACTTACTAGTTGCCAGTTATTCAATTGTTCTGTGATATTTTCTAGTCTCATTCTTTGGTCTCCATCCATGACACTCTCAGCTGCTATCTTTTAAGAATTTGGAATGTTTTGGTTCCTCATAATGTTGGTTAGCCAGGTTTATCCCCCATTCTGAAGGGCAGGGAAGACAATCTCTAGGAACTAGCTTACCTGGATCATGTATGCACTTATGGCTGAACTCTCTCCCCTTGTCCTGGTCTGCTGTGAGAGGAAACTAAACAGAAACATGTAACCGTATGATTTATCACTCAATACAGAGAAACAATGGGAGAAGCAGCATCCTTGGGTGTCTCTTAGGTTCCAAGGTTCAGGTTATTCCTCTTGCATGGGAAGCATGCTCCCTCAGTTGGAGATACCTAGAACACTTAAGTTGTAGCATCAATTCTGGTTTGCTTTGCTATGGAGGATTGCCTCATAATGCTGTTTCCAAAACGGAGTTCTTGGGCAAACCAATGCTGAGTGGAGAGTACACTGTGCAGAGACTCTTAAGTCATTGGGATCTGATTCCTACTGAGTGCCCATTGTGTTCCTGGGCCACTTATCACTCTGTGGCTAAATGGATCCACATAATGTTACATATCAGGTTTTGCCCCTTTGTTTTGGTTTTCTTCTTTTCTATAGTGTTACTGATCTGTTTTACTTTTCTAAGTTATCTTCCAATTCCATCATTAAGCTTCATTCTTCTTCCAAGCAGTGCTTCACACACAATATTGCCTAGAGTTAGAAAAAACATCCGAAGTATGATATGATTCGTGTAGCATTCGGTACCAATCTTATCTTCAGAGCCCAGCTTTACCTTAGCTGAAGCCATGGGACCCAGGCTCACCACTGACCCAATGACCATTCTGTAGCTCTAGTGACCTTTCTGTGATTGGACATGGTGACCCTTTCTTCACCACTAACTCTCTCTCATAACTCAGTGTCAGTGACAATACTTCCTCTTGAGTTCTGTCTTCAACCACATCAGGACAAATATGTCCTTATAGCCTCATGAGAGGGTCCTTGTAAGTGCTCCCCAGTGTTTCTCCATTCTTCTCACTCAGTCCTCAGTCCTTGAGTGACTTTGATACCTGCTGCTTTATTGTAGAATCTCATGTGGTGATACATTGTTTATTAGTTATTCAAGCTTGCCTGAGGATTCAGAAAGCAAAGTCAGCTTCAAGCTATAGAGATCAGGCAGTGGTGGAACACACCTCTAATCCCAGGACTCAGGATTAAGAGATAGACGGATCGCTGTTAGTTCAAGGCCACCATGGTCTACACAAGAAGATGAGTAACAAAGCTCATGCCTTTGATCCAAGCACTAGCAAGGTATTTGAGACAGGAGCAGTGTCTCAGAGCTGGCATCCATTCTCCAGCCACATTGAGAATAGGAAGACATTGAAGTCTCAGGATTCTCCAGTCACGCTAAGGAGGGGTTACAGTCAGAGGTTTGGTGGATCCAGAATCACCTTTCAGTCTGAGGTAGAGTGAGAGCTAGTGGCCAGTTGCTTTGCTTTTCTGTTCTTCAGCTTGAAGCTTGAATTCCAATATTAGTCTCTGGAACTTTTAATTTCCATATTACAGTCTCAAATCTGCATATCTCCACACCTTTCTGTTTTGACACCTAGGCCATATAAATGTCAAGCAGTAATTCCCCTTGGTGTTCTATCTGCCGCCTATCATGTCCAACTTGAAAACATCACTTGCTCAACCCTCTTACAGTGCTTTTATTCCTCCACATTCCTAGTCTTCTCTTGGTAAATGACGTCACTTAACACTCAAATTAGAACAGTGAGTCACCCCAGACTTCTTAATTACATATGTATTTATATATAACTCAGTTTTTTGTCCTTTTATTAGTTTATTTTGTGTGTTATGGGAAGGGTGCCGGGGAATTCACATGCCATAGCATGAATGTGGAAGTCAGAGGGCAATTTTATAGTAGGTTCTTTCTTTCCACCTTTACATGTCTTCCAGGGATCAAACCAGGTTGCCAAGTTTGTGCTGCAAGAACCTTTACCCACTGAGCTGTTTTGTAGGTCCTCCTTTTTATTCTTTACATCCAACTAATGGATAGTAAATAATAATCATTCAAGATGCATTTTGACATAGAAATAAATACAAAGTGAAATTTCCATTATTTCAAAATTTGCCACATTGCAAGGGTTTATTTTTATTGTACTAAGTCATACTACTCAAAAGTACTTAAAATACATCTATACTACTCTAAGAACTGTGGTAGTAGTTTATATGTTATCTCAAGCATTTTTCTCCAGATATTTGTGAATTAGGCATTATTTTTCTACCTCATAAATGGAAGAAATGTTGCTCAAAGATACCCTTTATATCTAATAGAGATTATGAATTCTGTTTCCTAATATTAAGATGAAAATGAATGCTGTATTTATTATATCAGGCCTATCTGCTATGTGTCCTCACTAATTTGGCAGTCAATATATCTACTGTTCATCATTAAATTTAATCCTAATGCCCCTTGGCCTTACTTCCTGGTGGTGTAAGAGTCCAGAGTATGCTCATGGTCATGCATCCAGGTGAGGCTTGGCTTTGGGTCCACACCGCTATTATGGCCATGCTCACCACCCATTTAGGTGAGGCTTGGTCACTGCCATCATGGCCATGCTCACCACCCATCTAGGTGAGGCTTGGCTTGGAGTTCACACCACCCTTATGGCCGTGCTCACCACCCAAATTCCCAGTTCCTGGAAAGCAGAGAACTGCTGTTTTTTAATCCATCTTTGTGCTCAGCTCTGTTAGACCATCATCTCCTAAAGTGAGTACCTTTATGGTAATGTAGTCCAGGTATCCGCTGTGGCCTGCATTCAGGCCTGGAGTCTCAGGAAGCCTCTCGTCTGCACTGGCAGATCTGATCCCTCTCTTAGAAGGCAGCTATTTTTGTAGGATTGGTTTGACCTTTCCAGTGACTGTCAACTTTGCTTTTGTCCTGCTTATAAATGCCACTAATGGACTCAAATACTGTCAGATACAGTTCTCTGTTTCGACTTTTTCTAGCATTTGTACAGTAGCACAAAGCAAACAAAAGTAAATATTTCAATAGATGTTCTTCTCATCAAATGCTATCATGTCTCGTTTAATCATGTCCATGGTTATGTATTGTGTCAGGTACTCAGGTGTGGGCTGTGGAGCTATGTGCGCTGAATGTCACTGCTACTCTAGCCACTGTTCAAACAGGGTTAGCATTGTAACCTTGTTAATTCTCATCATTTAATGTGTTTAGGATTGGACCCATGTTATGTGGAAGAGGCAAAGTCTTGATTCACGTCAATTGATGGTGAAATCACCATTTGAGATGGTTGTGGTGAGATTGGCCACAGGCTGTAGTCTGCCAACCCTGCTGTGGC
Source organism: Cricetulus griseus (assembly GCF_003668045.3). NCBI lineage: Eukaryota > Metazoa > Chordata > Mammalia > Rodentia > Cricetidae > Cricetulus > Cricetulus griseus. The sequence goes on from NW_023276806.1 coordinate 172,887,885, forward strand.
CTAAATCGCCCCTAGCAGCCCACAATGAGCACAGCCTGGCAGGGAACCTAACCTGCTAGCTCTGGCATCCATAAGAACTCTCAGAGCAACCCAAACTCTCAGCCCCTTCTCTTTCCATACACATCCAAAGGGCCACCCACCAAAGCTCAAAAAAGTAAACCTTTGTGGGTTAATGAAACCCTCTTTTCATTAAAAATTAAAAAGTAAACCTTGGTGAGTTTTTTTATAAAAAGTTTTAATGAGTCCCTTCTTTTTATTAAAAATAAAATGGACTTTGGCCAATATGAGGTCCAAAGTTCCTGTTGGTGTTTAAAGTAACTATTTCTAACAATATCTAATGTGAAAAATAGAACACCTCAACTTTTAGACACGTAGAGGGGATTTTAGCAACATCTCAAAGAAATAAACTCCCAAGGATAAAAATGCCTAATAGTTAAATAATCTGTCCCCATGGTTTGGTTGTGTGTTCTATTTAAGCTTCATCTTTAAAGTGTTAAATACTGATATCCACACTATGCTCAGTCATCATCTTGTTCTTCTTGCCCAAACTAGGGTATTCTATAGAGGTTGTTTTTTTAATGCTCCATTTCTGATGTAGAAATAGTATCCTAAGAATGTAATGACTTTTCATGCCAGCTAGAGCTGCATGGTGAGACCCTGTTTCAAAAATAAAATAAAATAATGTAACTGTGCTGGCTAGATTTATGTCAACTTGACACAAGCTAGAGTTACTAGAAAGGAAGGAACCTTAATGAAATAAGTGCCCCATAAGATTGGGCTGGAAGGCATTTTCTTAATTAGTGATTGATGGTGGGTGGTGCCAATCCCTGGGCTGGTGGTCCTGTGTTCTATAAGAAAGCCACGAGGAGCAAACCAGTAATCATCATCCTTCCATGGCCTCTGCTTCAGCTCCTGCTTCCAAGTTCCTGCCCTGTGTGAGGTCCTGTCCCAATCCCCTTTGATGAGGAACAGTGATGTGGAAGTGTGAGTCAAACAAACCCTTTCCTGCCCAAGATGCTTTGGTCATGGTGTTCCATTGAAACAGCAGTAGCTCTAACTATGACAGTAGCTAACATGCACTTCTTCTCCTGTTTATGGTATCAAATAGGATAACCAATGAATGGATTAATTCCTAACTCTCTAGCTTCTTCCCTTTTCCTAATTTAAGGTTCTATTGGCTCAGATGACTGACTCTGCTGCATTGTCCTTTCCTCATTGGTGTCTCTGGGTCAGGTGTCTCTTCATCAGCAGTCTCTGGGCATAGAGGCAGGCTTGGCTCAGGGAAGAAGTACCTGCCTCCAAGCTCATGAGGGCTGGCCTGTGCACCGGGAACAGGGCAATTATGGCTTGTGAGGGCTGGCCGCAATTTCTCTTACACATACCCAATTCAAAGTGCTTTCTAGACTTCTTTTTCATACCTTTAAATGCTCCCTAGGGAACGAACTCTGCTCCCAACTTTCTGAAGTTTTTACTCAGGTGATCTCTACTTCATAGATACCAACCATTCATTTCCTGTTACATGTGCTGGGCAAATGTTCCATTTATCATCATCTCTCCCTGACATACAGTCTAATTCAGCCCCTCATGATACAAGGACATTCATCCCTCACCCTGCTAAGCCCCACCATCATTCCTCTTGCTTTATGCTCTTTCTGGGGTTCCAGGCTTCCCTTCTCCTTGATGAGACCACTCTTTTGTTGACTTAATCTCCTTATTATGTAAGGTGGACCTACCTCCTTCCAGTGGAATGTGGTCATTAATATTACACAGTTTCAAAGGGACACTCACAGTCTCTTCACTTTGTTTGGGCCTTTATACCTTGATACCCACACCCATTGCCAGTGCCTTCTTTGCCCAGCTCAGTCTAATGGCTCTAGGAAGGGGCAGGGTTACAGGTTCCCCTTCCATCCTTGTTTCCATCCTGGTAAACCCAGAGATTGTGATTCAGACTGGGACACCGGATAGGCTATGGGTCCAAACTGGCACTTTAATGTTTTGTTACATTTTGCTTTCTTTCCATCAAAAAAGGGAGCTTTTTTTATTTTGTGTTTTTGCCCTTTGAGTTTCTTGGTGACAGAAGTCACTCATAGGCCCACCCCCTACTCAGTCAGTCACTAGATCCAGCTGTCAGAGAGAACTTTTGCTTGGCTAAAGGAAAACAAACCTTCCACAGGATTTTTCCTTTTTTCATCTTTTCCTTGTGGTGACATCTTGTTTATACTCTAACAAATATAGCTTGCCTGAAAATCAGAAGGTGGATCTAGCCACTAGTTAGCCATAGAGGTCTGGAGGTCTATACAGACAGACAGGAAGTGAGGAATTGGAAGAGAGGAATATAAGGTGGGGGGAAATAGGGGATTGGTCTCTTTTTAGTCTGAGGAGTTTGCAGATGTAAGAGTTCTAGTGGCTGGCTGCTCTGCTTCTCTGATCTTTCAGCTTTCACTCCCTAATATCTGACTCAGGGTTTTTAGTATTAAGACCAATTAGGGCTCATGCTACATATTGGCACTCAACTTAAAGGCACAAATTCATGGAAAAGGCACTTGCATGTGACTTTGCAGCCGCTGGCACACTCCGGTGCCCCCACTGGAGTCGGAGCTAGATTTTCTTTTCCTTTTTCCCCAAGCCTCTGAGCGAGTTTGGAATTTTCCTGTTGTAGCCTCTCTTAAACAGTCCTCAGCTGCCACCCAAACTTCAGAATCACCTAGGTTAGGACTTACCCTCCCTAGACTGTCTGGCTCTGCCTTCAGGCAGCTCCCACCACACATGCTTCCTTACACCCCTCTCATTGGGCTGCCCTTCTCACTCATGGCTACATGCTAGCAGCTGCAGCTGTCCTCAGCCAGGCTGTTCACCACCTGTGTTCTCTGACTAGATATATTATGCAGCCTTAAGCTCCACCATCTTTGTTGACAGATTTGGTGAGACAATTGGGAAGTCTTAAAGAGGGCTATTAGAGAAAGAGAGTTTTTTCCCCACATTAAAAAATGGGAAACACTATTTCAATGGAGGGATTTAAGTCTCTGATAATATGCTGGATGGTTAGACAATGGAACAATTAGATGAGAGGATAACTAATTTAGATGGGACTCATGTAATGCCAATTATAAACATTAAATATCAGTTTTATCATTTTGTTTTATCACTAAAAAGTTGGTTAATATGAGTGCTAAAATACAAGTTTTAGAAAAACCTAATAAAACAGATCATAGAGGTATTCAGACCCAGAGAGAGGAATTCAATAAAGAACTAATTTCAGCATTGCATTATAAGGTTAGACAGGAATAGCCTAAGGTTTTCAAACAACCAACTTTAATTTATACAGTCACCTTTTAGGAACCACTGCCAAATGGTAGACATTCCCAAGGCTATGCAAGAGTTAAATGAACACCTGTGGAAATGTTAGATTTAAGGAGATTGAAGGAAGCAATAGTGTCATATGGCATGCATTCACCTTTTCTGAAAAAGATGTTAAACTAGTGGTCAACTTGTAATAGAATTATCCCTAGAGACTGGAGAGATTTGTTTACAGTGCTCATGGAATCTGGTCCTCAATTACAATGCAAGACCTGGTGGAAAGATGAGATTAAGACCACTAAAAAACCAAGCAGGGCTAGAGGTATGGAAATCCCCTCAAATCAACTTCTTGGAGAGGGAGATTGTGCTGATATACAAAGGCAACCTCTATATGATGGCCACGCCCTGATTTATGCCTCACAGCCACTTTGAATGTTTGGGATAGAATTGGAGACATAGGAAAGAAAATTGAGTCTTTTACTATACAGGGCCCAAAGGGAGCCTTCACAGATTCCTTATGAAGATTGGTATCAGCAATAAATAGAATGGTACCAGATTCAGAAGCCAGAAAAATAATAATTGAATCTCTGGCTTTTGAAAATGCTAATTCTTAGTGCAAAAGGATAATTAATTAGGCCTTTAAAGGCAAGATCAGCACCTTTGGAGGAATGGATCTGAGACGAAATCAATATTGAATCTCATTACCATGAGGATGCATGGAAAGGAGAGGTGATTCCCAGAGGTTTGAGGAAAAATCAAAATGCCAACTTTTAATTGCAGTAAACAAGGTCACTTAAAAAGGGATTGTAGACAGTGCATTCCTAGAAACAATGTTTTTTTTTCTAAGCATAATTCAAAAAGAACACCTCTCCCATCTGGATTATACAGAAGGTGTGGCAAAGACAGGCACTGGATAAATGATTGTAGATCAACAGGGGACAGTCAATGTAACCGTTTGCCATCAGGAAATGCCTTGAGGGGCCTCCCACAGGCTCCCATGCCAAATCCGGTTCACTTGTTTTCTGTAACCGTGGAGGAAACTCCTACCTAGAGCAATTAAAGAACCTAATGCCTGTTATAAGAAACCATGCTGCTCTGGATGATAGAAAAGCTATAGAAAGGAGAACAAAGCCGGGTGGCACACACCTTTAATCCCAGAACTTGGGAGGCAGAGGCAGGTGGATTTCTGTGAGTTTGAGATCAGGCTGGTCTACAAGAGCTAGTAGGCATACTCCAAAGCCACAGATAAAACCCTGTCTCGAAAAAAACAAAAAGAAAGAACTTTCAGGAGAAACCATTAAGCAAATATTTTGGCAAACTTCTATAAATGAACAAAGACCAAAATTAAAAATATGAATAAATGATGCTGTCATTGGAGGCCTTGTAGACACAGGTGCAGATGTCGCAATAATTTTGCATCCAAATTGGCTTCTTCAGGAGGTAAATGTTCAGATTTTAGGGATTGGAACTTTATCTCAGGTAAAACAGAGTTCAAGATGGGTCAAATGTCTAGGGCCAGAGGACACAAAAGATAGGACTGCTGAACTTTGCCAAGACAAGGTAGGACAGTCCTTCAGAATATTCTGCTTAACAGAAAAAATGGGCAGATATGCTAGGCCTGTAGGCTGAAGATGGATGCTCCATTATTGCAGAGGAACCTTGGGTGACTGTCCAGGTAGCCAGATGCTTATGTCATTTCTCACATTTTTTGCTTGCACTTCCTGCTTACTCAGGTGATGTTATTTCCTTCTTGGGTCTCTGATGGAACTGAAAACTTTATAATTATAGTTTTCCCTTGTTACCAGATTCAGAAAAGAAATTCACTAAAGAAATGTAAAGTGTATAAGGTTGAGAGACATAAAAAGAGAGTCTTGGTAATGCAAGTTATAGTAGAAAGTACAACCTTTTGGACTCGCCAATACAAGATAGATACGGAGTATTTTCTCTGAATTTGTCAGTTGTTAATGGACTAGACATTGTTGATCAAGTGGCAAACTTTACTTTTTTCTCAGGCTAGTTTATATAGTCAGTAGAGCAGGATATGGGGAGGGGTAGAATGGGTTGCTTGTGAGCCAGGTGTTAGTGTAGGCAGGATATTAGAAAGCCACAATGAGGATGTTTGGCAGGGTAAAGAGTTTATGAGTAAGAGGTCCTGGAAGGGTTGCCTGGGTGACTGAGCCTGTGGGTGGAGGACTGGGTCAAGTTATTTCTTTTCTTGAGCTGAGGTTCTAAGGAGCTGCTATGTAAAGGTTAACTATGTGGCCTGCCAAGCATGGCCTAGTATCTTATGCCAAGTCCTGAGATTTGGCTCCCAACAGGAATGTTTATTTAGGGACTGCCTGTAGGCAAGTCTGTGGGGGCATTTTCTTGATTAATGATTGATGTGGGAGGGCCCAGTCCACTATGGGAGGAGCCACCCCTGGACTTTCGATTGAGCAAACTATGGGACACACTGGTCAGCAGCATTCCTCCATGATCTCTGCTTCAGTTTCTTCTTGGCTTCCCTCAGTGATGGTCTGTGATAGGATGTGTAAGTCAAATAAACTCATCCTAAAGGTCCTCTTCCTTGGTCATTGTGTGACACCGATGGAAAGAAAGCTATGGCAGATAAGAAGACATTGCACTGTAATTTGTTGGTGCCTATAGTCCTTTAATTCTGAGATAGATGAAATTTAGATGCCTAAATTTGAGGATTTATTCTGTAGGTTTTCCCCATCTACAGTGGTGTCTGGATTTGTTTGTTTGTCTTCTGTTGTGTTCACAAGCAAGACTTCTCATATGCTATGCAGTAGTAACCAGTCAGTCTAACAATAAGGACGGGTTCTGGCTCTGCCAGAGAGCGCATCTGTGTCCTGAAGTCCTTCTCTAGTTACTGGCTTCTACAATGGCAGAGTATGGTGACTTTGTTCAGCTTCTCTCAGTTCTTCTTGCTGGTCACATGTGGAACACATGTGCTGATAACTGATACCAAGCCAGTCCCAGAGTGTGGGAGAAGAGAATCCGTCCTTATGAGCATTGCATATCCTTTTCTTTATGAGGAGTATTGCATCCTGTAGTTAGCAGAGAGTCATAGAATTTTTTTCTTTTTTTTTTTTTGTTTTTTTGAGACAGGGTTTCTCTGTGTAGCTTTGGAGCCTATCCTGACACTCTCTCTGGAGACCAGGCTGGCCTCGAACTCACAGAAATCCGCCTGCCTCTGCCTCCCGAGTGCTGGGATTAAAGGCGTTGCCACTAATGCCCCGCCCGAGTAATAGAATCTTAAAGTCATAGAGCTCCCAGTCTAGAGGGCTTTCTCTACAGAAAACTGAAATGTGACCCTGATTTTGTCGTCTAAGCTCAGTTATCTGGCATCCTTCTTGTGCCTCTGTGTACTGCCCACATTCTACAAGCAGACCCTCCCAAGAGCATTCTAGTTAACTTCTGGGATCATCACTCTTCTTTGTGAAAGTCAGGAGGGGTAGGAGGAGACTTGGGTTTGAAGAGTCTCAGACCTTTGGTGGACTCTTGCAGCTGCCTCTATAACCTTAACTTGGATCATATGTCGCCTGATCCACGTCAGTCTCCTGATGCATTGCCTTCCTGTACCAATGTGTCCTTCGTAGTTGTTCTCCCCCTATGAGGCTCCCGAGTTTTCCCTCTCACCTCTTGTTTCCTGTTACATCTCTCCACTTCTCTTGAGGTGAACTCTTCCCTTCCCCTTTCTCACTTCATTATTGATAGGTGTCTGGATGCTCTTTTGTTTCCTGAGAACTCCCAGTCTTCAGACACAGAGCAGGCACTGGGATGTTAACAAAATCAATAGCCTCCTATCTCACAGACTTCAGTGGTTTGCAGTTTTCTTAAAACTCCTCTTTTTCTCTGTGCCATATCTTGTCACTTTTCTGGCTTACACAAAGTAAACCGACTGGCCATTATCTGTGGAATTAAGTCGAGGTCCTCATCCAGTGTTCTTCCCGGGAGCTAAATTGGCAACAGCCAGTGTTGCATGTGGAATTAATTTCTAGTATTTCCAAGGATTATTGCATATGAACATTAGAAAATTCCTTCTATAGTATGTAATGATGGCCCCATTCCTTAGGAGAAAGTAGAGGTTTGTGGCAAAATGTAGGTCTGAAATAGCTTATTTCACATTGAAATGTGGAGCCCACTCTTTTTTCCCAAATACCTCTAGGCAACTTTTTTTTCAGTTTTTTAAATTTGAATTAGAAACAAGATTTTTTTACATGACAATCCCAGTTCCCTTATCCCTGCCGTCCTCCCCTACCACCACCCCGAACTAAAACCCTACCTATGACATATCCTTTCTGCTTCCCCTGGATGATGAGGCCTTCCATAGGGTGTCATCAGTGTCTATTGTATCCTTTGGAATAGGCCTAGGCCCACCCCCATGTGTCTTGGATCAGGGAGTATTCCTCTATGTGGAATGGGCTCCCAAAGTCCACACCTATGCTAGGGATAAGTACTGAACTAAAAGAGCAGGTCCTGTATATTTCTGAAGTTTCCTCACTGAAACCCATGTTCCTGGGGTCTGGATCAGTCCCATGCTGGGGAGCAAGAGTTCTCCGATGTTCAGGTCAGTTGTTTCTGTGGGTTTCACCAGACTGGTCTAGACCCCTTTGCTCTTCATTTGTCCTTTTCTGCATTTGGATTCCAGTTCATTTCAGTGGTTAGTTGTGGGTGTCTGCTTCTACTTCCACCAGCTGCTAGATGAGGGCTATCGGATAACATATAAGTCAGTCCTCAATCTCATTATCCGGGGAGGGCATTTAAGGTAGCCTGTTCTCTGTTGCTTAGCTTGTTACCTGGTGTCATCTTTGTAGATCTCCAGACATTTCCCTAGTGCCTGATTTCTCTGTAAACCTAAAATGTCTCCCTCTATTATGGTATCTCCATTCTTGTTATCATCTATTCTTTCCCTGACTTTCTGCTCCCTCATGTCCTCTGCATCCCTCCTCTTCTCCCCTTCTCATTCTCCTATCTCCCTCCCCCCTCTTCCTGTGCTCCCAATTTGCTCAGGGGATCTTGACCCTTTCCCCTTCTCCAGGGGACCATGTATGTCTCTCTTAGGGTCCTCCTTGTTTATTAGCTTCTCTGGCAGTGTGGATTGTAGGCTGGTAATACTTTATGCTATGTCTAAAATCTGCATATGAGTGAGTACATACTACGTTTGTCTTTTGTGATTGGGTTACCTCGCTCAGGATGGTTTCTTCTAGTTCCATCCATTTTCCTGCAAATTTCAAGATTCTATTGTTTTTTTTTTTTTTCCCCACTGAGTAGTACTCCATTGTGTAAATGTACCACATTTTCTCTATCCATTCTTCGGTTGAGGGGCATCTAGGCTGCTTCCAGTTTCTGGCTATTACAAATAGTGCTGCTATGAATATGATTGAACATATGTCCTTGTTGTATGAATGTGCTTCTTTTGGGTATATGCCTAAGAGTGGAATTGCTGGATCTTGTGGTAGACCGATTTCCATTTTCTTGAGGAGTCGCCATACTGATTTCCAAAGTGGCTATACAAGTTGGCACTCCCATCAGCAGTGGAGAAGTGTTCCCCTTTCTCCACATCCTCTCCAGCATAAACTGTCATTGGTGTTTTTTATTTTAGCCATTCTGACAGGAGTAAGATGGTATCTCAGAGTTGTTTTGATTTGTATTTCATTGATGGCTAAGTATGTTGAACACTTTCTTATGTGTCTTTCAATCATTTAAGATTCCTCTATTGAGAATTGTCTATTTAGTTCTGTACCCCACTTTTTAATTGGATTGTTTGGTGTTTTGGAGACTAGCTTCTTTGAGTTCGTTGTATATTTTGGAGATCAGCCCTCTGTCAGATGTGGGTTGGTGAATATCTTTTCCCAGTCTGTGGGCTTCCGTTTTGTCTTGCTTACTGTCTCCTTTACCTTACAGAAGCTTCTCAGTTTCAGGAGGTCCCATTTATTAATTGTGGATCTCAGTGTCTGTGCTACTGGTGTTAAAGTTCAGGAAGCAGTCTCCTGTACCAATTAATTCAAGGGTATTTCCCACTTTGTCTTCTAATAGGTTCAGTGTGGCTGGGTTTATGTTGAGGTCTTTGATCCATTTTGACTTAAGTTTTGTGCAGGGCGAAAGGCTTGGGTCTATCTGTAGTCTTCTACATGTCTGCATCCAGTTATGCTGGCACCATTTGTTGAAGATGTTCTTTTCATTCCATCGTATAAATTTGGATTGTTTGTCAAAAATCAGGTGTTCATAGGTGTTTGGGTTAATATCAGGATTTTCAACTCTATTCCATTGGTCTGTCTGTCTATTTTTGTGCCAATACTAAGCTGTTTTCAGGACTATAGCTCTGTAATAGAGCTTGAAGTCAGGGATGGTGATGCCTCCAGAAGTTCCTTGATTGTACAGGGCTGTTTTGGCTATCCTGGGTCTTTTGTTTCTCTATATAAAATTGGGAATTGTTCTTTCAATGTCTGTGAAGAATTTTGTTGGGATTTTGATGGGGATTGCATTGAATCTGTAGATTGCTTTTGGCAAGATTGCCATTTTTACTATGTTGATCCTACCTATCCAAGAGCATGGGAGATCTTTCCATTTTCTGGTATCTTCTTTAATTTTTTTCTTTAGAGACTCAAAATTCTTATGGTATAAGTCTTTCACTTTTTTTGGTTAGTGTTACCCCAAGGTATTTTATGTTGTTTGTGGCAATTGTAATGGGTAATGCTTCTCTGATTTCTTTCTCCACCAATGTTTCATCGGTATATAGTAGGGCTACAGATTTTTTTTTACTTAATCTTGTATTCTGCCACTTTTCTGAAGGTGTTTATCAGCTGTAGGAGTTCCCTGGTAGAGTTTTTTGGGTCACTTTTGTAGACTATCATATCACCTGTAAATAGTGAGAGTAATAGATGAAGCCTACTTGATCATGGTGGATGATTTCTCTGATGTGTTCTTGGATTTGATTTGCCAGTAATTTATTGAGAATTTTTGCCTCAATGTTCATGAGGGATATTGGTCTGTAGTTCTCTTTCTTAGTTGTGTCTTTGTGTGGTTTGGTATCAAGGTTATTAAAGCCTCATAAAAAGCGTTTGGCAATGACTTTTCTGCTTCTATTGTGTGGAATTCTTTGAGGAGAATTGGTATTAGCTGTACCTTGAATTTCTGGTAGAATTCTGCACTGAAGCCATCTTGCCCTGGGCTTTTTTTGGTTGGGAGATTTCTGATGACTGCTTCCATTTCATTAGGGGTTATAGGACTATTTAAGTTGCTTATCTATTCTTCATTTAATTTTGGTAAGTGAAATCTGTCCAGAAAATTGTTCATTTCCTTTAGATTTTTGAATTTTGAGGAATATAGGTTTTCGAAGTATGACCTGATGATTCTCTGGATTTCCTCTTTGTCTGTTGTTATGGCTCCCTTTTCTTTCCTGATTTTATTGATTTGCATGTTCGCTCTCTGCTGTTTGGTAAGTTTGGATAAAGGTTTGTCTATCTTGTTGATTTCCTGGAAGAATCAACTCTTTGTCATATTGATTCTTTGTATTGTTATCCTGGTTTCCATTTTATTGATTTCAGCCCTCAATTTGATTATTCCCTGGCATCTGCTCCTCTGGGGTGTATTGGCTTCTTTGTGTTCTAAAGCTTTCAGTTGTGCTGTTAATTCTCTAGTGTGATTATTCTCCTATTTCTTCATGTGGGTACTTTCCTCTTAGCACTGCTTTCAAAGTGTCCCATAAGTTTGTGTATGTTGTATCGGCATTCTCATTGAATTCTAACAAATCTTTAATTTCTCTTTTTATTTCTTCCTCAACCCAGGAATTGTGCAATTGGGTGTTACTTAATTTCCATGAATTTGTAGGTTTTCTGCAATTCATGTTTTTGTTGAATTCTAACTTTAAAGCATGTTGGTCTGATAAGATACAAGGGGTTATTTCAATGTTTTTGCACCTGTTGAGGTTTGCTGTGTGCCAAGTAATATGGTCGATTTTAGAGAAGGTTCCATGTGCCGCTAAGAAGAAGGTAAATTGTTTTGTATTTGGGTGGAATGTTCTATAGATATCTGTTAAGTCCAATTGTGCCATAACTTCTATTAGTTTCTTTCTTTCTTTGTTAAGTTTCTGTCTGGTGTTCCTATCCAGTGGTGAGAGTGGGGTGTTGAAGTCTCCCACTGTAATTGTGTGTGGTTTTATGTGTGATTTGAGTTTTAGTAATATTTCTTTTACAAACGTGGATGCCTTTGTATTTGGGGCATAAATGTTCAGAATTGAGACTTCATTCTGATGGATTTCTCCTGTGATGACTAGGAAGTGACCTCCTTCATCTCTTTTGATTGATTTTAATTTAAAGTCCAATTGTTGGATATTAGAATTGCTACCCCCTTATTTCTTGGGTTCATTTTATTGGAAAATCTTTTCCTAACATTTAATTCTTAGGTACTGTCTGTCTTTGAAGTTGAGTTGTGTTTCTTGTATGCATCAGAACAATGGATTCTGTCTTCTTATCTATTCTGTTAATCTATGTCTTTTTATAGGCGAGTTAAGACCATTAATGTTGGGATATGTTAATGAACATTGATTGTTCATTCTTGTTTGTTTTTGATTTGGTGATGGTGGCGAAATTGTGTGAGGGATTCTATCTCTTTTTTACTTTTGGCTGTTGGTAAAGTGGGATTATCTATTGCCTATATTTTTTTGGTTGTAGTTAACTTCCTTGGGTTGCAGTTTTCCTTCCAGAACTTTCTGTAAGGCTGAATTGGTGGATAGGTATTGTTTGAATCTGGTTTTGTCATGGAATATCTTGTTTCCTCCATCTATATTGATTGAAAGCTTTGCTTGGTATAGTACTCTGGGCTGGCATCCATGGTCTCTTAGTATAGGTAGAATATCTATCCAGAACCTTCTGGTTTTCAGAGTTTCCATGGAAAAGTCAGGTGTGATTCTGATAGGTTTGCCTTTATATGTTACTTGACCTTTTTCCTTTGCTGCTCTTAATATTTTCTCTTTATTCTGTATGTGTGGCATTTTGATTATTATGTGTTGAGGAGACCATTTTTTTGGTTCAGTCTATTTGGTGTTCTCTAGGCTTCTTGTATTTTCATAAGACATTGGCATGTCTTTCTTTAGGTTGGGAAAGTTTTCTTCTATGATTTTGTTGAATATGTTTTCTGTGCCTTTGAGTTGGATTTCTTCACCTTCTGCTATATCTATTATTCTTAGGTTTGGTCTTTTCACAGTATCCCATATTTCCTGGATATTTTTTGGTTAGGGATTTGTTGGACTTAAGATTTTCTTTGGTTGATGAGTCTATTTCTCCTAGTATATCTTCAACGCCTGAGATTCTCTCTTCCATCTCTTGTATTCTGTTGGTTATGCTTGCATCTGTAGTTCCTGATCATTTACCCAGCTTTTCTATTTCCAGCACTCCCTTAGATCGTGCTTTCTTTATAGTCTCTATTTCAGTTTTTAGGTCTTGGACTGTTTCCTTGAGAGATTTGTTGACATCTTGTATTTTTTGGTTTGTTTTTTCTTCCATTTCTTTAAGGGATTTTCTCATGTCCTCTTTGAGGTCCTCTGTCATTTTCATGAAGATGTTTTTAAGGTCATTCTCTTCTGCTTCATCTGCATTGTGATGTTCAGGTCTTACTGGTGTATGGTTCTTAGTCTCCAGTGGTGTCATATTGGGTTTTCTGCTGTTGAATGTGCTTTTACATTTTCCTCTTCTCATCCTTTCTTCTGGTGGGTGTAGCAGGCATCTCTTCATCTCCTGGTGGGTGTGGGACCAAGGTTCCCTTCTGGAAGATGCAAACAGATCCAATACTCTGATGTCTGTCCTCTTGTGGATGGAGGTGGCACTGTTTCCAGTGCCTTGGCAGTGTCTGGGTGTGTTGGATCCTGCTGCCGAGTTAGGATCCAGTGAGCAGACCCCTGGTGCCAGATGTTTCTGTGCAGGGCTTGTTTAACCAGAACTGGAAACAGCCCCTGGCCTACCTGGGCCAGTGGATGGAGGTGGGACTGTCACTGGGGCCTTGGCAATGTCACCTCTGGACAACTTTATCTGGAATTAATGAGGTATCACATTGTGAAGTAGGCACCTGACAGGTAAGTGTTAAATGAATTAACAAATAAATGAGTAGCACCCTACACACTGGGGAAAGTGTCATTTGTACACATATTGCAGTCTTATTGGAATAGCTTCTTTATTATGAAAACAACAATGCTAGCTGTAGTTTTTAGGTGAAAGTGCCAATCAATTATGCAAGAATTTAACATCTGAATAGTGAGTGGGATCCATTTAGAGATGGGTGCTTTTCATTGTTGTTGCTGCTATAACGAATAACCTATTAGAATTTATCATTGAGAATGACTTATTCCTAAAATATGGGTAAAATAAACCCTAAGCTTACTAGTCAAAATTATATAGTGAGCTGGAGAGATGGCTCAGCGGTTAAGAGCATTGCCTGCTCTTCCAGAGGCTTTGAGTTCGATTCCCAGCAACCACATAGTGTCTCACAGCCATCAATAAGGAGACCTGGTGCCCTCTTGTGGCCTGCAGAGATACATGCAAACAGAATACTGTATACATAATAAATAAATAAATCTTTAAAAAAAAAGAAGTTTAAAAATCCTATAGTGCTGGGGCTGGAGAGGACTCTGAGTGGCTGAGGTGCTTGGTGCACACACATTAAGGCAGATCCTGGGGACTCACTGGCCAGTCAGTCTAGCCCAAATGGCAGTCTCTAAGGTCACTGGACCACTCTGTTGTAGACAAATAAGTTTAAGTAAATAAATAAATAAATGTGGAGAAGTGTTGAGAAAGACCTCTTACTGTCAACTTCTGTCCTCCACATGTGGCTTAATGGGCAAGAACCCTGTCACTGCCACACACATTTGTGTAAAAGTATACAAGCCTGTCTGGCAGTGGGGGCGCACGCCTTTAATTCCAGCACTTGAGAGGCAGAGACAGTCGGATCTCTGTGAGTTCAAGACCAGCCTGGTCTACAGAGCGAGTACTAGGACAGCCTCCAAAACTACATAAAAAACCCTGTCTTGAAAAAAAAAAGAACCCCAAACAACAACAACAAGCAGCCCAGGTATGCAAGCCCACCTTGCCAACGACACAGTGGCAATACATGAACAAAGTGAAGCTTTTACTTCTGCAATGCTCTTCAGTGTATGAAAGTTTATATTTTGATGAAATCTGATTTATCTTTTTCTGTGTTGCCTGTGCTTTTGATATCATAAGATTTACCTTTTATGATTTTAGTTTTTATATTTAGGTCATTGATTCATTTTGTGTAAAGATTGTTTTGTGGAATGAGGTATAGAAGTGTGTCCATTCTTTTATATTTGGGTGCCCAGTTATCTCAGCACCATTTATTGAGAAATGGTTCTTCTGCCCTTGAATAGTTTGCCTCCAATTGGATATAGATTAGCCATAGATGTATGAGTGCATTTCTGGACTCTCCCTTGCATCCCATTGGTCTGTATGTTTATTCTGTGGCTTCATGTTTTAATTGTTGTAGCTTTGTAGTCAGGAAATGTGCCTCCTCTAACAGTTGTTACTTAAAGTTGCTATGGCTGTTTGAGACTTGGAATGACAGTGGAGTTGAGGATTGAGGATTGGCTTCCATTTCTACAGAAGGAGCCTTTGGAAATTTGACAGAATTTATCCAATCTGTAGACTTTAGACAGAATTGATGACATCTTGGTGTTTTTACTGTTCATAATGTCTGTTCTTTGGATACTTGGAGAGAGTGTCTTGTACAGGTCTCTAGGGTTGTGTGTATTTAGTGTTTATATCATGGGCAGTTGTAAAACCCAGAGATTTAGTCCCTTTTATGTTATTACTGAGTCTTCCAATTCACAGACATGGACTGTTGTATTTGATCATCCTCAGTTCCCAGCATGTCATCATCATTTTCAGGACACTGACCACCCTTTCACCTCCTTACTTGAAATTTATTCTTGTGTATTTTATTCAAAAGTGAGGTCATAAGCTATTTCAGACATTCAAAGAAATGGAATGACCAGCAATGTGCTTGCCATCCAGTTTAGTCAGTAAGGTGTAATGGGATTAAAGCCTCCCCAACTGAATTTCCTTTTCTGCTGTCATAAGTTTAGTGTTTGCTACTACACATGACAATAGGCAGAACCTTCCAAATATGTCCCCTTCCTAGTCTAGAGAACCTTTGAATGTGCCACCTTACATGGCAAAATAATTTTTTCAGATGTGATTAAGGGTCTTGAGATGGGTCGTTTACCCTGGATTACCAAATTTCAGGGTCCTTATAAATGAAAGAGAGTCTGGATTTCTTGTAATGCACCCCTCTAAGGGTTGGGTGAGCCTCAGGTCTCTCACCTTCATGACATGGATATATGGCTATGGCTCTTGGGTTCTTTGTACAGGTTAGCCATGTGACTTTTTTGGGAGAAAAGAGGTTTATTTATTCATTTATTTATCTATTGAAAGAGAGATGTCTCAGTATATGTTCTAGGCCCTGAAACTCACAATCCTCCTGCCTCTGCAAGCAATGGGATTACAGATATGTGCCACTGTGTCCAGTTATTGTCCTGAAACTCACAATCCTCCTGCCTCTGCAAGCAATGGGACTACAGATATGTGCCACGGCATCCAGCTCAGTTAGCTACCCAGACACATGGCCACAGAGCTAATCTTGAGGGTTTGTTGACAGTAAAATGCTCCAGTTTTTACCCTTGATTCTCACATCTTTGCCAGCCAAGGCCTTTTCAGAAGCCCAGAGAGATGCCAGGACGATTTATTTCTTCATACTCATCAACTAGATATTGAGGAGTTGCCATCCCATCATGGCTTAGTTAGTCCAATTCTCTTTGTAACTCTGTGGCCATGCTACTGGGCACTCAACCACTTACTACTGTTGGTCATCCCTAGTGAAGTGCTTGAATTGTTTTTATTATTTATAGTAATCATCTTCACAAGATTTCAATGTTTATCTAAATTATAATATTAAACAGAGTGAATACAGATGAAAGGAAAACTGATAGCTATGTTAATTCCCAGGGAAAAAAATATCAGGGCAAAAGTACTATTACCTGTGACTTTTGTCTTCTAAATAGTGAATCTTTAAAAACTGAATGTGACTTTTGCCTGGTGTGGTGGTATCAGTATGCCTGTGATCCCAGTACTGGGGCAACAGAGATAGGAAGATCAGGAGGGGCCATCCTGGCCTATGTATGACTGTTAAGAAATAAAAGAAAAAAAAAACCGTGTGGGCTTATTTTACATATAGCCATATTTTATAGACTTCTTTTTCCCTTCATTCAGAAAACACAACAAATATACCCATCTTTTCACTACCTCTCTACAGCTATCAGTTTGAAGGATCACATTATCATATTTCCAAGAGGTCTGTGTCAAACTCCTTATACATACCGTGTAGCACAATGGTCAGAAAATGCTGTGACCTATGAACAGAGTGCCATAGCATTCCATTCAGCACTTTAATCAATCCTGTGTAGGAATCTAGCTTGTGATGCAGTGTTAGAACCATCCTCAGGTTCATGTTTATGAGAGGTCTGAGGAAACTTGTCATTGTTCCTCAGCTGGCTCTAGAGAACCAGGGAACAGCTCATGACTTGTCCATGGCTTGACTCACTATAAGGACACAGTGTATGGCTAGGCACAGTGGTGCTCACCTTTAATTCCAGTTTTGGGAGGCAGAGGTAGGAAGATGTCTGTGAGTTCAAGGCCAGCCTAGAGCTGCATGGTGAGATACTGTCTCAAACTAAACAACAACAAAAACCAGAAGAACAAAAATTATGTGGTGCACAACCTGTCTTTAGGAAGGGATGGCATTACACTCTGTGATAAAAAGCAGCAGCTGATCAATCCTTGGACTTCAGATAAAAATCTCCCCTTGAGGAGTACATGGACCCCAGACTGTTGTCTGTGAGGCCAGCACGGTGCTGATCCAGACCCTGAACGTGGATGTCAATGAGGAGGCCTCCGCACTCTGTGGGGCCCCTGGTAGTGGATCAGTATTTTTCCCTGGTGTAAGAAGGGACTTTGAGAGCCCATCCCATGTGAAGATATGCTCTCTCAGCTGGGACGCATGGGGGAGGGCCTAGGCCCAGCCCAGGATCATGTAGTGGACTTTGGGGAGCCCCATGGAGGGCCCTACCCTCCCTGGGGATCGGAGAGGGGATGGGATGGGGAGCTGGTGGGAGGTTGGGGTGAGGGAAGGGAGAGGGAGAAGGGATTGACATGTGAAGCAAGCTTGTTCCTAATTTGAACTAAAAAAAAAAAAAAAAAGAAACATTGAGAAGTCAAAAAAAAAAAAAAAAACGGAAAAACTCCCCTTGAGATATAACTCTAGCCCTTAAATGTGTACTTTTCTAATATATGGATGATGTCATTACAAACACACACAATAAAAGATCTACCAAAATTCATATATCATTCAAAATAATCTGTTTTTTTTCTCTGCACTTAGATTTTCTCGTACCTCACTTTTAGAGATACGATCAGATGTGGTAAAGTCAACCACTCGTGGATGGCAATGACTCAGAGTGGCTTCCTGTGGAATGCTGTAAGTAGACACACAGGAAGGTGTTGTTCTTCCCAAAGGCAAATGGGGTTGGGCTTATGTGAAGGCCTGTAGTAGGGGTGCATTATTCCCTGCCCCCTCTCCCTTCTCTGTGTCCACCAGCAGTAAGCGCCTTTTATTTGTGTTTTTGGTTTGTTGCTTGGTTAGGTTTGGTTAGCACAAATCTGGAGGAAGATGTAAAAGTAGAGAATAACACTATCTTAAAAGATATATCTGTATTTTCAAATTTACATGGCAGGATATGTAGATTGGATATTATTTTTACATCGAAGCAAAGCCCCATTTTGTTAGATAAGTTGCACCTCATCCTTGTTTCCTTATTTTTGTTCTTATTCCTGTTGATGAACAAGCCGGTGTGTTGAACTCTTGAGTGTGAGAAAGAAACTTTTAAGAAAAAATTTGAGCTTGGCATGATGGTGCATGCCTTTAATCCCAGTACTCAGGAGGTAGAGGCAGGTGGGTCTCTGAGTTCCAGAACAGCCAGAGCTACATAGGGAAACCCTGTCTTAACACCCCCCCCCCAGCCTGGGGGTGAGGAATAAATAATTTTTTCTTCATTATTAGTTTTTATAATTATTTTATGTGTGTGAGTATTTTGCCTGCATGTATGTCTATGCACTGCATACATGCTTGAAACCTGCAGGAAGAGGGCATCACATCCTTGGGACTAGAGTTACAGATGGTTGTGAGCTACCATGTGAGCACTTGGAACCAAACCTGGCTCCTCTGGAAGAGCAGCAAGTGCTCTTAACTGCTGAACCATCTCTCCATCCTGAGGGTGGTGGTGGTGGTGGTGCTTGGGAGCATATGATCTGTAATGATCACCTCATAGCTCATGACTGTATAGCTCTGAAAGAGAGAAGGTGTTTCCTTACTGTGCTTGGCTGATGGCTTGCAGAACTGAGGGGAGCAGGCATTTATATGGACTCTGGGTAGCCAGGACTGACAGATAAACAAGAAGATCTCATAGCCTCCTTATAATTGTACCACACTTGAACATCACGGGGCAAAAGCAGAAATAAGAGAAGGGAGAACTCAAGAACACTGTCTTCTCTGGCTTTGTTCTTCCCTGCCATTGGCTTGTATTTTCTACACCTGTATCCAACAGGTCTCTGGGCAGAAGTGCTGGCTTTTTCTAATTCCAAAGCACTTGTATTCAGCTGTCACATAAACAAGAAATTTGTTTTTTTAAACCATCTGTTCTTGGAGTGTGGTCCTGAAACCAAGAGCATCAACACCATAGAGCTTGTGGGAGACACAAATTCTTAGGCTCCATCAACTCACTGGGTTTACTGAATCAGGAACTCAGAGTAGCAATCAGCAGTTGGCCTTTGCAATCCTCTCAGACCCTCCTTGCAGGCTCAGGTTTTAGAATCACTTTCTTAAACTCCAAACGAGGCAGGCATACCTTATTGGTTAGCTCCCTGCCAGTCTTGCACACAGGGAGAAAAGAGTGGTCCCATCAGGACCGGATGGTTTGTTTCCTCATAGGATGTATGGGCATGGAGTTGACTTTCTTCTGTAGTTGCTGGCACCCTACCTGTTCCTTTTAGCTGCTATAAGACAGTGGAACAGATTTTGTACCTAGTGCCTGGCCACCTGGACACAGGTCAGTGTGAGTACTTGGTGTCATCAGTCCTCCAGTCATTATCCATGAGGAAAGTGATGATGTCAGCTATGAAATAATTTTAGAAAGCAGGGAAGATGATGACCACTGAAGCTTGACTGATAACAGATAAGCAATCCCTGTTGTTCAGATTGCAGTATCATTCAAGAGACGTAAGCAGTCACCAAGGGACAGTGCATGCTTCATTTTTATTGTGGCCATGAGACTCCTCAGAGTCCCTTTGGAATGAGAAGTACAGTGATTTCCAGTTCATAAAAGGAATGTAGACACAGCACCAGGACAATGATAGTATTAAAAACTTTAGCCCCAAAGCCACGTTAGAAAAAGCTGGGCTGTGTGCATGGGCCTCTTGTATGTGTGCAGATGCATTGACAGTATCAAGCAGGCTTGGTATATGCCTTGCACAGTTTGAAAAGGTATTTACTTCACATTTTGTCATGGCTGACCATAATTTTGGAACTAGTAACGAATAGCTGCTATGTAAGCCCGCTGTGTACTCTGGGTGATGTTCTACGCACTTTATCCTGTCACCTCCCTACACAGGCATCTTCATTTTTCTCATTTTACAGGTGAGAAAATGAGTTAAATAATAACCCATATTAGTAAGTGCCTTGGTTAGAATTCAGACTGTAATCTGGCTGCCCACAAAGTGTGTGCTTAATTACTAAACATGAGTGAGGAAACCCATCACCTGCCACTTGCTCTTCTCCCAATTGGTGGCACAGGACCTCTGTTCTCCAGCTTCTTTTAAAAGGGAAGCCTGAGTTCTGAGGAGCAACTCCCATCAAAAGAATGGCATCAAGAAATGCTCGTGAAAACAGTTTGTCATTAAATTCCTCGGTAAGGAATTTCTTTCCTGGACTGAGTCAGAGTGCAGCATAGCTGGGCTGTGTTGGTTTAGGAGTTCTTTTGCCCCAAGTTCAATTTCCATCCAGTGTTCCCCTGCATGCAGTTTCTCCATTTATTCCATCCATCTAATCAGAAGACATTAGGTTATCTCCTTTTGCTATTAAAGTTCTACTCTTCATTCTTTTATAAATGATCTCATTGTAAATTCTTGATTGACCAATAATCACCAAAGTAAATGGAATTAAAGAATACTTGCTGTTACAAACTTTCTGTGTTCTCCCAGATTTTTGATCTATGAGATCTCACTGGTTTCTACTTTGTCTTAACTCAAAAAGGGACTGTATGCTGTGTGTACATTGAGTACACAGGTTCAGCCATAGAGTGCTTGCATCGAATGCATGGGGTTTGACCCACCACTTGAAAACAAATGTGTTTAAAATTTTTAGCTGAGTGTACTTTATTTTTCACTGGCCAAATCCCATGCTTTTGGAAGTACGTTTGTGAGTATAGTATTTATTTTGTAATATTTGCATGTTAGAGAAGTCTTTTTCTGTTTGGAAATGAATCCATGAAGAGCTTCTAGTATTTGATGCTTTAAAATGTTTAAAAATTTTATATGAAATAGATATTATTTCTTAATGTTTTTCATTTATCTCTTTTAGATTGATTTTTCCACAGTAAAAAACATTGAAGACAAATTTGTAGTGACTACTTTGCAAAAGTGGCGTCTAAATGTGCTGCGCCTGAACTTTCGAGGCTGTTTCTTCCGAACAAAAACTCTGAAAGCTGTCAGTAAGTATGCTCACACCAGTGGCCTGTATTGCTCTGCTGTGTCCACTCACAGTGGGAAAGTTAAGAGGAGACTCCAGTGTTGCTAGATTGTATGTTTCTGGAAATGATCTTTTGTAAACCATTCTTTTTGACCACTTTTTTTTTCATTTGTCTAGATTTTATGTATGTATCATCAATTTGTCTGTTAAAACTAGAATATATTCCCATTTTAAACAAAGTCTGTCAATGGGCCGTAACAGCATCCCCTTTCATCTTCCTCAAACCATCCATTCACTTTGTCAGTTTTCCTAAAATAGCTTTGACATATACATGACTTAGGAATGGATGACATTGACATTACTCTCCTCTGCCCTCCATTTTCTCCCACTGGTAACTCTGAAGGTTTAAAGAACGGGTTAAGAAGATCATGCTGTTTGCATTTTCCTTTATCTTGGAAATGTTTCTATGTCACTACTTACAGATTTACTAAATTCTTTTCAATGACTGTGAAATAATATTTGTGTAATAGATATGCTGTAATTTGCTTGCCTGCTTTCTTGTTGCTGGTATTTAAGTTATTTTCAGTTTTCCAAGGCCACTTTGTGCTTGCACTGTGCTGTTTAATCTTTAAACTATGTGTTTCTTGAGATTCAGTTTTTTACTTATTCCCCCAGAGGAAACCATGGATTTTAAAAGTATTTAGCCAACTAATTCCAGATAATGAGAAAAAATTTCACATGTGTATTTAACATCTTACTTTGGAAAAGTATAAGTTGCTTTTGGAAAAGTTAAGAGGGAAAGTCAAGTTACGGAGTGACATACACACAAACTTATACTCTGTGTATAACTTATGGAGAATTTCAATGTGAAAAAATAATATGCAACTGCAATGATGTATATATGTTTTAAGGACATATAGTAACATAAGAGACATGCATGGGTCTAGAACACTCCAAATACATGACAGGGGCTTGCCTGGAACAAGTTTGGTGAAACAGGGAGGAATGCACAAGAGTCTCAAATGTATCTTTACATTATTTTTTTTATAAATAAAGACATCACAGAAAAATGACACATTTATATTGGTTGCTGCTGGTACTGAAGGAAAAATATAGCTTCATGAATGATTGTATTGCACTGGAATACATGTTAAACTTCTTCCTGTTTGCAGTTTGTCATTTCATGTTTTTCAGTGCCCAGCAGATAAACACGTTATTATTATGTCTGTTTATTCCTATTCTTGTATCTTTTCCCCATTTTAATTTTCTTGCTTAGGATCTCCTTTGAAGGTTGAAAAGGAGCACAGCTATGTAGCTCTCTGGCCTTATTCTTAGCTCCCTTTTTATACTTTTTTTAAAAAAAGAATGCCATTCTATTTTTTTTAAAGATTTCATTTATTATGTATAAAATATGTATATATTCTGCTTCCATGTATATCTGCACACCAGAAAAGGGCACAAGATCTCATAACAGATGGTTGTGAGCCACCATGTGGTTGCTGGGAACCGAACTCAGGACCTCTGGAAGAGCAGTCAGTGCTCTTAACCTCTGAGCCATCTCTCCAGTCCCCCTTTTTATACTTTTAATGAGAATATATTATCATACTCTTAAATTCCATGCTATGACCATGTAAGAATGCAATGTTATCCTTGCTTCCACAGAAGCTATTCCTAGGTGTCTGTTTCTCATTCAATCTGGTCACATCAGTCTCTGGTTCTTTTTAAATTTTTATTTATTTTTGGTTTTCCAAGGCGGGTTTTCTCTGTGCATCCCTGGATGTCCTGGAACTCACTCTGTAGACCAGGTTTGTTTTGAACTCAGAGATTCTCCTGCCTCTGCCTCCCAAGTCCTGGGATTAAAAGCATACATCACCACTGTCTGGCCAGACTCTGGTTCTTAAGGAATCACTAATTTCTGATGTACCAAGACCATTTGTAATTTATATTCTAGGCATATTATAGATTTTGTTTCTTGTTTTTTTGAGACAGGGCCTCTCTGCAGTCCTGGCAGTCCTGGAACTTGCTGTAAACACCAGATTGGCCTTAAACTCAAAGAGAGCCAGGTTAGGTTAGGTTATGGGTTTTCTTGTGATGTCCTTGACCTCTTTGACTCCTACAATCCTTCTTCCCTCTCTTCATCAGGATTCCCTGCATTTTGTCCAATGTTTGCCTGTGAGTCTCTGCATCTTCTATCAGTTACTGGATGGAGGCTCTCTGATGATAATTAGGGTTGTCACCAATCTGATTACAGGAGAGGGCCAGTTCAAGCTACCTAATCACTATTGCTACGAGTCTTAGCTGGGGTCATCTATAAAGGAAACTGTAAGGTTTCCCTTGTATCTGGTTTCTGACTGATGCCACAAAGCTCCCCTTTCCAGCCATCTCTTTCAGTACTCCCCCCCAACCCTATCCCTTGAGTTCCCATGTCCCCAGTCCACCCAGGAGATCTCTTCTATTTCCCCTTCCCAGGGAGATTCATGCAGCCCCCCTTGAGCCTGCCTTGCTACCTAGCCTCTCTGGGTCTGTGGATCGTAGTTCAGTTATCCTTTACTTTACAGCTAATATCCACTTATGAGTAAGTACATACCACATTTGTCATTCTGGATCTGGGTTACCTCACTCAGGATGAGTTTTTTCTAGTTCCATCCATTAACTCTTCAAATTTCTTGATGTCATTGTTTTTAACAGCTGAGCAATACTCCATTGTGTAAATATACCCTATTTTCTTTATTCTTCAGTTGAGGGGTATCTAGATTGTTTCCAGGTTCTGGCTATTATGAACAATGTTGCTATGAGCACAGGTGAGCAAATGTCCTTGTGTTATGAGTGTGCCTCCTTTGGGTATATGCCCAAGAGTGGTATCCCTGGATCTTGAGGTAGATTGACTCCCAATTTTCTGAGAAACCACCATACTGATTTCCAAAGTGACTGACTTTTTCTGTAGTCTTAAAGGTAGATAAAATAATTATAAACCTTACACTCTTTGCCTCTGTTTCTGTCTCTTTATATCCTTCTACATATATCTCTATACGTACTCATACAAGAAAACATATAGAGCTGGGTATTGGTGGCCCACACCTCTAATCCCAGCACTTGGGAGGCAGAAGTAGTTGGATCTCTGTGAGTTCATGGCCATCCTGGTGTTGAGAGCTAGTTCTAGGACAGCCAGGATGGTTACACAGAGAAACGCGCCCCCCCCCAAAGAAAGAAATACACATGAAAAATGTATTGTTTACTAAATCTGTATTTTAAAAATAAAAAAGTGAACTTTGGAAGTAATGTTTAAAGCTTCAGTTTGACTTATGATTTTGATGACAGCAACAATGAAGACTGGAGTGAGTTTCTGAGGAATGTGAGGATATAGCTCTGGAAGCTCACATTCTTGTTTTGTCCCTGGTCTCAGAGGAAAAGTCTCAGGCTTTCATAATAAGTAAGATATTATCTGTTGGTAACCCCTCCACACAATGCTCTTAATTCAATTAAGTAAATTCCCTTCTATTCTGCACTGCAGGTTTTTTCTCATAAATGTGCTGGATTTTTATCAAATGTGTTAGCTTCATCACTGGTTTCCCACCTCCCACTTTATTAATATAGCATAGATCACACTGAGTGGTGTTTGTGCATTGAACTACTTTCCTTTTGTTACACCTCAAAGGAAATAAGAGCTAGTTATTTTTTGAGCAAATAAGAATGACTGTAGCCCAGAAACACAGGTTCAAGTTGCCCTGAGTTGGTCACCTGAACTTTTTATAATCATTGAACAAAAAGTATTTACTAAATACATTAGTGGGGAAATCAGGTAGGCTGGTTTCAACAAAGTGGTGGTGTCACTGCTATAGATTTTAATTTTTATTGTTTTTATTAGCACATGCTAATTACACATAGTAATGGGTCTCGTGATAGCATTTTATGCATGTATATATTGTATTGTGATCATCTCCTGCCCAGTGTGCAATTAGCACCCATGTGCCATTTCCTCTTGCTATCGAGTCTGCTTCTGCACTCATGTCCTCCATTTCCACAGCTGCTTCTCTATGACCAGTCTTATTCATGCATCATGTACTATCCTTTTAGCATACTGTCGTATTTTATTTTCTAACATTTTCCTAAGGGTATTTGCATACTGCTTGGATCACTCATAGACGGACAACACTGTCAGTATTAACATTTAGCAGCATGTTCAATACTCATTCTTGCCTTGAGTAAAGAAGCCTAACCCATCTCATTGGTGCAGTGATTTCCATACAATTACTACTTCTATGCAGAAGATGCGATCGTCCCACATTTCTTCTGAGAACTTCCAGGGACTTTGGGGAATCCTTTTTAAACAATAGAAGGTACAGAGTGGGTTCAAGACAGGCAGAGCAGCCTGGCTCAGTTCCCAGTACAAAGGGACTGAATCCAGTCCCCTGGTTCTCAGCTTGTAGAAGGAGGAAGTTAGAAGGGAAAATGCAGAAACTGGGTAGCATATGAAGGGAGCAAGTGGATGAGAGAAGACACAGTCAGCAGAAACTAGGATGTCTAAGGTGTGTGTGTGTGGGGGGGAGAAACAGTCACTGAGTGCAATTAGCATCAATTCAAGTGTCATCAAGAGGGTATGGCAGGGGACAAGCTGGAACCACAGCCCTTCAAGTTCTCAGGCTTACAGTGCTGTGGTTCAACAGCCTGTGGAAGGTGGCATGAGCCAGGGATTCTACCACCTTTGCATGCAAACAGGCTAGGATAGCAGCACATGGCTGCCAACCCATTGAGAGTGTAGGCTCAATGCTGGTGGAAATCCAGCCTGTTCCTGCTTTCCCACCTGCAGAACTGCAGCTTCTTTCCAAAGGCAGGGGGAGCATTTCTTCTTCGTGAATTCTTTCTACCCACTAGATTTTCTTCATTATTTCATCACTTACACTAGAAAAGATGCTGCAGCTTCTGATTTGGCCAGGGCACCAGAAGGACACGAACGACCATGTCTTCTTGCTTCTTTCGATGGCAGGCTCACTATGCTTCTTTGGATTGAATAGGTGTGATCTTGTTTGAGAAAAGCATGTAAACTTAAGGTCATATTCTGTTAGTCTCCATCCCAGAGAACTGGTGGAGCACCCCTCGCTCTTGTATAGTTCGATGACTGGTTTGGCTGCCGTAGCTTGGCAGCAACTGCTTCAGGTTTATCATCTTCCTGTTGGACAAGTGGCTCACCAGTAATGTCATCGACCTCCAGCACTTGAGGTCGGTTGAAGTCCAGATTATAGACCCTCCTGCTAGAAGGGTGAATCCATCGTTGGCTCAGACGTTCTTTAAGTGTCTCAAAGGGAATATTCAAACTGATCACTAGGTCCACATCACAGATTCTGTCCAAGGCTTCTGCCTGTACTAATGTCCTCGGGAAGCCACCTAGTAGCCAGTGCTGTGTGCTCCGGGTCTCCAGTTCTGACACCATTAATCATGTGATCACACGATCTGGAACCAAAAGACCTTTTTCTAGGTACTGCCTTGCCGCGTCACCAACTTCTGTGCTGGCCTCGAGGCTCTCCCTCAAGAAGTGGCCACTGGAGAGATGCTGGAGGCCAAAGTTCTGGGTGATCCTCTCGCATACGGTGCCCTTACCCGAGCTGTGCGGCCTGAGGTTTCTGGGCAGAAGCTTGGAAGCCATGGCTTTGGAGGGGAGGGGAGGGGTGGCCTTGGCCGCAGCCCACGCGCTGTGCCCGACAGCCCCTGCCTCAGCACCCTCTGCACGCGGGGGATTCGTCTGCCCTGCATGTATATTTTAAAGGATTATTAGTCTTTTATTTTCTTTCTTATGATATCTATTTGGTGTCCTTGTTAGGATAATACTGGCATTAAAGAATGAGTCCTCTCTTTCTCTCTCTCTCTCTCCTTAAAGAGTAAGAGAAGGGTTAGTGTCACTTATCCTTTAAATGTCTGGTAGAATCTGCCAATGAAGCTATTTGGTCCCGGGCTCTTCTTTGTTGGAGGCTCCCTGTTGTTTATTTCCAGTCTTTGTTTATTATAGATCTATTTAGATTTTATTTCTTGAGTCAGTTTTGACATTTTGAATGTCTGAAAATTTGTCAACTTCCTGTGGGGTATAACTGTTGATAGCACTTCCTGTAGTTGGGGTATAACTGTTGATAATCCTCTTTATTTCTGTAAAGTTGGCACTAACAAGCTCTCTTTCATGCCTCATTTTTAGCAATACTAGTTATTTATTTGTGTTTTTTTCTTGGCCAGACTAGTTTATATATTGTTAATTTTGTTAATTTTGTTAATTGCTTCAAGCAGCCAACTTTTTGGCTCTTTTTAAAGATACACACAGCATATAAATTACCATTTTAACCCCATATGTGTCAGTTCTGTGGAATTAAGTATCCTCACATTGTGCAACCATGACCATCTGTCTCTAGAACTATTCTGTCACAGAAAGCTGGATCTCATCACTCATTAAATCCCTGACTCCCCACTTCCTCCTTTGCTTAGCTCCTTCTGCTTTCTGTCTGTATGGATGTGCTGACTCAGGACTCCATGTGAGTGAAATAACAGACTGGTTATTGTTTGGTGACTAGCTCATTTAGCATAATGTCTTCAAGCTTACCCCATGTTAAAGCTGTATGCATGCACATGATGTGCTTAGCTATTGTAGACACAAATTATGTTAGTTTTCTGTTGCTAGGAAAAATTCCTGGGGTGAATAAATGAGAAGAACAAGGTTGTTTTTCACTGATGGTGTAGGAGTTTTAGTCCGGAGGTTCTGCCACCTCCCAGTGGTGCCTCGGGCTGGAAATCAGACCTTTATAATTAGTCTTCGGGAAATATTGAAGAGCCGGTTAGGTACTACGAAGTATAATTGGTAATTATATATGAGAATATATTTAATTTAGTAAGAAATTAACTGAACTATTTTCCAGGATGCCAACATTCATTTGCATTCTGATGATGGTGAACAAGTGTCCTTATTGCTTCACACTTGGTACCGTGATTGTCCCAGAGCTTGGTCATTCTTGAAGGCATGTGACAACATCCGACCACTGTTCTCACATTTCCTTGATGGCCTGTGCTCCTTGTGCTCACACTCATATCTGTTAAGGTGTTGTGTTCATTTGTTGTCCATCGGAGACTGGATCTTGTAGCCCTGGCTGGCCTTAACCTTCTGGTGATCCCCTTACCTCTACCTTTTGAGTACTGGAATTACAGGCATACACCACCACACCTAGTTCTAATAAGGTTTGGGGCCCATTTTTAAAATCGGCTTGTTTCCTTATTGTTGAATTTTAAGAGTACTTTGTTTCATTTTCCAATGTGTTGTGTAAATGCCATCCTTTCCTTTTACTCATCTATCTTCTTTTTAAACATAGACATAGCTATAATCCTTTCTTGAATTTTGAAACTGACTTCCATGTAAAGGTTTTCTGGTGTTTAGGACAGGCCCACTAGGCAGTTTGGAATAAAGGGGAAATAAGTTACATTGCTATGATTGTAGAGATCTTCAGATAATAAAAATCTGTGGGTCAAAGCCTTTCCTATGCAATGGGTGTGCTGACTATGTGTTCATTATAGCTGATGATGATGTAGATGGTGACTAGAATATATGAAACTGATGCTTGTGTTGGGATCAAGATAGCACAAACATATTTTCTTAGTTTATTAGTTTTTCTGTATATTTTTAAAATACAGTGATTCTTGGCCCAAATATCTTTATCATGGCAATAATTAAGTAAGCAAATTTGACCAAATCTTGACATTATTTTTAAGGAAGCAACCTGTCTCAACTATCATGATATTTTTAATTCGCCACCAATGATTTAGTAAAACTATGTTTAATTCTTGTAACCTCGAGTGTATTAAAAGACAAAGAGTTTCCACCCCTGCCCACTCTAGTGTTCTACTGGTGTATATAGAATTACACATATTTCTGGCCAGAGGTTTGGGTTTCTAATTTTAAGATTGAAGATAAATATTGGCAGAACTTTTGGCCACCTGGCTGCCTGGCACAGGAGTGCCACACAGATATAAAAGCTCAAGGAGTGTGAACCATAAAATGGTATCTTAAGACAGTTTAAAGGCAGGTAGTAGAGCACTTTTATGGAATTGGGCAAGTGGACTCATTGCTGAACTGTATCATTTGTCAGAGCAGAAGAATAATAGCTCAGGTTTCTTTAAATAAAACGTGCATTTCCAGAGGGACTAGGCTCCAGAGGAAGAGATTGTTAGTGAATGAAATAAAGGAACTACATAATGTTAACTATCTTTCCCGAGTAACTGGGCATTAAGCCGGCAGTGACAGGCTTAGGCTTAGGGGACTTCAACTCAGAGCAAATTTCACTTATAAAACTCAGAGAACCGTTGGTCTAGAAGAAAGATTTTTTAAAACATAACTTTATCCAAATGCTAAATTTTAAGCATACTTTCTCAAATATGTATATCTCAGAATTATCACATACCTTACAGTGATCTCTACTGAACATAAAGGAATGCCCAAAGTCAGGCCATTGAGTAGCTATCATTGAGTAAGAACTTGGTAGCAGAGGACTGATTGCACTTCCTTGAAATTCTCAACTGGAAATGAGCAAACCTTATGCTTTCAAAAACATAACTTCAGTTACAGCTCTGAGCAACACCAGCATTCCAACTCACTTAGCTCTGGGATGGTCCAGAGTAATTTCTATTATAATGTGTTCCAGAGCCTATTTCAAAATACATCCCAGGGGATGATGTTGGATATAAAAGTCAACCAATAAAATCCCCAACTAGCCTCTAAAACTTGAAGCAGAGAACAATTTGGACCCTCCATCTGCCTCCATCCTTCCAATCCTTTGTGACTAGGGATAATCCCCCTGCTGTCAATGAGGCAACACCTGGATTCTCTGACACCAAATCCTGACTGCTTTGTGGCCTCATTCTTACTTCTCTACTTGGAAGTTCAGAACAATGATGAATGAAGCTGTACCTCTTGGGCATCTGTAAAGCTAACAGCTGTCTTTAATGACTCCTAGTGTGTAATGAGGGATTTGCATTTCCTATATCCAAACCTCTGGTGAATTCTGTAAGGTGTTCAGATCCTCATAGTCCACACAAATAACCTAAACCAAACCAGCACTGCTGGCAGTTCCTCTGGCTTTCCATATCTTGGTTTCCTATGCATATTAATACAGATTAGAGTGTCTGTCTTGCCAGCTACTCTCATTGGTGTTCCTGGGAGCAAAGGCATAATGCCCCTCACATCTGCTATGTTTTTTTTGGGGGGGGGGTGGGATCTGGTTCTGGACATTCTGATGCAGGTAGTCAAGGGCAAGGGCCATGTTTCCCAGCTATGTGGCTTTGTCCAAGTTACCCACTCCCCTGAACTGTGGATTTCTCATCTTTGAAAGGTAGATAACAGGCCCTTGTAGGGATCCCGTGAATCACAAGTAGACTATGAGAAGCCTTTAGTGCAGTGCTCAGCATTTGTTGACATTCTCTACAGTGCTCAGTGCTATCTATCATAGATATCTTTCATGCGTGGGCATTTGCAGAAGAATCAAAGACGACCAGAGGCTAAACTTTGTACCAATGTCTTGATACCGGAGAAGTACTCTAACCCATGACAAGTGGCTTCCTGACACAGATAAAAACAAATAAACAGCATTGCTACCACATTCACTGGCCGTGGTTACAGGTCTTCAGGGCTCATGATTCACACCATCTACCCAGGCTTCTCGGAGCTGTTCTGACCAGCCTCTCATACTATATGTCTCATAGTTTCTATTTGCCTATTGTGATGGCCTTTTCTTTCATTAATCAGTGAGGAGTGATTGAGACTGGCATAATCTAGAGCATACAGGCATCCAAAATGCCAACAGCAGAGGGTTGGCACGAGTGGGACAGACAATTCTTTGTGACTTCATTGTGATCATTTTTTTGGATTGTATAAGGAGCTATAGAAAGACATATAAAAATGAAACTTCTTTCTTAACTTTTATTTCAAAAAGCCATTAAAAACATATGCAAGAGACTGAAATTCTAATGCCATATTAAGATCCAAGTCCCTCAGGTGGCCAGCATGGAATAGTTCCGTTATTTTGAGACCGTTTCTGGCTATGCAGGCAGGGTGGCATCACGATCTTCCTGCCTCAGCTTGAATGTTGGGATTACAGGCATGCACCACTAGTCCTGGCCCTCTGTGTAACCCTCTAATCAATCTGTTCACAGGAGGGCAGATAAGCAGGATACTTAGATTACTACATTTACCACAACATAATAATAGTTAGGGACTGGCCAAAGGGAGCTTTGTGGCTAGGTAACCCTGTATAAATAGGAATCACAACTGATC
This sequence comes from Cricetulus griseus, assembly GCF_003668045.3. NCBI lineage: Eukaryota > Metazoa > Chordata > Mammalia > Rodentia > Cricetidae > Cricetulus > Cricetulus griseus. The sequence continues at coordinate 172,919,284 of NW_023276806.1, forward strand.
AAAATGTAAACAAGCCGTTTCCAGATGCCAGCACAGCACAGCCCTGCTAGTCCCAGCTATCCCACTATGGTGATTCTCACTCTGTGTTTCTTTGCTGTGTGATCTCTGTGTATCTTTTCCCAGTCATCATCTTCTGTATCCTGGTCAAAAGTCTCAGGGTAGGCTGGCAGCTTGTCTTTGGGGCATTCTTCATAGTAACTCCGAACGTATTTTCCCACAGGCCATCCTTTGTACTCTTCTGGTGTTTTGCACTCCAGACCGTTATAGTGGACATTGTAGTGGTGCTTTAGCCAGTAGTATAGGTAGTGGATATTGTAGTCGCATCTCCAAGGGTTGTCTCTGAGCCACAGGAGTTTCAGAAAATACAGATCTTCTAACACTCCATAGTCAAAGTTCTGCAGGTTGTTGTTTGATAGGTCGAGCTCTTCTAGATGTGTGAGCCCTAAAAAGGCAGCTAGAAACAGAGTGTTAGCCAGTGAGCAAGGAAACTGTACAACTGCACATGATAAGACCAAACACAGATTTCAATTAGAGGCTCAGTTCTTGCTGTTACAGCATTCTCTCCAGTACATGTGCAATCCTAAGTGTTTTCTCCTCTCATTTGAACTGTCTCCAAGTCATGAAGGTTGGGCAGAGACTGTCGAGGGGGGAGAGTAGCAGGCTTCATCTCAATGCTACTGTGAGGACAGGGAACTAACTTTGCTGGGGCCTTGCTTCTAGTTGCAGTCTACTTCCTATCATGAAGAAGTATGAAGGAAGTATGCATTGTTAGCATAAAGACACTGAGCTAAACCAGATGGTGACCCTACCAATGGATTAAAAATGTACTGTGAGGCCTTCTTTCTTTAGGACTAGCCACTACTTATTACGAAAGCATGTGCAGAATGGGTCCTTTGGAAGTGCAATGGCTTTCTGACTTTGCAATCTGTGCCTTTGCCTGTGATTTGCATCATATTCTAGTATAATGTTTAGTCAGTAAGGCTCTATTACTGTGGAGAGGATTTCTGGATTGGGAGTTGTTGTTTCTTAGTGTGTCTCCCTAATGAGCATATGAAGAAATGCAAAAATAGGAAATACACCTTTATTCAAACAAAGCTTTTCCTAGATTACATAGACCAGTGTGTGATATTTTATTTGAAAAAGTCACTTTGAAGCTTTTATTTGAAAAAGTCACCTTAAAGCTAGACTTTAAACATTTTTCTGGGGCATGGAGAAGGCCTGCAGGAGGTATTGATACCATGCAATTTCTGCCCAGTGCTCTGAATGTCCTAGTAAAAAGTGCACTTTTCTGGTGTACATTTTTTTTGTACTTCCCGGGAAGATGTTGCAGAAAGGGGGTGCTGCATAAATGAGGAAAGTGTATCAAATGTAAGACCTTAGTGTAGGGAAACAGAAACCTAGGACAGCTTCCTAGGTTATCAGTGAATTCTAAAAATGTCTACAAAATAATCTTTCCAGGTTTAGTAGCGCTGATGGTGAGAGTCTATTTTTGTAGAGTTCCAAGCCAAATAATTTCTACCAGTGTTTTTAAAACATCTGGTTGAGTTTGGTAAGTGGTGGTAACTATCAGAATTTGTATGCATTTGATTTAGCTGGATGATGAGCAATTAGAACAAAATAACACATAACAAAATAAACAATTCTTCAAGAACAAAGAAATCTACACATAAAGATCTATCACATATTTCAAGATTTACAGGTCATTCCTGACTTCAAACATTTAGTTTCTATTTTGAACATTTTTGCATTACTCCTTCAAAATGCCCTCATGAGAACATAGTATCTTTATTTTTGAATCTGGAAATATGCTGTATACTAATACTATTAACTATTTTCATATCATCTTTTCTTGGACAAAACCCCAAACAGGCTGCTTTCTCTTTTTGGACAAAGCAAAGCCTGAGGCGTGGGGGTGGGAGACAGATCCATCCTTGTGATAGTTCTGGAAACTAGGCGTTTTGAGGATCATGTGCTAAAACTCTAACATCAGGCTGTCACAAATTCACTTTTTTGAAGCAAGTCAGTGCTCTGGATTGAAAGCACATGCAAATAAATAGTTTTGCGTTCTATTTCAGAAGAGCTACAGTTGCTATTAAAGTGTGTGTATCTAGGGCCTCTAGGAGAGCTAGTTTTGTTTCTTGAAGGAAGTAATACCCCTAGTAGGTGGCTTCTTTCCTTTTCTCCACAGTTGCCCTGCGTTTTTCTAGACTGTCACCATCTTCTTCAGTCTGGTGCTCCACATTTGCTCACTAGGCAACCTAAACTCTTAAGGAATTCACTGGGCAGTGCTTCATCCCAAGGATCCTGAAACACAGTAGGTCTTTTAAAACTGCTGTAGTTCATTTTGTCTGATTTAAGTTCTAAGATCACTTTCTTTTGTTCTAAAGGACCTACCAATAAAAGTGCTTGGCACTTGGTTCAATACATATGCATTGATGAAAATGCTTCCCTTGTGTTGAATAAGCAAAGGGAGGATGGGAAGGAGGAGAAGAGGAGTGCTCTTTGTATCTCACGGTGCTGTTGTGCCTGCACCATTGTTACAGCACAGCTGCTTACTGTTTTTCCACATTTAACAGAGGCTGTAGAATCATTGGCATTTAGCTTATTTTAACAAACGCTCTAAGAGTCATCTTCATTCATTGGTTGCATGTGTGTATTTGTGTCTCTGTGTTGCTGGTAATTGAACCCGGGGTCTTGTACTTGTTCTGTGAGTGCTCCACCACTAAGCTATACCCTGGCATCCAGTTGCTTTGTCAACCAGAGATTTGAGTGATAATATTACACAGAAATTAGATGCTTGCTCAGGGACCATTGGCACAGCATGCTTGTTCTATGGATCTGTGGTTCTCATGAGGCATAAGAGGGTCTCTACCTCTGGGTTCCTTAACCTGTGGCCTGACTTTGTAGAGACTGGATACCAGTAACTGATATGAACATTAGTATAGTGACTGTAAGAAAGAAATATCTTTTTGTTTACTGTGAAGAGAAAATTGCTGTTAATCTTGCCATTTAAAGTACAACATGTGTACAGGCTAAGGTAAGTGTGGCCAATTATTGTTCCTTTAAAAATTGAAGTTGTAAGTTTGTAATATTTAATCAATGTATTAATTCTGAAATATGCCTTTGTGGCCCCAGAACATTCATCTTCAGTTTTCGCTTCCATCTGTTAGAATTATGGCATTCTTCTAGTACTTGTGCTATTATTAAGGGAAGCAGAGGGGCTGCAGAGATGGCTTGCCAAGCACGAGGACCTGGGCTGTGTCCTCAGAACCAGTGTAAAAGGCTGGGCAGGGTAATGTGGGCCTGCAGATCCAGTGCTGGGGAGATGGGGACAGAAGGATCTCGGGGCTCCCAGGCCGGCCAGTTTAGCTGGTTGGTGAGCTTAAGATTCAGTGAGAGACTGTGCCTCAAAAAATAAAAGGGAGAATGACTGAAAAATACACTATCAAACTCTGCCTATACACACATGTATACCCACACACATGAAGGCACAGAAGTAATCTCTCTAGTTATTTTCTTTTACAAGAAGAAACAATTGTACTCAAAATGTTTCTAGCATTTTGCTGCATATTGCTGCATTATTATAATAAGTATTTTACTTATAAAGGATCATTTTCTATCTGGGCTTTTTCGACGGCAAGCACACTGCAAGGGCACAAGTGTGTGTCATAGCTAGCAGCCATGGTTCTTACCAGATCTAGTTTTTGCTGAATTTACTGGATTCATTTTTCTCCAGAGGCTTTGCTTGGCAAGGGTTGAGAGACTCAAAAGGGTAGAAAAGAGAACTGATCTCAATCTAGGAGTATGGCTAATCTGTCTTACCCTGATTTGAGCATGTTTTACCTAAATTGATAAACCCAGCACCTTGCAGTTAGTTTTGAATTTATACTACATAAATGGGGCGTAATGAATACTCTCCGGGATCAAATCTGAGTTGCCATTTTAAAACCATTACATACATGTTCAGTGTATGAATGACCCCTTGCCACACATTCCTGTCTTTTCCACTGTGTGTGAGTGATATATGTGCCTGTTCATGTGGGTGGTGTGCACATATGTGTGCGTGTGTCTGGAGGTGAAGTCCAACATCAGATGCCTTCCTCAGTCTCTGTCTTAGTTTTGAAACAGATTCTCACTGAACCTGAGACACGTTTGTTTGGCTACAGCTGCTGGCCTTGCATCCTCATACATGTGTCATACATGTGTGCCACTGCGCCCCACTTTTATGTAGATGCTGGAATCTGAACTTAGGTCTTTGTGCTTGTGTAGCAGCCACTTTACCAAGCAGCCATTTCCTCAGCCCTAATTCTATTTCTAAAAATCTATATAGGTGTTATAGTGTGAACCTGTAATAGAAGCACCTGAGGAGCCAGGTGTGAGAGAGTGTACCTGCATTGGAGCCAGGTGTGATAGTGTGCATCTGTAATAGAAACAAGGTGTGATAATGTGCACCTGTTCTAGGAGCCAGGTGTAATAGTGTGCACCTGTACTAGGAGCCAGGTGTGATAGTATGCACCTGTACTAGGAGCCAGGTGTGATAATGTGCACCTGTAATAGGAGCCAGGTGTGATAGTGTGCACCTGTAGTAGGAGCCAGGTGCGATAGTGTGCACCTGTAGTAGAAACCAGGTGTGATAGTATGCACCTGTAGTAGGGGCGAGGTGTGATAGTGTCAACCTGTGTAGGAGCCAGGTGCGATAGTGTGCACCTGTATAAGAGCCAGCCAGGGCAGGAGAATGAGAAGTTACGAGCAGTCTGGACTATAGTTGTGAGAATCCGTCCACCTCCACTGTGTGTGTGTGTGTGTGTGTGTGTGTGTGTGTGTGTGTGTGTGTGTGTCTATTCTGTAGACACCTTTGTTTTCTGGGCTTATTGAGTAAATATTTCTTAGTACTGTGTAGTCAGTGCCCTGCATCTGTCAGATTCAACCAACCACAAATCAAAAATAGCTGAAAATGGCATTTGTTCCGGATATGTAGTGTACTCACTAGACTTACTCTGTACACAATATAGTATAACAATGGTTTATAGGACATTTTGTTATACCAAGTTTTATCAATAAGAGTGATTAATGAAAGCATTAAGGGGGAATGTACGTGTGCCATTGTACAAAAGGACTTTGGTGTCTGAGAGGGGTCTTGGAACAATGGCCCTGAACACCAAGGGATGACTGGATAGTGCTACACCCTTTGTAAAGCAACATTTTGGCCCATACTTCTGAGTACCAAACAAGTTCTATTTTAAATATCATGTGTAATTAAAACCCATGCTTTTTGAACTTAGTTTTCTTTTATTATTAAACTAGATGGTGTTTACTATAGATGTTACCATAGAAGGAAACTCCCAGCACAGCTGCTGCCCCTTGAAGGGGGGCCATGCAGTGGGACTTACCAGGATCTATGAATCCAATGCCGTTGCTGCTCAGGTTTAACTTCTTTAATTCGTGAGCATCTTCAAATTCCTTGGGTCGGAGCTGGCTGATTTTGTTGTATGACAAGTCAAGCTTAACAATGTCTGGAGGGATGTTGCCTGGGACTTTCTTCAACTCTGGAAAAAGTAAATAGTGCTTAGGTTACAGGTTTTTGGATCCTATTTTCTATAACCTGTGAGGCTGCAGCACCAGCTTAGTGGGGGAAGAGCTAGCAGAAGGCAAAGTGTCATCCCTAGAGAGAGGTAGAAACTGCCGAAGAGGAAGACCCTGTAGGTCACAGGTCACAACACCTAAGACTTCTGAGTCATCTGAGAAGCAAAGGAACTCCATCTTGGTGACACCAGATGCCGATCAGGAAACATTTTGAAAGGCTGGGCCTGGTATTGCACATGGGAGACAGGGATAGGGAGATTGCTGCAGGTTTGAGGCCTGCATAGGACACATAGTGAGTTTCAGGCCAGCAAAGAGCTACAGAATAACACCAGGCAGAAAGCAGAGAGTGCACTGGTCAGTTTTTGTCACCTCTATGCAAACTAGAGTCACCTGGGAGAGGGCACCTTAAATGAGGAATTGCTTCCATGAGATTGGGCTATATACATGTCTGTGGAACATTGTCTTGATTAATGTTTGATGTGGAAGTGCCCCACAAACCGTGGGTGGTGCCAGGACAGGCAGTCCTGGATTGCTTAAAAAAGCAAACTGAGCAACCCATGGAAAGCAAGCCAATAAACAGCATTCATGGTCTCTGTTTCAGTTGCCTCCTCCAGGTTGGCTTCCCTTGATAATGGACTACCATCTGGTGCTGTAAATTAGAATAAACTCTCTTGTTTTCAGTCAGGGGTTGGGAGAGCTATCAGTGAGTCTGCTGTTTCCTTCTCTTGTTCTTTTTCTCCTAAGGAACTGTCACTGTCTCCACGTCAGTTGTTTCCTTTCTGTTATGGCTTCATACATCCATCAATTTTAGGTGTCCTCTGCCAACAAATGATCTCAGGCTCCATTCTCATAAACACCCCACTTTCGACCTTCCTGATCTTTCAAACCATAGGAACGCCCCCCCCATCCTCAAGAGCAACATTCTAAGGCCCCCCAGTAGATGCCTAAAACCACAGATCTCATTAAACCCTGTATACACAGGCTGGGGGCAAAGTTTACTTTATGAAGTAGGTGCAGTAAGGGCTCAACAACAATATTATACAGGAAAATAGAGCAATTACAAGTTTGCTTTACTAAGTCACTAAAACCTTACAAGTGGTTTATTTCTAGAATTTTCTACTTAATATTTTCAGTTCTTGGCTGACCACATATAAACTGAAATCAAAAAAAGAAAATTAATACAGGGAAAAGAGGCACTATATCTTACTTCTGCTTTCCTTAGATGATGCTAAAATTCATGCTTGTGTTGTCAACCTGACCCCCTTTCCACCCACATAATTCCCAAATCCTTGTGATGGAGTTTACTTCAGCACACCCAAAAGCTTCCTGCTCCAGCAGTATCCAGGTTCTTGGGAAGAGCAAGCTAGCAATAGCAGCGTGACAGGAGGAGCGGGTTATTTTCTCAAAGGCAGTAGGAAACCAATGCTCACCTCATCTTAGCTTCTGCTATTTATGTTTCTATCTTTAAATCATGCTTTTCAAAAATTGTTAATCACACCTGCATTGTGTTGTACAGGGAGACTTGCCATTTCTCTTGGTCTCTAGCAAGACAAAGAGACCTGGATTAGTTTTGGTCAGGGCAACTATAGCCTATGGAGGGAGGAGACTGGTTCTCATGAAGGAAAACCAGAAGAAACCATAACATGGCCAGACTGATGAACATCTGTAGAGTAGGGTGCCCAAGGGCTTTCTGGGAAAACAAAAATTCTTAGAACCAGGAAGGGTGATGTTCATTATCCACACTGCCCTTTTTGGTACAGAAAAGCGAATAGTTCCATGAAATATTAATTAAACACGACTCTGGAATTTATGATTTCTTAGCCCTAGGTATATTTACAACCATAGTGACTTGGACCTAGTTTTTGCTTTCCTCTTAGCGGCCCAGATTACATGACCTTTTTGTGCATGTGTGCATGTGTGTTTATGTATGTGCATGTTCTCTGGGTATATAGACTCATGCCTGTGAAAGTCAGAAGTCTCCGGGAGATGCCCACATTTGTTTTGAGACAGGGCCTCTCACTGGGATCTGGGCTCACTGATTAGCCTAGGCTGGCTGGACAGTGAGCCCCTGGGATCTTTCTGTTTCTGCTTCCTTAGAGCTGGGATTCTAGGCATATGCAACCATACCCAACTTTTTACATGGCTGCTGAGGATTGAACTCAGGGCCTCATGCTTTCATGGCAAGCACTTTCCTGACTGTTCTGTGTTTCCATCCTGGTCTTGAATGGGATGGTATTGGAAGTTCATTTCTTAATGTACCCCCTCCAAGTCTTACTTCCTGGAATTTCTTTCCCCTTCTTGTTGGTCTCTTACTATCTCAGCCCTGATCTAGGTACTCTTAATAGAATTAAAGGAGGAGAACTGTGTAAGTCCCATTATTATCCTCATTTTATAGAGGTGAAAATGGGGCACAAAGCAGTTAGATCATCTGCCCATAGTTACATGGTCACAATTTAAACATGCTAACCTGGCACCTAAGGCACTATCGCTCTGTTGTCTATCTGTGCCAGCCTTCTGTTTCATGGACATGTCCACTGTCTAGGACCCCACCTGAAACATGCATGTATGTGGGGGAAGAAGAGCTAATAGGTGGGGTCAGCAAATCAAATCAAAGCCAAGGTCCTCTAGGGGACATTGGGTCCTTGTCACCAGCACCAGCACTTCCTCAGTTCTAGCAAGGCTATTGACCAGAATTGGCCTACTGAACCCATATCAACTGGACCGGACTTGAGGACAGATGACAGGAGAACCATAGTAAAACGAGCTGAAAGTGGGTTAGCCACAAATCATTGGGTAGAGAAGATGTGTATAAAAATACCCTGAAGCCCAATTTAAGCAATGGCTTTGTGGGTTTTAGAAAAAGAATATGAATTGTAGAATCAACCTTGGAGTTGTCAGCAAACTCTTGAATAAAAATAGCATATGCAAGTAGCAGGAAATGCAAGCCAAGAGCTTTCCTACCACGACCTAGAAACAAACAGGGAAATCTCGTTGGTTGTGGTGATGAGGAAAAGCAGCCCCTTCTTTTGCCTTGAATGTGAATAAGAATTATGAATTTGATGCCAAATGTGTATCTCTGATAGAGAACAGACAAATACACACTTGCTCATGCCAAATCCAAACTTCATCAATGTTCTCATTTCTAGACCAGGTACCATCTGGCACCTGTATTTCACATTAACCACTAAGCAAAACATTTTGAGGTGGGGGAGGGGAAGGCTTAAGATAGGGCCTAGCTTTGAACTTGCTTCATGACTTGAACAAGGAAGGTTCTGAACAACCCATCCCTTGCTTCCAACTCTGAGTGCCGGGCTTGCAGTTGGGGGCCATATTCTTGATAAACACCTCCAAAGATGCTCTATTTACCATCAGCTCTTACGCACTCCACCCCTCCGCCAACAAAACCTCACTCTGAAGAGGAAATTGAGAATTTCCTCCTCATCATTTTTCCCACTTAGGCTTTTGGTTGTCAGCAACCTCAGGGCTAATTTGAAGACATGGTAGTAGTTAAAGAGACATATGTCAGCTTGTTTATTAGAAATTTAAATGTCTTAATTATTATTGAAATCAGGGGCAACATTGTGGCCCTGGTGTTAGAAGTACCTGGAGGCACTTTGCCTATATAACTCTTCACATTCCTCAAAGTAAAACTGGCACATTATTCTGGTAAATTTAGAGCTGAAAGTAGTTTTAGAGTTCATACTTTGTGTTCTTGGAAAATCCAGTCATGTCAATATGGCATAAATGTACCTTTCAACTAATTCCACACCCATTCCCTTTGAAAAGCTGAGTTATGTTGGCAAAGTGCCTGTTGCTCAATGAATAAAGCTATTATTATTATATATTTTGTTTCTGTCAGATGTCTAAGGTATAAATAGTGATTTTTGAGGTCTATGTGGTTGAATTGGCACAAGTTAGTACCCTGTGTGGGTCATCTGAGTTACTGCTACTCTGTTGGGAATTGATTTCCCTCACTGGAAGGAGCCACACCAGTTCCCTGCTTGGGTTCACTGTGTGCTGTTCTTGTATAGAGCTCAGGAGGAGGCTTCAATATTGGGAGAGTACATACGAGACATGAGTAAATTCTTGGTGTCGTGAAGGAAGAGAATAGTATTGCATGGTGGCTTATAGCTTAAGTGGTAAATTACTACTGCCTTGTGACCTCCTAAGGACAGCTTCTCTAAACCCATCTTTGCTGTTTATGACATGACATTTATCATGTTGATTATGGCAGCACTACTTTAGGCCTGTGAGGAATAAGTTACCATGTATTTAACCATAGGCAGTTAGAGAGTGGCTCTTGTTCACTAATGTAACATGCTTTAAGTCTCTGGAGACTCTGTATTTTGTGTGACATATATAGTAGAATCATCAAAGGCATTGATAACACTCCAGCATGGTCCTAGCAATGAACATTTCTGATAATTTGCTATTTTAGTATTTGTTATCCATTTATAAAACAAAACAAAGAAACCAGATTAAGGTGTCATATTTGAATTCTAGCCATGATTTTCAGCTGCTATGTATTTCTGTTGTCAAAACTGCTTAAGTTACTGCTTTGACAGAGTGAAGAAAATCAGCTCAAATATTGTCACCCAGTGTCCAATGCTGGATGCTAAAAAAAAAGGAGTTTAATAGACTTTTCCTCATAGGAATGAGACTTAAAATAGGAATTTATAATAAAGCAAAAATGAAAAATAAACAATGAATAGAGTTGACAGATTTATGTGAACCACAGTGAAAGGCATTTGTGCTTAATTATGAAAGAATTAATTAGCCTTTATTTTGTAGTCTGCAGTTTGAGGCTCTGCCTGGTATTGGGGATGGAGAGAAGCTAGTCAACAGTTACGGTGGGAGGAATTGTTGTGATGTGCTAGATGATAGCATAAGTATGGCTGACAACAATTGTACATCTCAAGTAGCTAGCAGAGAGAATATGGTATGTTTCCAGCACAAGTGATAATGTCTAAAGTGATAGATCAGTTACTCTGATCGGATTGCAGAACATCATTTACATGAATTAAAATATCACATTGTAAAATATCACAAACACTCTCAGAATTACTACCACATTGCAATTAAACATTTAAAAAATGAAAATACAGACTCTGAATTTTACATAGTCACTAACAATTAAAGGGACTTGGGTTGTCCTTTTATGACTCAGTGTTATATGAGGTAAATTTATGTGTCATGAAATGTTATTCTTATTGGTTCCCTGCAGTTTTGCAGCAAAGAGGATTAATTTGTGGGGTATTTTTGGATGATTATATTTAGGCAACAATAAGTTGCAAAAGGAAAGCAATAAAATATGTTTTCTAGCTGATATTTGCCAAGAGAAATGTTTTATGAGAAAAAAGACAAAATAAGAACTTTGCTCATTGGTGGGTAGTAGTGGTGGTGGCCCAAGAATAAGAAGCAAGTGAGACAGGGCCTCTCTACATAGCCCTGGAGACCAGGCTGGCCTCAAACTCATAGAGATCTACCTTCCTCTGCCTACAGAATGCTGGAATCAAAGGTGTGTGCCACCATGCCCAGCTTAACCCTCACCTCTTATGGCACGGTGTAGTCTGTGTCTTTTATGTGGTTGGTATTTTTCTCAGATAACTGGTGAGCTCAATCCTGCTTGCTGTTTGACACCCACTGTAGCAAGAGCAGTTTCAACTAAACTCAACCACAGAACCTCAGTAATACCAGAAGTTTCAGCCCAGGGTTCAGTCTGTAATCTATGTAGTGCAAAAGAAGGCTCAGGAGAAGGCAGCACAAAGCCAGCACTCAGTGCAACGATACCAAGGACAGTCCATCAGGTCAGAGGCAGTGGATTCCCCTGGAGCCAGAGGTATGGGTGGTTATGACCCACCTGATACATGTGCTGGTAATTAAACTTGGGTCCTCTAAAAAGCAAAACACACCCCTGGTTTTGAAACAGGGTCTCATGAAGCCCAGGCTGGCCTCCAACCTCCCAGGTAACTGAGGATGACCTTGAATTTGTTTTCATTTGCGTATGCTTTGTTTTGTTTGGTGGTGTGAATTTTTTAGGAGTGTGTGTTTTGAAGCAGTGTCTCACATAGCCCAGGCTATCCTTAAACTCATTGTGTAGTCAACTTCAGATCCCCTTGTCTTTACTTCTCAAGCACTGGGATTGCAGGTGTATGCCACTCTTCCCAGTTTATGTGGGTCTGGGGTTGAACCCAGGTTTTGGCACATGCTAGCCTGGTGCCTTACCAACTTATGTCCTCTTCTCCTGCTCCCTAGTTAGCAGCTGCCTTGAATTGGACCTCACAGATTCCATTGTTGGTGGTGAAGGCCACCTGATAGCTCCAGGCACCGTGGGATGTAGGGAGAGGAATATTACTAGATACCTTTTCGAACAGCCTGCCAAAACAGAAAAGGGAAGAAGTCACCCACCTTTACTCTTGCAGTCCAGTGTTTGTATGGGAAACACGTAATTGTGGCACAGCGTGGAGTCGGCTTCCGGCCTGATGACTGGGGGTCTCCCTGAGACTTGGGGTTTGGGGTCTAGTTGCTCCCTTTCCTCTTCATCACATAATTCTTCAGGCTTTAGTTGCAGCAATTTTTTATTTTTCATTGCTGGTGGGCTTTCACACTTGGCATAATTGCCCAAATTCCGGTTCCGTGGGATCTGCAGCATTGAAACGAGCGTTTCTAACTCACACATACAGTGCCAGGGGTTGTCATAGAGACGCAGGTAGCTCAGGAGAGGGGTGTAAATGAACACCTCCTCCGTCAGCACCTTGATCTGGTTGTGCTGCAGCAAGAGGGTGGTAAGCTTGTTTAAACCAAAGAATGCATCGCTCTCAATTTTAGAGATCTCGTTCTGTTGCAGGTCCAGGCTCTTCAGCCTTTTGAATCTTGAAAACATGTTGTTCTTCAACACACGGATTTTGTTTCTCGCTAAGAGCATGTGCAGCAAATCTTGAGGCCAGTTGGGTAACACATACACTAATTTTCTTTCCTGGCAGTCCAGGTATTTCTCATGGAGGTATGTGTATACATCACAGGGGAGGCCTGGTGCATAGCGTTTGACTGGGGCTTTCCTGCTGCCACCTGCCCGGCTGCGGCTGGGATTGACCTGGCTTCTCAAAGTGCCAGGACTGGCTTTATGGAGCTCAGCAGCTCTGCAGAAGCAGAGAAGAATCAAGATGGTCACTATGCGCATTCTGATGTCCAGCTGGCCCCACAGCAGGTGGAACAGGAGTCTTCCTTTGAAATCCGAGTTTGAGTAGCTTTAACAAGCACAGGTCAGGAGCAGTAAAGCCCAACTGAGGTGTATAGGTTCCTAGGTGGGACAGAAGAAAGACAGAAAACAGACAGTTAAGTGCCATTTTGAGCAATATATGACAGAAACAGCAGACTTGTTTTATTTTTTTCTGAGCCTTCTAGTTTAAGTGGACAAAAAGTGCTGTAGAAGGTTCTTTTCCCTTTTACTTGCCTAGTTTAGTTAGCAGGTATATGCTTGGCCCTAAGTTTGAATCAAGGCTCTCATTCTTCCAGACTGTACTCAACCTTATCTTCAGCATTTGTAAAATGTGGCTTATGGTGTTTTCTGGTACCTGGGCAGATGAAAGGGGCTCGGTGCCTGGCCCTGGCTCTCAACATTTTGGGCTCAGCCTGGTGAACACTCAAACCTATGTTCCTCATTATGTGGATTTAAGACATAGAAGGGATTCTCTTGTGGGCCCTGTAGCTGTGACCTTCCTGGGCTTATGTTTTCCTTTCTTTTACTCTGTCCCAGTCACCACTGTCGAGTCCCAAAGAAACCCTGGACAAATGACTAAGTTATGTGCCTATTAACAAATCAAAATGACTGCTGGCCGCTGGCCGCCAGGTTCCTTCTGTGTTGCAGATACCCTTCCAGAGTCCTGGCTCCTCTCAACACTTCTCACCCCTGCCTGGCTCCTACTCTAAATCTTTGCAGCCCATGAGCATCACTTCTCTTTCCCCAGCTTCTCTCTCTTGTGTAACACCAGCACTCTCTCTTTGTGCTCTTTGTTCTCTTGGTCCTCAGCCCTTCATTCCTGGTCCCCTCTCTTGTCCTTTTCTCTGCCCCCCATCCTCTCATGGCTCACTCTGCTCTGCTGGCCGTGTCGTCTGGACTCTTCCAGATGCTTCTGGCTGAACTCTCCCTCATATCTACAATAAAAACCTTCTCCCCAATCATACTTAGGAGCTGTCGTGTCCTCGTTTTCACTCAGCCACTCAGGTTGAATTTGGACTCAGCAATATTCAGAGTAAATGGTGCTGTCACAGACACAAGGTCTTGTCTCAAATGTCACCATTTGAGAAGGTGACATGAAGGCTTCTCTGTTACCCCCATCCCAAGTGTTTCCTTCTTATCTTTCTCGCTTCATTTTTCTCCACAGTGTTCATCAGCCTCTGTTTAAGCAAATGTTTTCTTCCTTTTGTCCATTTTACTGCTACTGTGTTTCCATGACAATTTTTTAAAAAATATTTGTAGCTATTCTATCCTAGAGATTTACCACACAGACACTAATGTTATTTTGGGGACTCTACCAATGATTCCTAAGATCTGCATTTTTTTTTTTTCTTTTGAGACAAGATCACTATGTAGCTCAGGTCAACAACCTGCACTTTTGCTCCTCCTCTCCCCTCTGGAATTCTGGGTCTGCAGGCATGTGCCCCCCTGTTTACTTCATGTGATGCGTTGAGAGTGCTGGGCAAGTACTTTCCTGACTGAGCTGCATCCAAGCCCGGGTCTGCATGCTTCAAGAACTCTTCTGCCTTTTGTAAAAATGTTCTGGAAATATTTCTTGTTTGTAACTACCACTCAGTACAGAGTTCACTCTTAGCAAAGGAAGAAATATCCAAAGTAGATTTATAATGAGTAATGAGTCTGTTACTGGTGTTAGGATGCTTGGTTATGTGATGGGGGAAGTGCTTCTGTGTATGTGTTTGTCTTACTGGATGATAAACAAAGTACTGTTTGGCCAATGAGGCAGCAAGTTAGGCAGGACTAGGAGTCAAGGGGGATTCTGGGAAATGTAGTAAGAAGTGGTGATCCAGGCAGGAAGTGACATAGCAGGGAGACTCATATTTAAGGAAGGACAACTAGGAAATGCCCCTTTTCCCTTCTGCTCTTGCTCCAGCGCTATGTGATCCACCGGCAAGGGGGGATGCCAATGGAAGGCATCCGATAAGATAAGTCTTAGAAAATATATAGATTTATGATAATTAAGACTGAGCTAACAGATGAGAAATCCTAGTCATTGGCCAAGCAACATTGTACCTAATACAAGTCTCTGTGTATTAATTTGGGCCCTAACTCGGCGGGCAGAACTCAGGCAGCTGGCGGAGACCGCCCACGTGGCGGTAGGGCTCAGGTGGCTTTTGGCAGAAAGATTTATCGTAACAGTTATAAGTGCCAGATGTGCTTCATCTAGATATGAATAACTCTAGTTTGAGTGCCAAGGCCATCCTTACCTGTGTCCTTACCTGCATCCTTATCTGCATCCTTACCTGCATCCTTATCTGTGTCCTTACCTGCATCTTTACCTGTCTCATGCCTTCATCCTTTCCTGCCCACCTAGAATGCCTCCCCACTGCTTTGGGTCAGGCAGTTCTCACAATCACCATTTGGGTGCCCCCTTCCCCAAGTGTTTCTCATGGTACTTTCTGTATTGTCTAGCTGTCTGTGTACCTGTTTCGTTTTCCCCAAGCTATGCAATGTCTGTATTATTCAAGAGCTATTGAGGCATGGCTTTTCTCAACCTCACTTTTCTGCAAAGCATAATTATAATTTCTATGTAATTGTAACTTGAAAAGTTATAAAAAATAGTTTATTTCAATTATCATGCTTGTTAGTTGTTGGACAGGAGGTGTGCTGGCATCTGCAACATGCTTTGAAATGCATCAAAAATAATGCATAATTTAGGACCAACTGAGAGATGGGTGAGTGGACATGTAATAAAACCAGTACAAAATGCAGATTGTAATCCAGGTGGCAGAGGCGTAGGTGCTCCTGTGTGGTCCTCTCAATTTTTGCATATGTGTAAAAGTGGATGTAATAAAATATTTTAAAACTAAAACTAAAAAATGGGTCTGGGGAGATGGCTTAGTCAGTATGTCAGGAGAGTGTTTACCACACAAGCATAAGGACCTGAGTTTGGTTCCCATTACCCTCATAAAAACTGAATATGGTGGAATGTGTCTGTAATTCCAGTCCTGGGAAGGCAGAGGCAGGAAGCTCCCAGGTGTTCTCCAAATTCATACAGAGATACAAACAATAACATGAGGAAACTCAACTTTTGTCATTCACATGCATGTGTACTTACATTCATATATCACATATAAGCATACTTAAAAGAATTAAAAACCATGTACTAAAAAATCAAAACACAAACTAACAAAACAATCAAATTTATTTTCCTCAAGTACTTTCAAGCTAAAAGTCCCAAGGATATAGTATTTTTTAAAAACAAAATGGTGATTTTTTTCTTTCTAAATTCTTCCTATACCCCACAAACAATAATGCATGTGGATATATATATATATAATATATATATATATATATATATATATATATATGTTTTTAAAGAAATCGTTTGCCTGAGCATGGAAACCCACATATTTAGAACAGATTTCTTGCTGAGGTTTCTACTTAATTTCCAATAAAAATGTTGTATTGAATGTAGGATGGAGAAATGAAATTTTTGCAGTGTGTTATTTAGTGACATCTGCTTGTTTGATTTAGGCCACTGTAAAAACCTGCAAGAGTTGAACGTCTCAGACTGCCAGTCTCTCACAGTGAGTAAGACAGATTTTTCTACTGTTGTTAGGTCCAAACTTCTCACACTGGAGAGCCAGTGGGCACAGCACACACTCTGTATGCATTTGGGGTTGACTATGGAAAAAGCAAACTATATTAAACATTGGCAAAAACATTTGCCCCCTCTGTACAATGTTATCATTAATCTTGTGGCTATGTGCTCTGTGTTGGAGCCTCTGGAAGATGGAAATTCTTTAATGGTCACATAAAAATCAACTGTGTTTATGTGTCACATGTGTTTATGAGACAGAAAGTACTGGGTCCCAGCAAGGTTTATAGACTTATTTTGGTGGGCTTCATGACTATTAGTAACCATACCAAAGAAGATGGAAATGAAAATATAACCCCAGATTCCTGGCCCTGGCCCCTTGTCTTGCTCTCTACCCCAAATGTGTCTTCTACACTGTGAGCACACAATACCCTTTCTGTAGGCAGGTCTGACAAAATCACTCCATCTTCCATCACCCATACACTACTGGGAAAAAAATCAAACCACCTTAGCATTAGTGAATCCTGGAAACTCTCTGCACTCTATTTTCCTTTCCAGCCTCATCTTGTTCCACTCTGTGTACACAGCAAGTTCCAATGGCCATGCACTAGGTTTTGTTCATGCAGTCTGTTTCCTTTTTCTGAGACAGGGTGTCACTATGTAGACCAGACTGGCCTCAAGCTCAGAGAGATCCACCAGTCTGTACCTCTTAGGTGCTGGGGTTACAGGAGTGTGCTACCACCCTGGCTTTTGTTCTTGCTTTGCCCTTTCCCTCACCTGTAGGGGAAGCTGTAGCCACACAGTCAGGCACACCAGTAGCCAGCCCTAAGTAGGCGTGGCTACAGCTTCCCCTACACTCACCCTCAAGCAGAGTTTGTGTTTTGATAAGGTTTAGCATCTATGTCACTTCCTCTAAGCCGTCACTGTGTCTCAGGACTGCCTTCACAGCTGCTCCTCTATATTCCCATCAGAAGTAGCTGCTAACTATAGTACTCCGGCTCCTCCACAAACGTAAGAGACAACAAACTCACCAGAATAGGTCCATCAGTGGCTGAGAAGACCCAGGTTTAAGCCTTTGCTTAAGAAAAACATAAGGTTTCAACAGCATTTAATGTCTAATTCCACTATATGGTAAGGCATAAGGGCGATGAACGTAGATCCCGTCTTATGTTGCTCTGAGTATGTGCCGTAATTGACATGAGAAGGATGAAGGGTAATCTAGTAAGGCAGGCTAAGCAGGGAGGAGGACACAGTGTGTGTCTCACTGACCCCAAGGAGCAGGTTGACAATTCGCAAAAGGAAGAAAGGAAACAGGTTCAAATCTAAGTGGGCTGGAAGACACTCGGAGAAAAGTGGCCCAAATAGGCAGGTAAGAAACACACTGAACGTGGGAGCCCAGACTGGAGAGTCAGGGACGCTAACTTCTGCTGAAGCCATGCCAGTGGGGTGTTGGGGCACAGATACAATTGCAGTGGGCTGTGAAATGGAAAAGACGAAAGAAAGTAAACTACTGTTTCCAGAAAATGGCTGAGGGGGTAGGAGGAACAGGGACAGGAAAACCCAAACAGGGCTATAGAAGCCAGTGGAGGCAGGCTACCCAACCAATTAAGCAAGTCTCTGAGGAGAGAGAGAGAGAACAGAAGAAACCTGACTGTGGAATGACCCTCAGCACACACAAACACCAGGCAGACACCAAGGCCCTTCCCACAGGTAACAAGATGCCTGAAACTGGCTCCTCAGTGTCCCTTCCTGCATTGTACACAGTAACATTGCCTCATAGTCAGTTATCCTTCTCAGATGTATGCTGTGTTTTAACGTTAAGTCACTCGAAGTCCCCACAATGCCATTTCATGGTCCTGGAACCCATTTTTCTGTCTACCTGACTATCACTGCTCTCACCATGACCACAGCCTGGCTACGTTTGTTCCTCCTTTGAAACATGCTCCATCTCTGCTTTTCCATAAACCTCAGGAAAAGTAACTTTTAAAAAATAGCATCGTAGAAATAAAAACAAATTGATGTTATTCACTCAAAGTGAACACTTTAATAATAATAATTCATGGTATATGCACAGAATTATGGAACCAGCTCCAAATAATAATAATTATAATTTCCAAACATTTTCTTCATCCTTGAGAGAACCCGTATCCATTAAATCACCTCTCATTTTATCCTAACTCCTTAGCACCATGTGATTCCATTCTTCTGAGGAGTAAAGTTTTTTTCTGTGAAGCTTATCTTCCCATTTTCAGAGCAGAACATTTATTTTCCCCAAAGGTGGAAGACACTTTGAGTAAATAAGACATCAACATGAAAGTACTAAGACCTTTAGAACACTTCACCTCTTTTCTCCTGATACAAACATGAAGTCTTTAAATTAGCTGTCTGCTTCCCACCCACCAGGCCACTGCTCTAAGCCGGGTCAGGTGACCTTCCTTTCATTGGCTCATGCATCAACACAGCAAGCTGCTACTTTATGTTCAGCAGTGTCCCCAAGAAAGCAAGGGACAGATAGACAGGTGATAGAATCCACAAGAGAAAAAAATTTCTTTTTCTCTGCTTGGGCTGTTTCTCTACCAGCAAGTGCAGAAAGGCCCCTTGGTCAAGAGAGACTACCATCTTTGCTGGCATTTTCTTCAGATCTCTGATGAGGATTAAAATGGCGTTGCTGGGAAATGGATTCATTTTTTCTATGGATATTTTTAGCACCTGCTATGTTAAAACTATCCCATTAGGTGTTAGAGGGAATTTTAATGTTAGTTAAATTTTTAGTTCTTCCCTCGGGGAACATTAGCTCTGCATATGAATACAAAATTGCATTCTTTGAATTTGGCCTTCTACTAGGAAAGCCGACAATAGCCATCTGCATTGAGTTTGTGAACATCAAAGTCTTGTCCAAGTTCGAGATCTATAAAGGGCTAGTAATTTTATCCAGCTCCGTTTTACTGTTGTTTTCCCCTTGGAGACATAGGCTGGGAGACAGGCTTACATTTAAAGATGTGGGTAACATCCATCCAAAGAGCTTAGCTATATGTAATCTCTTGTGAAGTGTATCGCACTGAGAAATCTGAGTCCCATGTGTTGTAGACAAATTCCTGAGCCATTTAGCAGGGTGCATGCTCAAATACATTTTATGTCCAAACATTTCAATATTGAGTCTTGTGTTCTCTTAAGTACTGAGAACGGGAGTGGCCTGAACTTGTTTGGGTGACTAGGAGTCCCCAGAAAGGTGAAGGCAGAGAAAGGGGTTGCTGATGCAGCTCGGGGGAGTCACATTCCCCCACTGCACACTGCACACAATGCTCACACTATCCCATCATTCTGAGGCTTCTAAAGACAGCTAAGCCAGCTCTCTCCCCTGTCCTTGTCAGAGGGCTAAGCCAGCTCTCTCCCCTGTCCTTGTCAGAGGGCTAAGCCAACTCTCTCCCCTGTCTTGTTCTATCTCACTTATATCCTCACTGAAGTGTTTTGCTAAGTTCATGGTCTCTGTGAGCCCCGCTTGACACTTAACATTTTCAAAGACAGGTTTGCACATGTTAAAGTATGGTGCTACATACGATGACGGCTGTCTTTGATTTTTGAGGGAAACTTGTAATATATTTACTGTATTTGTCTACACATATCTGAATCCTACATTCAGTGATCTAGTGACTAGAAAAATTGCTAATAGCTTGAGCACAGTGCTTTTCAAAGGTCCCACTTGTCCATATGATGTTCAAACAGGCTTCCCTATGCAGAGTCCCTGGGTCTTGTTTAAGATAGGATTTGCTGCCCAGGAAATCCCTCACTGGATGACTAACCACCAACCACTGTGCCCCAGGTTTTGCTATGGTAAATATCCATGCATCCTGGAAACAGTGAGGAATGCGATGTCCAACTGGTCCTGATACCACTGAAAATCAGTTTTTGCCATCCCTAGTGGTGTCTCAGCTGTCCTGCCCATCTGAATTCTCTAAATCACTTCTCAAAGCCAGTGATAATTCACCTCCTCCAGACAGATACCAGTAGTGGGCTATCCTTTTCTAGACAATGTCCTGAAATGTGCTCAAAGCACAGTTATTTAAAACTGGCTGATACCTGGTGGTATTCCAGGGAGATTCAGCAACCATCATTGAATAAATAAAGACCTATTGTTAACTCTATATCTCCTCTCCTCTTCTTTCTTTCCTTTTGTTTTAACAAGGTTTCAGACTGTAACTCAAGCTGGACCGAAACTCATTATGTAGCCCAGGTTATCATTTAACTTGAGGTGATCCTCCTGCCTCAGTCTTTCCAGTTCTGAAAATATAGGCATGCACCATTATGCCTGACAGGTACTATATTTTCTATATTTTTATATGCAAAGTAGCTCATTGCAGTCAAAGCTTGACACTCATCTGGCCTTTTTCAACTTCAGTTCAAGACTAGCATTGCTTCTCAGCTCAGCCATAGCCTTCAGTCACTTCAGCTTAATTCCCTCTCTCTAGCCCCAATCCCAACACTGGATCTTGTGCCTTCAATACACCTTGTGTATTGTCTATATTTTATGTCTAAGTTAGGGTGTCTGTTTTCATGAAAAGATATCATAACCACACCATGACACCACAGCAACTCTCACAAAGGGTCACATTTAATTGATGTGGCTTATAGTTTCAGAGGTTTAGTACAGTACATTATCATCATGGTGGGACTAGGCCACATGCAGACAGGCATAGTGCTGGAGAAGGAGCTGAGAGTCCTTCATCTTGATCCTCAGGCAACAGGAAGTGAACAATTTCACTTGGAATAGCTTGAGCATAGGAGACTTCAAAGCCCACCCCCACAGTGACACTTCCTCCAACAAGGCCATACCTACTCCTAATAAAGCCACACCTCCTAATAGTGCTACTCCCTATGGGGACCATTTTCTTTCAAACCACCACATTTTAGTTTTGAAATATATAAATTGATACCATATCAGAATTATCAATAATTTGTTAAACATTTATTTAGGTTTTTAAATGTATCATGCTCAGAACCACAGAAATTTAGTCCACACAGACAGATGACATGCCTGGGTTAAACATGCCATACCTTTAAATGAAGTCCAGTTGTTGAGAGAGTTCATTATTCCAATCTTTCAGAATAAATTTAAAAGCAGGCCAGTTTGTGACCACATTTCTGTATCTGGGCAGTCAAAAGTCACACTGTGATATTTGTGTCACATAATGGAATTTGCAAGAGTTTACCTATTGATAAAACATCATTGTGAGGTAATGACATTTTATTTCTAAAGAAAGGTGAAAGGAGGGGGCAATGAAGCTTCACACAACATGAGTAGTTTCTACTTTTTTTTTTTTTTTTTTTTTTTTTTTTTTTTTTTTTTGAGACAGCGTTTATCTGTGTAGCTTTGGAGCCTATCCTGGCACTCGCTCTGTAGACCAGACTGGCCTCGAACTCACAGATATCCAACTGCCTCTGCCTCCCAAGTGCTGGGATCTAAGGTGTGCGTCACCAACACCCGGCTAGTTTCTACTTTTTATTTGAAGTAGTATCAAAGAATATGAAGGACCAAGTTATGCATGAATATTTTTCTAGGACAGGAAAAGAGATGAGAGATAATGGAGCAATTGAAAATTCTCTGAGGGTTTGATACAGTTTCTCTTTTTCTTTTGTTCTGCAGGATGAATCAATGAGACACATTTCTGAAGGCTGCCCTGGGGTCCTGTATCTCAACCTGTCCAACACAACTATCACCAACAGGACTATGCGCCTCCTGCCCAGGTATGCCGGGCTGTCTGTTAGATGGAAGTAGGATCTCATAAGTACTTTAGGCTGGCCTTGAACTCATGCTTCTCCATCTTCTGACTAATAGGACTTGTATTATTTGTATCACATTGACACATTGAAAATGTTGTGCTCTCCTAGGCTTTGATTTGTTCTAGTTGACCTCAGAGATAATCCCCCTCATCAGCACCGAGTGAGCCATGGCAGCATGATGAGAGGACAACCTCTTTCTCATTCCTGAGCTGGAGTCTTTACTGTCCTTCGATGGCAGGTACAGCTGACCCTTGGCTTTCTGTCTCAGCCAGTGTTTTTGTCAGTCTTGCAGCAATGCACCCAGTAGCTTGAGACAGACCTTCCTGTCTCTTTCTGCTCCCCTTCCTGGGCATTGGAGCTTGCCCCCAACTTTCTTTCTAGTGTCTGAGACCTTTCTCTAAAAGAACTCCAACATGCCTCTTCCCCAGACTGCTGTCCAGCTTTCAGGTCCCCTGTGTCACATTGAGAGGCCACCACTTCCAGGGAGCTTACACTGCTGAGTTTTGACCGTCTATCAACTTTGATGTCCCTAGAGTATGGCAGCTGCCATTCCCTAGCCAGCACATCTCTGGTGAAGGCACAGGATAGCATAACATCTGGCAGAATTGTCAACTTTCCAAAATTTTTCTTACTTAGCTTTTCCATGTTTACTGTGGAAAGACTAGCCAGGTATTGTATCTGGTCTTAGGGAGATGTTCTACTATGACATTGGGAAAACAGTCCTCAAACCATTGTGAAAGACTGAATGCTTCTTGAGACTATAACTTTTGAGCTCCTTTCAAAATTAACAATAAGACAAAAAATTCTGGGTGACGACTTTCCTTATGTTCCAACTCTAACAGTTGTCTGCAAATTGGCAAACCTCAGGAAAGTGGCATGGTACTTCCGGTTTTTGTCAATGCTGCAAAACCTTCCTTTTAGAGTTCCTCCAGATTCTTTAAAACATAAGGAATCTTCACCTAGCCAGGCACTTAGTAAACATTCACTTTTTATTCCTATATATCTTTTAAAACTCAGGCATGTAATTAATTTAGAATTTATTTCAGTGATAAAAGAAGCAATGAACCAAACTGGAGGTCAACGAACTATTCCCCAGGTGGTTTTGTGTGACCCACTGGCCACGGTTTTACATTCTCCATCTGTAATAGCTGATCTTCCAACATTATCTATTGACTGTAGCTGTGTGTGGTTCTTCCTTTCATATTTAAAATTTAGACAGGCATAAGTGCTTAAACACATTCATTATTAGTACCTCTACATATAGCTGTGCCCACATCTCGGGGGTTTTCACAGCCATTGCATCCTGTCCCGTTCTTCCTTCAGTGACTCATCCCCAGTAGCTTGCAAAGGCTGATGGGAAATAGCTAAGATGACACACACACACACACACACACACACACACACACACAAAGACTTGAATTATTGTTTTGGCAATTGTTTAGATTTAAACTGATGGAAAAGGCAATTTATAAAGTAGATTAAACTTAAAAGTTTGCCTTGCCTGTAGCCAGCAAATAGCATAAGAATTGAGATAATATTTTTTTTCTTTCAACCCTGTAAGACGATCTGATTTAGCAGCAAAAGCATTAATGCTATTGCCAGGTGTGTACACTCTGGGCACATGTCTCAGTTGCCTAACTGTGTTCTGTGATGTAATGGACGTGACGTTTGAGAAAATGACCATAATGTAACTCATAGAACTATACTCATGCCTCAGCAGCAGCAATCAGCTTATAGTGGGCTATCTCCATAAGAATTTGGCAAAAATTAAGCAAAGTATTGTACAAGAACCTACTGGCTATATGGAATTGACTATAATACTGTATAGTTTATTATTATTTATAAGTCATATGGTACCTAACCTTTGTAGTAAGACAAAAAACATTTTACAGAACATATTTGCACACTATTTTGGAGAATAGTTAGATATTTATCACTATATTAATACTTAAAGATAAAATAATTTATATGTAATCATCATCTTAGGAATAGAGTATTTTTATACTTTTCAAAGTTAAAAAAATCTCTTAATAAAATTTTTGTTTTGGTCAGAAAAATTTTTAAGTTATTAATACATGTCTTTTTTTGTTGTCATCCATTAGTTGCAGCCTTTCTGAATGTCTTCTATCTTTATTTACTAAATGGTCCTTTCTGTGTTGGAATATGAGAGCAAGTATCTTCTTAAACTTTTCATTTCAAAATGACACAGCAGAGCTAGGTAATTATTTCTAAATAAGAATTTGGAAAAAGTGTATTAGACTTGTTAAATATTATTTTCACTTTTCAAACAAGTAGCCTATATTCTATTTCCCTTTTGACTCAATACTTGGAGAAGAATTCTTTGTTTAAAGTGGTTGGTGCTTCAGTGTTTAAACTTCTGTCTTTAATTGTGGAAGAAGTATGGACTGAATTAATTCTGCTTTTTGGAATTCAGATTTCTTCAAGGACTAGTTTATAATTAGTTTCAGCATGCACATGAATGTTTAAAGTGAAGATAATTTGTTTAAGAGTACAAACTTCTGTGTATAAGTGTATGTTTATACATAGATCTTCTTGACACGTCATAATGTATCAGTGATATTAGTCACTGATTATAACTAAGCTCATAGTTTATTTTTATTTTATGTATGAAGATAAAGTATCATGCTTTATCATAAATTATAGCATTTTTCCCACATAAAATGGTATTCTTCTTCCTGGTTAATGGTTTTTCGTGATTTGTGTTGTTTTTTGAGACAGACTCTCACTGATTGGACTAGGTTGCCATCAAACTTGCAATCCTCCTGCCTCAGCCTTCTGAGTGTTGCAGTGACAGGCCCACTGCCATACTGAGCTGAGTTGGCTGCTGGCACCCTCACCTTTGCTTTCATTGTTTAGGCTTTTTGTGGAATTGCTCTATGAATCCCCGTCTCTTAAATCTTTGTCTTACTGGTTTTTAGTTGTGTTTTATGTGTAGCATGTAGCAAATTTCTATTTTATTTTTGGTTTTTGAAAACAGGGCTTCTCTGTAGCCCTGGCTCTCCTGCAACCCATGCTTTAGACTAGATTTGCCTTGAACTCAGATTCACCAGCAGTCGGGAGGCAGAGGCAGGCAGATCTCTGTGAGTTCGAGACCAGCTTGGTCTACAAGAGCTGGTTCCAGGGCAGCCTCCAAAGCCACAGAGAAACCCTGTCTCGAAAAACAAGACAAACAAATAAATAAACAAACAACAAAAAAAGTGGGCTGCCCACAGCTCTTTCTCATTATTCGTTTGTGGATTTTTCTTGGAGGGGAGGGGCTGGGGGTTGTACCACATGTTCCTATGGAGGTTAGGGTGATTTGAGGGACTCAGGTTTCACTAAGTCACTCTTCAGCCTAGAGCTATCCATGGTCACCAGGCTTTGCTGGTGAAAACACCTTTACCTGCTGAGCCATCTTGCAGGCCCATCCTTTATTCTAGGAACATCTCTGCCTGGTACTATTTTCTGATTTTAATTCTTTCCAGTTATTTCTGTTCCCATAGCCTTGGCAGCACTCTGCCGTGCTTCACACAGCACCCTGCCCATTCTGCCTCTGCTCTCCTTTCCTCTGGTCTGCACTGACTCATGCCATGGGCAGTCGTGTCTTATCTAGACTATTCCCTGCTGTCTCTAACATTAGCTAGTTGAACATACCTGTGTGTGTTGCCCAAGAGAAGCCCTGAGTTCTGGCCATCTTGTTCTTCATGCTTGTCTTCCTTGCAGAGGGGACGCCCTTCCTTTCCTACCTAATTCTTAGCTCTCGGCATGGCATCCGGAAGACCAGGGAGTTCTCCTTTCTCTGCATCTCAGCGGAGCACTCACTCATTTCCCCTTCTGGGAGCACACGTGGGAACAAAAAAAATGATTTTTGAGAAGGCGTGTGTGTCTTGTTGGGATTGCTCAGGATGATCTTCAACTTTGGGCTCAAGTGATTCTCCTGCCTCAGCCTCCCAAACAGCTGATGCTCCAGGACCACATTGCTGTACATGGCTTGAGTCTAGTTCCTTAATGGATCCTTTTATGCTGTAGTGAGTGCCCCTTTATTTGGCTTTGGATTTTCTCATATACCAGGGTTCTCTGTTATGTAGTCTCACCAATGTCCATCAAAGAGGAGCAGCCACAGCAAGATGTCCTGCTCATGGGACAACCTCAAGTTCACTCTCATTGTGAGGCTACCTCTTCCATTTAGATTTTCTAGAATATTCTGCCTCTTGAAGTCAAAAAGTCCCAAACTCAAAGAATCTACCTGCAAATTCCCATCTTCTTAGTCTAGGCCTTATCTTGGTGGTTTTGATAGAAATATTTTGATAGAAATTTCCATTGAGGGGGCTGGAGAGATGGCTCAGAGATTAAGATCACCGACTACTCTTCCGGAGGTCCTGAGTTCAATTCCCAGCAACCACATGGTGGCTCATAACCATCCCTTATGAGATCTGGTGGCCTCTTCTGGTGTGCAGATATACATGGAAGCAGAATGTTGTATACATAATAAATAAATAAATCTTTAAAAAACAGATTAAAATAAAAAAGAAATTTCCGTTGAATACATGGTATTTTACTCTTTTTAGCAGACCCTGTTGTTGAAGATGGAACATAAAATACTTCAGTTCTTCAGTGGAAACAAAGTCAAAATAAAGAACAAAAATAATTTCTGTGTTTTCTTAAAGATTATACTAGTGGCAGAAAAATAAAAAGAAAACCCATACCCTCAATAAAAAAGTTATCAAATAACTAGAAAAACATAAAACACGCCATAAATAGTCTTTCTCAAGGCAGAAATGGAGTTATCAGGCCCCTGTGCTGGGAAGGTGGTAAGCCTGGTCTTTCTCGGAAGGAAAAACATTTCTTTGCCCAACTCTAAATTACTTTATCAGCGATGCACAAATCTGCCACACTGTTTCACTGTAGCCAACCCGCCTCCACACTCTGGCGGCTTTCTGTCTGAAGCACTGAGAATCCCTAGGAACAAGGTGAGGCTGCTAGGATACCCATGCCTCCTTTTGCACTCAGGATGAGTCCCCTGACCTCTCACTTTGAAGGGATGCTGACTGGAGACTTGCAGCCTGGGAGCCATGGAGCCATTTAGTCTAACAACTTCCTTGTCCTCCGTAGCAGAGGCTTTTAACTTTCAGCCAGTGGCCCCTGCCCCCAAAGGGAAAGAAGTCAGGTGTCCATGAGGTTTGTGTGTGTGTGTGGGGGGGGGGGTTGGGTGTGTATGTGCGCTTGCATGCACACACATGCGTGAGCATACATATAGGTTTAAGCATGTGAGTGCAGGTGCCCTCAGAGGCTAGAGGTGTGTGATCTCCTGGAACAGGAGTAGAAGATGCTGTGAGCCACCTGGCACAGGTGCTGGGAACTGACCTCCAGTTCCCTAGAAGAACAGCATGTGTTCTTAACCATTGACCCATCTCTCCAACCCCTGTTAAAAGGTTTTGATGGTGTGAAATCTCAGTTTTCACTACGCTTTAACTGAAATACAGGGGAATACATGAGATGGCTCAGTGCGTAAAGTCACTACCCTCCAAACCACCCGAGTTCAATCCCTGGGCTCAACATGAAAGGAAGAAAGAACCAGCTCCTAAAAACTGTCCTCTGACCTCCACTTGAGTGCACACACACACACACACACACACACACACACACACACACACACACGTGCTCCTGTGCACACAGACATACAGTAAAAACTTTAAATACTAAAAGAATATATAGATTTTAGCCGGGAGTTGGTGGTGCATGCCTTTAATCCCAGCACTTGGGAGGCAGAGGCAGGAGGATCTCTGTGAGTTCAAGGCTAGCCTGGTCTCCAGAGCAAGTGCCAGGATAGGCTCCAAAGCTACACAGAGAAACCCTGTCTCGAAAAACCAAAAATAAATAAATAAATAAATAAATAAATAAATAAATAAAAGCATATATGGATTTTATAGACTGCCAAAACTATTATAAAAATAGTCAAGTAAGTTTCTTAATTCTCATTTTTGATACTTACTGATCATATGGATTTAAGGAGGTAGAATGATAGGTTCAGGTAAGATAGAGACCTCATGTGACATCCTCCAAATTCTTGTTAGATGAGCATTGTTGTGGAACAATCTTTTTGTACACTGAAGACGTGTCACTTGGATTGGCTTAATGAAAAGAGCTGGCTAAAAACAAGCCTAAGCTATCGGCCAAACTTTCATAATTAATAATGTCTCTGTGTGGTGATTTGGGAGCTGGATGGCTTGACAGAGAAAGATTTACCGCAGAGCCTCCACTCCTTTAAATGAAAAAAAGATGGTACAAACTTCATAGAAACATAAAGATGTTGGCCTGGGACTAGCTTAGTTAATAAAGTGCTTGCTTTGCAAGCCTGAGACCTGAGTTTGATCTGCTAGAAACTATGTACAAAAGAAAAAAGCAAGTTGTGATCCTTGAGTTTGTAATCCCAACACTAGGGAGTCAGAGAGAGACAGATTTCCTGGAATGCTGACTAGTTGGCTAGCACACTTGGCAATAAAAGACCCTATCTCAAAACACAATGTTAGGAATAACATTTGAAGTTGTCCTTTGGTATGTGTGGGGGCAGGCACATAAGCAAGTGAGTACACACACATAGACATGCATACACACAAACATTGACAGACACACCCAGACATGCATGCACCCACACATACACTGACATAAGTACACAGGCATGCATGCACACACATATAAACTCTGACAGACACACTGGCATGCACACAAAAAATACTGACATAAATACACAGGCATACATGCATACACACACAAACACTGATAGACACATAGGCATGCATACACACACAAACACACACACACACACACTGACATAAACACATAGGCATGCATGCCTGCACACACAAACACAAACACTGACATATATACACAGGCATACATGCATAAACACAAATACTGACACACATACAAACACTGACAGACACACCCAGGCATTCACACACATGCACATGCTCACACATGCACACACTATAACACACACACACACAGACATGCATGAGTACACACACACAAACACTGACATACACACACATAGCATGCATGCATACACACATAAACACTGACACACAGGCATGCATATACACACATACAAACACTGACACACACAACCAGGCATGCATGTACACACACACAAACACTGACACACACACCCAGGCATGCATGTACACACACACAAACACTAACACACACACACACACACACACACACACACAGGCATGCATGCACACACACATTTTGGTCAGTAAATTAAAAGAGCAGTATATTTCTTTGAGGTAGTAGTAGCAGTAACAAGGCACAGATTCTCAAAGTCTACTGTGCTCCTTTGTTTTCAATGATCAAAATACCCCTCCTGATAACACCATTGGGTCTACAATACCCCTCCTGATAACACTACTGGATATGCAATAACCCTCCTGATAACACTATTAGATCTGCAATAACCCTCTGATAATACTATTAGCTCTGCAATAACCTTCCTGATAACACTATTGGATCTGCAATAACCCTCCTGATAACACTATTAGGTCTGAATACTCATTTAATTCTTTCACACTTCTCAAAGGCAAGAGCAGATGGGATCAAATTCATGACAAGTAAGAAAACTGAGGGTCAGGAAAGCTGCAAGCTCTGTCGTTTGCTAAGGGATTTCAAAGGGGCACTCATCTTTACTTAGCAGCCAGGAAAGCAATCTGCCACAGGATAGGGAAGTTGTAGTAAGCATCAAGGCTACAACTCTAATTCAATTTGGTCTGAGTCCAAACTCTTGTCTATTTTCCATGGTATTGTACTGCCCACTTCACAGGTCCTGTCTCCACATTAGAGAACTATTAGGACTGAAATCTCAAGTTCCACTCAAGCTGAGAAAGAGAAAGCATTTCTTAGCCCACTGTGGGGCTGGGGAAGGGCGCGTCTTTGGATGTTAGAGAGCTCTCTCTTTCCAGGTCCAGCCCACTGCCACTGTGGTCCAAAGGCTTCCTTGGCTCTTCTGTGGAACCTCATGCACACAGCCATTCCCAGAGGGGACCCTGTGTTCTCAATCAGTAATTCACCATGGAATAGAACCATTAACTCATACAGACTTGGTTTTCAAGTTTAGGGCTAAATCTAACTTATGGACAGCATTTGCATATCTTATTTCCCATTTATGTGAAGACAAACTTGATTTGCAAACTTTGTAAGAGGCAAGGAGGCATTTCCCCCTGCCACTTCTAGCATCCTCATCTGCTGCTAAGCTGTTGCAGATTCCAAACCAAAGGCAGATTGGTAACTGTACGAGCAGACAACAACAGTCCCCACATTGTTGGAATGGCATGCTTCGGAGGGCTTCGAGGCCTGTCCACAGAGTGGCCTCAAAACACTGCTCCTTACATGCCAGAGCAGACTCATCCTAACTCCCTCCTTTCCTTCTGGAAGCTCTCATTTTGGTCATTGTGGTAATGGCATGTTTCCTCTGTTCGAACTCCACTGAGATTGACAGCCTCCTGTGTAATTTTTATTTTTCTCAAGTGTTGCCTACTTAGTTACTCACTGTTCTTAGTCCATGCTTAAGCCCCAACACATATCAGTCTTTTCTTAATTATTTTTAATTAACATAAGGAAACCATTACCCACAAAATTGAGCATGTTGAAACCTCTGCTTTTGAAATCATTTTCTTATCAGACCCATTGTAAGAGCCTGCCGTGTTAGGTTTGCCTTTTCTTATCCCAAATCTTTCCCAGGATGGAACAGTTCATTTTCATTATATGTTTAGGAAAGGTTTATCTTCCTCAACATTTGGCATATTAGTTTGGCAAAGGTGAGAGCTAAAAACAAGAAAGCAAACTCTAACTTGGATTTCAGCAACAAATTAACTTCCAGATAATGTGCATGCAAGGCTCCTCCTACTCCCAGACAGTCTTACCCCACCGAGTTTCTCAAAAACCTAGCCAGATTCTTTCGTTGCCTTTGAAACCATGCACTATCTGCCCCAGTGCTAAAACCCCCTTTCCTTAGTAGGAAGAGAGGCAGCAATTGTTAAAGTGCTGACCATCTGCGAGAAGGGGGCAGGATGAGTGCAGCTTTAGTTCTCTTTGTCACCGTGGCTCGGGAAAGATGTGAGAAAAACTCAAGTGTTGGCTTCCCCTCCTCCCTTCTCTGCCCCATCGCTCCAGGTACTTCCCCAATTTACAGAACCTCAATCTGGCTTACTGCCGAAAGTTCACGGACAAAGGCTTACAGTACCTGAACTTGGGGAACGGATGCCACAAACTCATCTATCTGGACCTTTCCGGCTGCACCCAGGTTTGTGGTCTCTCAGTCTTCTCTATCTTGCAGCGGGCGGGCGGGCACGTCCTCCTCCCGAGAGCCAGCTGCATGCAGCCCTCATGTCGCACCACAGCTGTGCATAGAGGGCAGGCAGCACACTCTGCTGAGGTTTTAAATTACATGGCCACAGCTGCCTAAGTTTTCTCCAGGATTGCTACTATAGGCGCCTGGCTTCTGTCCACAGGCGTGTCACATCAACAAACAGGCAGAGCTCATTGGATGATGAAACGGACCACTTCTGAGCACAGTGAGAGGGCAGAGTCCAAATCTCCAAAACTTTATAGAGCTGCTAAGATCCAAACAAATGGGGTGGGGGACATAGGAGATTCCTGACGAGTCACGTGGGCCTCTCAGGGGGTAAAATGCTACAAGCAAGAAATGTGAGAAAGGAAAGTCCTACAACAAGGACTGTACGTGTTTAAAACTGCATTGCACCCATGTGCTAAATACTGCGAAGATTCAAGGTCTGCGTGGGAAGACGCGTTAAATTGAAGGAACTGGGATTAGGGGAGTTGGGCAGGAAGCCAGGGAAAGCTGTGGAGGCCTGGGCCTGGCCGCAGAAGCATTTACTGCCTCATCTGTAGTTTTTATAGCTCCAGCTATACTTCTTATAACTGATGTCCTACTATGTTCTTTTTAATACAACACGGGTGAGAGCTAGCTAAAATGAATCACAACTAGTTGTTGTTGCCGCTTGCCAAGATTCCAGGTGGTTGAAGAAACTGTCTGTTACTGCACATCCGCTAGAAGCCTATGTGCAGGTCAAGCAATGAAAGACCTGGAGGTGTGTCTGTGGGGCAACGGATGGATAGAATTCTCATGCAGACATACTGCTGCCAGAGCGTGGTTTCCTAGTGTTCTAGGTGCAGAAGGATTGGGCGAGGACTCGCTAAGGTTAGGAGTGTGGAGAATGGATGCCTTCCTGAAACTGGCCTGTGATGTGCATCAGCTCTGACCAGTCCTTAAGATGGAGTCACCCTTGTCTTCCTCAGTTTGCCTAAATTTCAGGTAGCTTCTTGACCCTGGCCCTCTGCTATATCTTTTTTTTTTTTTAGAGCACTTATTCAGAAAACCTGGAACTGTAGGAATTGTACATTCTTTTTCTTCCTCCTTTGAGGTGAAAAGCTTAACAAAAAAATCTTTGTGATAGTTTTACAACCTAGGAATGTCTTCCTTCAGGATCCGGGAGCATCCCTTTGAAATAATCACATCAAAGAAGATAGTGTCTCATCTGAGGGAGGATACAGCCCTAACTTATATGAGTACCAATTAGGAAACACAGACACTCCTTTCTCAGAGAAAAGTATTTCCAAATACAGAGATAGCTTCATGTGCTTGACAAATGCCATCAGCCAACCCCCCTAATTATAAATCCACTAGGACTTCTCTAGCTGCTCATTCTGCATCTAAACCACCATATTGGGCCTTCCCCCTCATGCTTCTTAGTTTCCATGTGGGTGTTTATTGTAGCCACAACACACAATAACACACACACACACATATACACACGAAATACACATTCACACACACTCATACACACACTCATGCAATATACATTCATACAGACACTAAAGCACACATCATGCACACATACTCATGCACACACCATCTATACACATTCATACACACACTCTTGAAATACACACTTATGCACACACTCATGCACATACACATTCATAACACACTCAAGCACACACTCATGCACACATACTCATGCACACACACATTCATACACACACTCATCTATACACACTCATAGACACACTCATGCACACACTCAAGCACACACACCCTCACACACACATACTCATGTACACACATTCATAACACTCATGCACACACTCATCTATACACACTCAAGCACACACACTCATGCACACATACTCATGTACACACATTCATACACACTCAAGCACACACACTCATGCACACACACATTCATGCGTGCACATTCTATGGGCAGTTATCTTCAGATACTGTAGAATCTAGGTAAGAAGTTTAAATCTGTGTTCTACTGCCAAACATACCTTGTCTGTCACTGAAAATTGAGCCAAGGTTTACACACATGAACGCCTGGTTTAAAAGTAAGCAAGTACAGTCTAAGGCTAGAGCCAACGTAGTGGGGGTGCACCCAGTATGGCAGTGGTAAGTTGGAACTGAGTCAGCCTTCTCCCTTTGAGATGGGGCATGTTCTCAACCTCAGTTTGCAATCCCGTTTCTGTCTGATAATGTGTGTGCCTTTATACATACAGTGACACCTGTAACTCATTGCCTGTTTGGCTTTGGTTGCTATACAGATTTGGTCTGGATGTGTGAGAAAAAAAACTCTTGGGTTGGGGAGAAAGCTCAATCACAAAGCCTTGCACCTGTGCTGACCTGAATTCAATTCCCAGAACCAACATCTTTTAAAAAGCCAGGAGTGTTAGTGTGCTTCACTTGTAATCCCTTACCACTTGGATGCAGAGAGAGAGAGAGAGAGACAGACAGAGAGAGAGAGAGAGAGAGAGAGAGAGAGAGAGAGAGAGAGAGAGGAGAGAATCCCTAGGCTTGCTGGGCAGCCTGCCTAACTAGCCTAGTCACCAAGTAACCAGCCTCCAAGGTGAGCAGCAGGCCAGTAAGTCTGAAAAATTGAAACAGATGGCTGTTGAAGACAACTCAAGGTTGACCTCTTGCCTCCACATACACACAGGTACATGCGCACACACTCACACATGAACATGCACACGTGTGCACACATGAACACAAATGCACACACACACACATGCTCATGGAATGAATACTAATGCATGCACATACTCATACACATGCACACACACGTGAACATGCACACATGTGCACACATACACATGTTCATGGAATGAATACTAATGCATGCAGATACTCATACACATGCACACACACGTGAATATGCACACATGTGCACACATGAACACAAATGCACACACTCATACCCTACACACACGATTGAAATGGTCTTCCTAATTTTATTTTGTAAATTGCAAATCACAA
The DNA here is from genome assembly GCF_003668045.3 of Cricetulus griseus. Lineage (NCBI taxonomy): Eukaryota > Metazoa > Chordata > Mammalia > Rodentia > Cricetidae > Cricetulus > Cricetulus griseus. The sequence continues at coordinate 172,953,775 of NW_023276806.1, forward strand.
GTGTTTGTTTCCTCTATTCATCCCTTCTCCATTTTATTTGTTTGAGAATCCAAAAGAGACTTGATTCTTGAGGCCAGGACACTAGGAAAATTGAGCTCTAGCCAGAGTCCAGAGCACTGGGAGGAAGACTGGGGTCACTATACTAAGCACAGACCTCAAGTGGAGGAACACTGTAGTTTTACAAAGAGCCCTGCAAGTTTGCTGTCTGCTCACCACTCGGGGTCAGTCTGCCTAGCTGCCTCCTCCACTGAAATTTCAAATAAGGAATCTAGTAACCCACTGTCTTAACAATTTCCCCATTAGAAAGAGATTCTGGTTTTGGCCTAGAGTTTCAAGGGCTGTGATAAAACACCATGATGAAAGCAACTTGGTGAGGAAAGGGTTTACCTTAGCTTACAGACCCACAGCACAGTCCATCACTGAAGAACCAGGAGCTGATGCAGAGACCATGGAGGGACACTGCTTACTGGCTTGTTCCTCATTGCTTTCTCAGCCTGCTTTCTTATACATTCAGCACTACCAGCCCAGGGATGGCACCACCCACAGTGGACTGGGCCCTCCCACATCATTCACTGCATTAAGAAAATGCCCCACAGGCTTGCCAACAGTGCAGTCTCATGGAGGCATTTTCTCAGTTGTGGTTCTCTTTCCTCAGATAACTCTAGCTTATGCCTAGTTAATAAGAACACCAACCAGGACAGACCTGGAAACTAGAATATGTCTCCTATGTTTGGAAATGGACCCTAAGAAGTTATATGTACCAAGAAGAAATATCCTAGTAAGACAAAGACCCCTGGGTGATTTTCGATGGTGTTTGCCGAGTGTCTGCTGCATGGCAGACATGGTTAAGGGTAGGGTGGCACACTTTTCTTTCAGGAACTTGGGATTGACATAAAGTATAGCAAGGATGAAGCTTAAATGTGGTCACTACTGCCCAAAAAAGTATTGAGAAACAATTGTAGCCAAACATGTTAGAAAAATAAATATACAATGGAGAGCTGTAGTATAGAGTGAAAATCAATTCTGTATGTTTTAGGAATATTCTTCATTCTTTTTGGATTGGAGAAGCAGTCCAGGTGAGTTAAGGCATTAAGTGATGTGACTGCTCTTTTTTGTTTTGTTTTGTTTTTGAGACAGGGTTTCTTTGTGTAGCGCTGGCTGTCATGGAGCAACTGGTCTTCTGATGACTAGCAGGACTGTCCACTCATCTACCTCTGTCTTTCTCAGCTTCTTCTCTGAAACCTCTCACTTCACAACCAGCGCCAAGTCAGGGGGAGCCTTCTGCTCTTCTTGATAAACTAGGGCAAATCTCTATCCTTTCCTTCTCATTAAATCATGATTTTTAAGTTAGCAAAAAGTTTTTACTTCTAATTATTATTAAAATTGTGTGTGTTGTGATATGTGAGGTGTACACATGCCACAGTATGTGTGAGTGTGTGTGTGTGTGTGTTTTAAGATGTGGCGGTGGGTGTACACATCTCTCTCTCTCTCTCTCTCTCTCTCTCTCTCTGTGTGTGTGTGTGTGTGTATGTGTGTTTTAAGATGTGGCGGTGGGTGTACACTTGTCACTGTGTGTGTGTAGAGGTCAGAGGATAATTTGGTGAAGTCAGTTCTCTGTTTCTACCATGTGTGTCCCAGCATTTGATCCCAGGTCTTCAGGTTTGCATGCTATGCACCTATGAACCAGCTCACTCAAAGAAGTTTTTTTCTTATTAGGTGTATAAAAATTTGAAAATAAATAAAGAAAAAAAGAAATATTTTTAAACTACTTGAAATTTCACCCACTGAAATAACAAATTCTACCAGGATCTCATGGCGTAGCTTTCTGGTATTCTCTCCACACACATTTACATGCCTTTAAATTAAAATGTATGATATAGAGTACACACCTTTCATTCAGTATCCTGTACAGTACACAGCTTTCTTCTTCATTAAATATTTAGTGGTAACTTCAGTAGTTACCTAGTGTTCTGTTTTATTTTATATTTATTTACTTAACCACTCATTACTAGCCTGTCAAATTTATATCCATAAAGCCCGTGGTGAATTCTTTATGGCCATATCTTTACATATGTCATAAGCTTTTAGGAATGTAACAGTTAGTGAAAGGATGTAGTTATTTAGTCAGCTTGTTCTTAACTATCATCTTGTACTTATTATGGTCATACATATACACAAATTTTTTTTGTCAGTTTGGCATTAAACAAGGCACTTAGTATTTTTAATTTGTATTTTCTTTATCACTTTAAGGTTAAATGTGTCCACCCGGAAAACACAGCTCTCATCTCAAAGTGACTAAGATCATTTATTCTGAAGCCAAATATTAGTGATTATGGTCCAGAAATGCAGATTCAGTTTACCCTGATTCAGTATTCCAATGCAGAATCAATTTTGTGATGTTTATACAGTAACAGAAGAAACAGACACAATCCAGTGCTTCTCCCGTGCACTGCTGGGAACCTGAGCCAGCAGCTACCACACAACGGAGAACTCAGCTCTGGGCCAGTGTCAGCCTGTTGATGGTGGAGAACAGGATTTTCTTAGGTGAATGCATCTGTAAAGCTTTTATCTGTTTATCAGGATGTGAGGTCTGACACAGAGGTGGGCAAGGAATGTCTCTTTAGGAGGCTAAAGACAGCCAAGAGAGATTGTGGCCGGTTCTGCACCATTCCAGCACAGGAGGCTCTGCATATGCTCACCTTCACTGCCCACCTAAATTTGCTTCGAACGTGTTTGTGACTGAGACTGTTTAGATATAAAATGTCCCCATGGGCTCACGTGTTTGAATTCTTAGTTCCCAGTTACTGGCCACTGGTTTGGAAGGTTGTGGAATCTTTGGGAGATAGGACCTAAGTGGAAGAAGTAGGTATCTGAGGGTGAGGTGGGGTGGGCCTCGAGGTTTACATAGCCCAGCTGTGTATGACCCGTATTTGTCTCCCCGAAATGTGAGCAAATGGTTCTCATGTATTCTGGTGCCACCGAGTGGGCTGACACCTCACCTTCCCCACCAGGATGGCCTGGACGTCCTCAGACTGTAAGCCCAACTGAACCTTTCCTCCGATAGTTGCATCTCATTAGGCATTTGGTCACAGACACCAAGAAGAGGAGCTACTGAAGTAACAGCCCACAAATTGGTCCCTAACTCCAGAAGCTGAATTGAATCTGCATCTTGCTTTGCCAGTGCTGGGACTTGGACTGCATTAAATAGAGCACCTTCTCTAATGGCTGTGAGCAAGAGTGTGTGTGTGTGTGTGTGTGTGTGTGTGTGTATGTGTGTGTGTGTGTGTGTGTGTGTGTGTGAGAGAGAGAGAGAGAGAGAGAGAGAGAGAGAGAATGAGTGTGAGTGTGTGTGCGTGTGTATGCACCTGTGTGTGCATTCATGTTTGTGCACGTGTTTGTGTACATATATGCATTTGTGTGTGCATGTTCACAAATGTGTGTGCTCACATATGTGCATGTGTGCATATATACACATTTCTGTTGAGTGTGTAAGCTGGAGTCAGAGGCTGGCTCATCTGGTGAACACATGCTTAGCTTTAGCTGATATTGTTAGTGTTCTGATTTGGTCAGGCCAATCCCAATGACTTTTTTTTTTTTTTTTTTTGCCCTAGAAAACTCAGAGATGTGGTTTCTACAGCCAAGCTGAGGCTCTGGCTTCCCTAGCTCCTCTCTATGTTTCCATAGTAACACTATCACCCCTGTCATTATTTACATGGTAACATATCATTAAGTATCTTGGGGGTGGAGGAGAGTGGGTTCCTTAAGTAGTCCTTGGTTCTTAGAATCTGACAGGAATACTTCAGTCCTTTCTTTCTGCCCACCGTAAGGAGATTCCATGCGACCCTTGTCTTTTCAGGGACTCGTATTAAACTGTCAGAAATCAATAAGGAATTCATATTTGTGACTGCTCTCATTAAAAGGAACTAAGAAGATAAGCTTTAAATGTTGTTTCCTCTGAATCTTTGTGCATTGAAGAAGGAAACACCCATGGGAAGAAACTTAAGCAAGGATTTCTATTTTTATTTCATATTAGATTTTATTTTCCTTTATTTAATCCCATTCCTCAGTTCCTGGCAACTTCCCTCATCAGGCTGTGCATGGCTCTCTCATTTGACTTATGTCTGTTACTCCACTGCCACCTCCCCAAACTATCTGGTTCCTCCAATCTCCACATGCTTGTGTGTTCTTACAGTGTGGTTCCACGCATGTTCATGTAATACTCAGAAATGATATTATGCTGTTGAGCCTGTGAGATGTGGGGTGGTGTACACATGCCTCTGTGTGTGTGTGTGTGTGTGTGTGTGTGTGTGTGTGTTGTGAGATGTGGAGGCGACAGCTCTCTCTAAGTTATTTAGGCTGAGAAGGCTGGTGTCACTGTTACAGACTGAATTAGGTGACCAGCAAATGCATATATTGAAGTTCCAACCATAAACACCCTAGACAATGCCTTATCTGGGAATTGTATCATTACAAATATAACTAAAATGAAGTCATCAGGGTGGGACCTGATATAGTATGACTGGTGTCCTTATGAGAAATGAAAAATTGGGTACAGGCACACAGACAGGAAGAACACCAGTAGGATGAAGAGAGTCAAAGAGAAAGAACTGGAGTAGATCCTGCCTTCAGGGCCTCAGAAGGACTCAGCCCTATGGATACTTGATTCAAACTTTAGCCTCTAGAACTGGGAAAGGATATGTTCTGTTTGTAATGCAGCTGTTTGTACTGCTTTGTTCCAGTAGACCTACCAAACTGAGATGATACCCTGCTTCCTGTAACAGTGTGAAGTCCAGTCCACTAACCACACAGAATCTGCCCAGCCCTTGGCTGCTGCCACCATGTTTGCAAGGGCTTGTCCCATTCTCCCCTGGGTCTTAGTGTTGTTTCTTCCTAATTAGTCTCCCTATTTTCACCCTGCCGTCTACATGGCTGTTCTCAACACAGTGTCTAGCCTCACCTTTTAAACAACCAAGCTAGTGTCCTTCCTCTGCTTCTTACTGGCTCAGTAAGACAAAGCCTTAGATGGGTCTGGAGGCCCGTGTGCTCGCTTTGTCCTCCAGTTGCCTCTCTGACATCATCTTTCCGAATCTTTCTGACTCTCCATCTTGCCAATTCTCCCCAACAGCACTGGCCTCCTCGATGTTCTCTACAAATGAGCTCCGGCCCCTGGGGTTTTGCCCTGGCTGCTCTCCCTGACTAGAATGCTGTTTCTGCAGATAACTGTATGGCTAACTTCCTCTAAGTCTTTTTCAGTGATCCCATAAATGACAAATAAGTGGGTAAAATGATTTTTAAGGCACCAGGCAACATGCTTCAAAGAGATCCACTTTAGTTGCTGGTTCATTTCAGAGCTCTCTCAGATATATTCTTAGTTCTGACAAAATGTCAAAATGGAAAATATGTGTAGATTAGGCATTCTAAAGGACAAAGCTGTCCTGGGAATTGGAAAGTGGCAGTTGGGAGGCCAGTGATTCCTGGCTTGTCTTTTCCTTTGTCCTTTAACTGAACAGTATTTCTGCAAGGACTCCCCATCGACACTGTCTGTGGTGGTCACTTGCCTACAGGTTTGGAATCTCCAGCTGTACATCACAGAGGTTGTGGTACTGTGTAGGAGGCCAGGCACAGGACGACCACAGGCATGCTGGGAAGGAGGGCTGGGGCTGCCAAGCTCAGCTGAAAGCCAGCTGCTCTGAAAGAGTGGAGAGGGTCAGATGAGGAGGGGAGTTTGGACTGGGATTCAAGCTTAGATGTAGCGCTGGATTGGTAAATGGGCCAAAGGAGAGCTTGCATGAGATGTGTGTCCTGAGCTTTCCCATTCTCTGTTTCTAGCCTTAGTTGCTGCGTGGGCCTTCTCTTTCAGCCTCTGCCTAAACACCCTCATACTGCCTTCCAGCCACAAGGGGCCCAAACTTCCCCTTCAAGATAGTTAATCAGAACCTTCTCTAGAGAGCTTGGCTGACTCTCATTTGTTTCATCCCCACATGGTCTATGGCCTCGTCACATGTACTTCTACTATTGTGCCTTCATCATGCATGTTCTTTGTATTCAATAGTCTCATGTGTTCTCTGTGTATTCAATGTTCTGCTTATTCTCTCTGATGGTAGGGGATTGATGGGGGTTGTCTGTCTGTATGCTGTGAATATGTTTCTCTTATTGGTTGATTAATAGAGCTTTTTTGACCAATGAACAGGCAGGATATAACCAGGTAGGAAGTATAGGTGGGGCTACCAGACTAGGAGAATGCTAGGAAGAGGAGCACAGAGGAGTTGAGAGAGAGAGACACTATGTAGTTGTTGAGGGAGCAAGAGGTCTGGGCATTACCAGTAAGCCAAGACCATGTGGAGATACACAGATTAATAGAAATGGATTGATAACTAAGAGAGAGCTAGCTAATAAGAAACCTAAGCCATCGGCCAAGTAGTTTATACTTTATATAAGCCTCTGTATGTTTTTTGGAGACTAAATGGCCTTGGGACCAGGTGGGACAGAATCCTCCATCTACAGGGGACTTTACTGTATTTGGCTGCATACCCATATACTAAGTATGTGATGCAACTCATGACACAAAGCAAGTTTTAAATCAGTATCTGATGGATCAGTGATCAAAACTACAGACAGCTTCCAGGTGTGGCTAGCCTGGTACTTCAGGCAGAAGCTCAGGAGAAGGCCTAGAAGTTAACTGAGCATCCAGTTTGCTAAAAGAGGTCCTCTTGGTGAGGGCTAAGTCTGTCTACAAATTTACAGTCACAGAAGAACTTAAGAAATGATGAAATACTAAAGTGAAAGCAATCCTAAAAATCATTTCATTTATATCACAAATCAACAAAAATAACGACAATATCCCAGAAGTGTTCAAATGAGACTGAATAATGGCCTATCAATAGTTTCCGTACTGTTAAATCTCAGTGAGGCTGTGAAAGCTGAAGAAACACTGCAAGCTGGAAGACTGCACAGCCAATTCAGAAATCATGGAAGGTTTTCCTTATGCCTATGGTTTGTAGTAGAAGTGAGAAGAAGCCTCATGGGCATAACCAGGGATAGATACACTAACTCTCTTAATTAGTTTCTATTGCTTCAGCATTGCTGCTCATCACTAAAGGAAATCAGGACAGGAACTCAAGCAGGGCAGAATCCTGGAGGCAGGATCTGATACAGAGGCCATGGAGGAGTGCTGCTTACTGCCTTGCTCCCCATGGCTTCCTCAGCCTGCTTTCTTATAGAACCCAGGGCCGCCAGCTCAGGAATGGCACTATCCACAATGGTCTGAGCCCTCCCCCACTGATCACTAAATGAGAAAATGCCTTACAGCTCGATCTCATGGAGGCATTTCCTCAACTGAGGCTCCTTCCTCTGATGACTCTGGCTTGTGTCAAGTTGACACAAAACCCACCAGAACAATAACTAAGTGCAATGGGTATTGCTTAAGCAAAGCAAGACTGGGAATGAATTTCCTTTTCTCTTGTCTCCATCTCCTTCCCTCCCCTTCTCTTGCCCGTCCTTTCTCCTTCATCCCCTTGCTCTTTCTGTCTCCCCTTTCATTGTACAAGGAAGCAGTGAGGTGGCAAAATAGCACAAACTGGAGTCTGGAGCCGTGGAAACCCAGTCATCCTCTACATCACTGACCATGTGGCCCTGGGGCACTTACACATGTCGTGTTTCTTTCTGCCTCAGTTCCTCCTCAAAGGCCATATCTCCGCATCCTTCCCAAATAATTCCACTAATTGGGGACCAAGCATTCAAACGTATGATCATATGGGGGGTCATTCTCATCCAGCTCTTTACAATTCTACTCCCTGGCCCCCACAGGCTTGTAGCCATATCATAGTGCAAAATGCATTCAGTCCAACTTTGAAAGTCCCCGTAGTCTTTCAATCTCATTGGTGGTTAAAATAGACTCAAGGCAATCTCTTAACTGGGAACCCCTGTACAGTAAGAAAGTGAAAGGCGCACTTCTAAACACACAATAGCACAAACCATACAATATCATTCCGAAACAGAGGAAGGGGCATAATGAGGAAATACTGGAGCAAAGCAAGACCAAAACCCAGCAGGGAAAACTCCCAGCTCCAATGCCAAACCCAGTAGGGCATACTCCATGTCTGATGTCAAAGAGCTTACATGGCTCTACCTGCCCAGGTTGCTGCCCATGTCTCTCTCCATGACTGGTTACACACTCACTCTGTCTATAGCTCTCCTCTGCAGGTATCCCACAGCTTTGGCACCTCTGACATCTTGGGGTGTCCAGTGCAATCCAGGCTTCACCTTCTCAGTTTCGTGCAATGCTCAAGGACTCTGCAGGGACTCCCTGGCCACTTACCTGGCATTAGAGGCATTCCTTAAGCAAGTCTATAACCCCTTTACTTGACCATCCCTCATGATTATAAAGTCAGAGCCATGTGGCCAGCATAGAGCCCGGCGTCTTTGAATCAAATTGGCAACACCTTTGGTCACGTTTGAAGCTGGCTTGCTCTGGGCACCTCTCCATTTATTTTATTTTGGACTAGGGCTCACTTGATCTTATTTTTTTTTCAGCACAAACCTTGGTTCCAACATGAAATGTACTGGTGTTGTTTTTCTCTTCAAATTGTCTATTTTGTATTTCTCTTTTTTTCTTGTCTTTTTCATTGTAAACCTGCATAAGAGTGTCATTTACAATGACACTGCAGAGTTAATATTATGATTGAAATCTCTTTCACCAAAGAAATTAGTCCAAAGGCAGAAAACAGCCACAATTTTTGGTAAAGCATCATTATGCATGGTCTCTAGCCTAGTTGTTAGTATTATTCCCCTCTGAAACTTCTTGAGCTGAGCCTCCATAGTCCACATTGCTCTTAGCACAACTCTCTTCCAAGAGTCTACTAGTACAGTTCATTAAGATCTTCTTACAGCACTCACATTTTTTCTGTCCCAAAGGCTTCTAAATTCTTCAAAAACAAAACAAAATAATAACAACAAAGAAAACCACATGGTCAGGTCTGTGGCAGCAATATCCCACTCTGTAGTATCAATTTTTACATTACCTACTTTTGTATTGGTGTGATAAAATACCATGGCCAAGGCATTTTATAAAGGAAAATGTTTAATTGGGCTTATGGTTTCAGAGAGTTATAATCCATGATGACAGAGCAAAGGCATGGTGACAGAAACAGTTGAGAGCTCATGCCATGATCAACAGGCAAGAGGCAAATATAGGAAACACTGGGAATAATGCAATTGTTTTGGAATCTCAAAGTCCAGCAAAGCCACAGCTTCCAGTCCTTCCCAAACAGTTCCACTAATTGAGGACATAGTACTCAAACGTAATGAACCTATTGGACCATTCTCGTTCAAATCATCACAGATAGCGAACACCACACTTGTTTGTTTGCTGAATTCTGTGGTATAAATATTCTCCCAGTGGACTATTTTCAGTTGCCAATGTAGAGTGCTGGGAAGGGATCTTCGAAGAAGGGTTGATTAGTCCCCCATTATATGACATTGTCATTGTGAAATACAACAGACGTAAGTATCCTCATGAACATAGATAATGGTAATAATGGAAAAAGTGACAGGGAGTGATGAATTTGATTATGTATTACCTTTGTATTTAATATACTTTAAACTTATATGATTTAATTCTTTAAATGCCTGAGTCTAACAGTCAGCTTATAGAATTCCTGAAAATGTAAGTCTGACCAATCATTTAAAAAAAAAAAAAACAATCAAGTTTACCTTGTTTTTGTAAGCGGTATGAGCCAGCTTCACACTGCACTGAAACAGATGCTAAGATCACACAGAAAATGTCTAGACAGATTCTCATCTGTGTGTGATTTTAGCATGTGATACCAAAGACTAGACTCCTAAATGATAATCTGCTATTTATAAAATTTGAAGTGATACATGGGTTATAATTTTTTTAAAGTTGCTTTTTGGATTTGAAAAACAAATCACATGGTCTTAAGTGTCCGTTGATAGGGAGGACTGGTTTCTAAAAGAACCATGTCAGGAAAACCAGTCAAAAAACAAGCTATTACTTGTCATAGCTTAGCTCTCAGGAGAAATAAATTTAACCCAGTCCTTCCAGAACTACTGCCTAACTGTATTGAAAAGTACAGGTTCAGGGAAATCTTTTTATTTATCTTCTAAGTCATATAATCATTTGCTTCATATAACTATCTTGGCCATATTGAAAAGGAAACAAAAGATAAGAGATGCATACTTTTAAATCTAGTGTTTAATATAAGATTCTTTCAGTTCACCCTGCACAAAACTTAAGTCAAGATGGATCAAAGACCTCAACATAAACCCAGCCACACTGAACCTACTAGAAGATAAGGTGGGAAATACCCTTGAATTAATCGGTATAGGAGACTGCTTCCTGAACATAACATCAGTAGCACCGACACTGAGATCAACAATTAATAAATGGGACCTCCTGAAACTGAGAAGCTTCTGTAAGGCAAAGGATACAGCAAGACAAAACGGCAGCCCACAGACTGGGAAAAGATATTCACCAACCCCACATCTGACAGAGAGCTGATCTCCAAAATTTACAAAGAACTCAAGAAGCTAGTCTCCAAAACACCAAACAATCCAATTAAAAAATGGGGTATAGAACTAAATAGACAATTCTTAATAGAGGAATCTAAAATGGCTGAAAGATACATAAGAAAGTGTTCAACATCCTTAGCCATCAATGAAATGCAAATCAAAACAACTCTGAGATACCATCTTACTCCTGTCAGAATGGCTAAAATCAAAAACACCAATGACAATTCATGCTGGAGAGGATGTGGAGAAAGGGGAACACTTTGGTGGGAGTACCAAATTGTACAGCCACTTTGGAAATCAGTATGGCGACTCCTCAAGAAAATGGGAATCAGTCTACCACAAGATCCAGCAATTCCACTCCTAGGCATATACCCAAAAGAAACACATTCATACAACAAGGACATCTGTTCAACTGTGTTCATAGCAGCATTGTTTGTAATAGCCAGAAACTGGAAGCAGCCTAGATGCCCCTCAACTGAAGAATGGATAGAGAAAATGTGGTACATTTACACAATGGAGTACTACTCAGCAGAAAAAAAACAATAGAATCTTGAAATTTGCAGGAAAATGGATGGAACTAGAAGAAACCATCATGAGCAAGGTAACCCAATCACAAAAAGACAAACATGATATGTACTCACTCATATGTGGATTTTAGACAGAGTAAGGGATTGCCATCCTACAATCCACACTGCCAGAGATACTAGTAAACAAGGAAGACCCTAAAAGAGACAAACTTTGTCCCCTGGAGAAGGGGAAAGGGTCACCATCCCCTCAGCAAATTGAGAGCATGGGAAGAGGGGGGAGAAAGCTACGAGAGTGAGAAGGGAAGAAAAGGAAGGATGCAGAGGTCATGAGGAAGCAGAAAGTTTGAGTCAGGTGTAGATTAGAAGAAAGGACATATGACAGGTAGGATTTTAGTTGGAGGGATGGTAGAGGAGGAAGAGAGGGAGAAGGGAACTGGGATTGTCATTTAATTCAATCTTGTTTGTAATTCAAATATATAAAAAATAAAAAAATTCTTTCAGGTGAAATGTATAAAGGACTTTAAATTAGGTTACGTAGTGAAAACAAAACATCTGGCAACAGTTCTCAATCAGATAAGAGTTCATCACATTTCCCATTCCTGAAAAAGAAAGTTTGAAGAAGTTTCACACATTTTGGAAACCACACTTTACTGATGATGAAACCACTTTATCACACGCAGAGTTATTCAGAAACTATTTTGATCTTTGGACAAGAATAAAACAGAAGGCTTAAAGCTCTAACTAGAAGCCACTATCTAGCTTAACTATCAGTGTTGGCAAGCCAGGAAGCTCTAAACTTCTCTATGCTTTAAGAAGAAAGCACCATGGATCTCTAAGTCATTCAGTGAAGATGCTCTGTTATAACACGGGGGAAGCTGTGGTTAAATTGGCCAATGGATGAGGAAAAGAACAGGAGACTGTGTGCTCAACAACAATGACACAAGTTCAAGATGGGCCAGCCTGCTTCTGGCTGGTCAGAGCTCTGAGTCACTGTCCAGCAAATGTGACATTGGCCAGCATGCTAGCCTTCCTGGCATCTGCAGGCTTCCCTCTACTTGTGTTCAAATTCTTCACTCACACTGGAAAAATAAAGCTATTTTTAAAAAGAAAAATTTTTGATTATCCAAATGTTTTGATAAATGTGGCAACCTTTAACTGGCCATACTGATACTTCCCCATTATAATTTATAATTGTATAAACACTTTATTCAGCAAGCACTTGGTCTATTAAAAAGCTTTGTTGAGCCACAGTTGACATCAAGCTTGTGTTGCATTGTACAGGAGACATTAGTGGCTAAGACCCTGTCAGTGTCTCTCAGAAAGGTTAAGTACCATAGTACTGCTAACTAAGTACATAGTACTTTTGTGGCCAACTGCCATAGAAGGCAGAGTGAGAGCTGTGGGCTTCAGCCAAATGCATGAAGTAGAAGGCCTCATGACATCTGGAGGGACATCTCGGTTTTCTTCTCCAATAATTTACTCTAGCTAAGCAACGCTCCTGTGGGGTCACTGAGACATATGGGTCTGACCAAAGTTGTTACATTTCTTGTTAGTCATCAGCCACAGTGCTGGTAGAATGACAGAAACATCTGGGAATGGTATAGGAACACAGTTTGGACCACATCTACGCCAGTTGGCTGTCACCGAGGATCTGGCCTGCACACACATCTTTCTTGTGTTGATGAGCAGACTGAGACACAGACACATTACAGGAAGGGCTTAGTAAGAGGCTATCATAATGTGGTCGGCGGACCTCTCCCCAACCATGCCAGCTCATGGGTACTCTGCACTCCGGCCTTCATTCTCATGGCTCATGGGCCACTCTTTGTCCATACACAGCCCTTTATGTGTGTCAATGGTCTTTCCATGTAGATGGTTTGCCTCATTAGCAGCTGGGGAGAATCCCACTATGTCAACAGCCATAGTGTCTGCTGGGACGTGAGCTTGGAGCACACTGGCGAGGCCAGTCTCCCCAGCTTCCTAACCAGCAGAGGGTATGGAGGCTAAGGAGGAGGCACCACCAAATCCCAGATTCCAGATTCCTACACAGATGACAGTTATCAGCTGTGAGGAAGCTGCAGATTTGAACATGGTAAAGTATTTTCTATTTTCTCCTTATTTTAGAGAGAAAATTCCAGAAAATTTAGAGAAAGTTTCAGATTTATACCCCCCATTATTTCAATGAAGAGAATGTAAAAATCGCTTGGCCTAAAAGATTCTGGCAGAAATATTTGAGCCATAAAATATTAGTCAAACATCTTTTTGGATATTGTAATATAAACTTTGTGGAGAACTATGTGCCTGGTGCCAGGACAAAGCTGAAACCTTCTCCTCAGAGTTCTTCCCCACCCCCTTCTCCATGAGTAACCCTCATGTGGAAGGCAGCAAGCTTCTGGCTCTATTACAAGGGGTTCCCTGGCAGGTGCTGTTGTCTGTCTCTTTCCTCCGCTTCGAGGAGATCTTGTCACAAATGTGCTTCCAAGACAAGAGGGAAAAGGTTGTTTATTTGCAAGCTGCTCCGTAGTAGCCAGTACTTGAGATAACAGTACTGGGAGTTGATATAAAGGATTGAACTCAGAATGTCAAAAACAACAGTTGTCACCTGTGGGGTTACATACCAGGCTCTTACACTGACCATCTTCTGAAAAACTTTCATTCACTTACTCCCCTGGCTCATCCAGTCTGTGCTAGACACTTGAGCACCAGAGACAGCTGTAAGGAATTGGTAGGAATCCCATCTCTGAAACACCACGTGAGGATGCTCTGTGGGGAGTTTCAGGGCCCCATTACCTCTGGTTCTTGAGTCTTCTGTTTTCTATGGCAATAACTTGTGTCCAGAAGACCGACAAGACTATGTCCGGTGGTACGTGACTGGGCACTGTGTGAGCCAAGCACTCACACTGATCCTGCTATGCGAGCAAACAGTAGGGCCAGAGAGCCCAGCTTTGCTGACCCCCAAGGCAAGAATCATTCTTTCCCCCCTCTGTTCTCTGTGTTTTTACACATTCATTCATCTCCCCTGGACTTTTTTTTCTTCTGGAAGAAGTCATGAAAAATTCCCCCCCAGGATTCCATGGCAATAGTACAAAACGCCTCCTCCTTGCTTTATGGCTTTTCCTCCCTTTTATCTACTTAGCTGCTTGCCACTGGAGCCAAGGCCAGCACTCCCACAAGCTTCCTGCCATGTTTAAGGAAACAGACAGGCAGAACCACCTCCCAGAAGCATCCAGACTGTGTTCCTTTACACATGAGCTACCTTTGGTTGTGTGGGTGAACCTCTGGTAAAGTCTGCCTCAAGAGGAGGATCAGGCTTTGCCCCAGCAAACGGAATTCTGCCAGAAGACCTTTCTTGATTTCTGATTCAATATCATACTATGCACTCTTCTTGGAATTTCAGCTTCCTGGCTTTGGTTTATAGATTTCAGACTAGCCAGGCCTTGGAATGATGTGAGTTTATTTCTTTTCCTTTAAACATCAACAAAAACAACACTGGGTCACTGTGTGCATAGCCTTGGCTTTTCTAGAAGTCACTATAGAGACCAGGCTGGCCTTGAACTCAGAGAGATCTACTTGTCTATTCTTCCTGAGTACTGGGATCTGATTTCTTAAAATAAACATCTTTCTCTTTAGAGGTAGACTTGGATAAATAGACATCGCCATAGTTTCTCAGAAGAACTAACACATCTTGATACTACCCATTTCTCTGACAATAATGTACCTGGGAATGACCTGGAGAGTTTGGAATTTGTTCAGCTCCAGGTTCTAAGGGGATCTATGCTTCCAATATGCTTCCAGGAGGCACTGAGCCTATTCCCCGTGCACCAGATTCTTAAGAGGAAAGCTTTATGTAGCCAACCTTTTGAGCTATTCCATCGTCTCAGTTATTTTTCTAAGATATTATTTATATTAATTTTATTGTATTCCGTGAGTTAGCGTTTTAGCTGATCCATTTTAATTACTAATATCTTAGTTTGTGTCGGTTCCTCACTGTTAAATAATCTGTAATAAATGTAGTACATGTTTTGGTCATCAGGAGACCTCATGGAAGACAGTGATCATACTATATTGCCTAATAATGTTGTAGATATCTTAGTGTTGTAGAATATTAGTTTAAGATGTGTTACATTCATTTATGCTGTAATATTTGTTTAGTGATGCAAAGACATGTTGCATTCTTTCATGTGCATCTGTTTAACTCTGTGAAGCTGTGTTACTTTGTCTGTCTAAAACACCTGATTGATCTAATAAAGAGCTGAATGTCCAATATCTAGGCAGGAAAGAGGGATAGGCAGGGCTGGTGGGCCAAGAGAATAAATATAGGAGACATCCAGGAAAGAAGAGTGAGGTTTGAGAAAAGGAGGAGAGGAAGACATAAGGGACCAGCCATGGAGTAAGAAGGAAAGAAAGATAAACACAATAAAGAAAGATGAAAAGCCCAGAGGCAAAACATAGTTAAAGAGAAATGGCATAATTAGCTA
The DNA here is from genome assembly GCF_003668045.3 of Cricetulus griseus. Taxonomy (NCBI): domain Eukaryota; kingdom Metazoa; phylum Chordata; class Mammalia; order Rodentia; family Cricetidae; genus Cricetulus; species Cricetulus griseus. The sequence goes on from NW_023276806.1 coordinate 172,969,310, forward strand.
AGTTGGAAAAGTTGGCTAGAAACAAGCCAAGCTAAGGCCAGACATTCATGAATAAAAATAAGTCTCTGTGTATTTATTTGGGAGCTGAGTGGCAGCCCCCCAAAGAGTAAAGAAAACAACAACAACAACAACAAAAAAACCCAACTACATCAGAGTGTCCCCGGCACTGCATAAATGGGACATGGTGGACATACATGTAATCCCAGCACTCAGGATAGGGTGCTAAAAGATCAGAAGTTCAAAGTCACCAGCTATAAATTATGTTCAAAGCTGCCCTGGGCTCAACAAGAAAGGTTACTTAGAAAGATTATCCAAACATACTCATGCCCAAACTCATGGCTTCCGCAGCAACTCAGTTCTGTGTATTCAGCCCCTGGGTTCCAGGTTTCCATGGTCATCATGGAATCTTCTTCTGTCCCACCAGCCAGCTCCCAAATAACAACACAGGTACTTATTAATTATGCAAGCTTGGCCTCATCTTAGGCTCGATCACTAGCTCCTATAACTTCAATTAGCCCATTTATTTTAGTCCACGTTCTGTCATGTGGCCCAGTTACCTGTGATCTGCACTGTATGTTCCCCTGGCATCTCCAGTGTGCCATCTTCTCTTCCTTTCTTTCCCTGGAAGTCCCACCTATGCCTCCTGCCTAGCTAACGGCCATTTGGCTTTTTATTACACCAATCCCAGCAAATACATCTTCACACAGTGTACAAGTATCCCACAACACATAGGTTTTGGGCATTGTCAAAATTCGATGCTCGGAGCATTTATCAAAGAGTGTTCTCTGCATTTATTCATATATTCTCATGTCCGCTCATATAACAATATCACTTGATTATCTATCTACCTGATGACATAGGTGGCCTGCCAGAATAGAATTAGTTCAATATCTAACCATACATTAGCTTATGATATTATATGGTGTTGTAGGTGTATTATTATAAAAACCTGGTCTAGTCTAAGAGTCAGGGGCTTTTCCTGAAGAAGTGACATTTGAGATGACATCTGAGGATGTGGGCTTCAGCCCTGTAACTTTGGCTAGTCCTCTGCTGGTAGGTTAGGCTCTGGTGAGACATCCCCCATATGGAAAGTCTCTGAAGGTCTCATAAGAAGTGTATTGCAGATGTTACTCTACATTTTCTGTTCCATGATGTTGTAGAAATAACACTTCACTGGCATACATCTGCTCCTTGATGGCCTCAGTTTCCCCCAGATAAAGCTGAACACCAAGTGCTTCCCATCCTAAAGAGCTAATTATTTTAAGGTATTTTATCATGTAGTCATTATTTTGAATACCCTCTACCACTGTTGCTTCCATTAATATAGATTTATAACAGTTGAAAAGGAAACCATTACAGTGTAATGAGAAATCCACATGTGTCTGTTTAAGAGGTAACAAGGATTTAATTAAGTTACGAAAAAGGGAAAAATACATGCATGAATACAGGATATGATAAATCCAGTTTCAGAGTCCTTAGAAAGCTAGGAACCAATCGCATGCTGCTTCACACTACCTGACCTGGTCTTCACCACCCAAGAGAGAGCGACCCTCCTCTCTCCTTCCTTTTTAAGAGGTTACATCAGCAGGTGAGAAGCACTGCCCACTACACTTCCCTTTTATGTCTAAATAAGAAGGTTCTAAGCCTAATACAAAACTATATACAATAAGAATGATTATCAAATATTGTCCAGGAGAAAGAAAGTGTAGTAACAGAAACAAAAATGGAATTACAACCAACAAAAATAACATCAAGTAAGAAACGCATACTAAATGTCCAGATCATACATAAATGGTAAATTATAGAGATTACTCTAATAGCTGTCCTATCCTGAAGAATCTGAATCTAGTATCTGATATGCTCTTAGGTAAGATATGAGAGGATAGGAACTGTGACTATCTTGTCTTCATCCCTATCAAAGATCTGAGAAGGAAAATATTACCTGAGTAAGCAAGAAGTGCAAGCAAGTGACGTCTAAAGATGCAAGAAAACATAGGTAAATTGGACTTCATCAAAACTAAAATCTTTTGTGCCTGAAAAGATGTTATTTTTTAAATGTAAAGACAACTAACAGACTGGGAGAAAAAAAAACTCTATTGATGTATTAAGAGTCTAAGATCCAGGATATATTTAAATTTTTTTGTAATTCAAAAACAACAAAAAGACAGCCTGTTTTAAAATATTTACTTCCCCAGAGGAGACAGACATGGCTTCTTAGCAGAGGAAATGGTACCCAGTGTTGTGGATCACTGAGGATATGTGAGCAAAACCACAAAGGTGTGTCTCTTCAGGCTTACTCGGGTTTCTCTAAAATGTGTTTATGTTTATTTTTTATTTATGCATGAGTGTTTTCCTCATGTATGTCTTTGCAGCACCTGTGGACCTGGGGTCTTTGGAGGCCAGAACAGGGCATTGGATTCCCTGGATCTGGGGTTACAGATGGTTGTGGGCTGCCATGGGATGCTGAGAATAGAACCCGGGCCCCTGCCAGGGCAGACAGCGCTTTCAACCACTGACCCATCTCTCCACCCTGTGCTTGAAAACTTGAAAAGATAGGAAGTTAGTGTTGACAAAGACAGAAAAACTGGAACCTTCCAAATAGAACTGTAGAAAATAGAGTGCTGTTGAGAATGTAAAGTGTGTGTTACCGTAAAATCAACAATAACCAAACAAACAATTTTTCGTTTCCCTTAAAAGTTAAACTCAGAACTAAAGTACCATCTAGCAGTGTCCTGTACATACTCCAAAAGCTGAAAAACGATACTCAGGCACCAGACTCAGGTACGTTCACGGCAACACCATTCAAACTGGACAGGGTGGAAACAAGACGTAACAGACAAATGTAGGAATGAATGTAGCCCACCTACAGGACAGGACATTCTGTGAAGGAACAGAGCCATGGGAAGTGATGGACACAGGGTGGATGTGACAGCTACTCTTAGTTGCCAACTTGACTACATCTGGAATTAGCTAAAACCTAAGTGGGAAGACCCACTTCAAGATACACCTGTAATCTGAGCCACACCTTGTACTGGCAGCCTGTGTAAAGGACATGGAACAAGGAAGCTTACTCTCTGTCTGCTTGTCCTTGATGGCAAGTCCATCTCTTCACTGGCATTAGAGACGACTTCTTCCGGATTCCAGCATATAATGAAAACCAGTTGAGCATCCAGCCTTGTGGATTGAACAACTACCGAATTCTTGGACTTTCTGTTGGTAGACAGACATTGTTGGATTAGCTGGACCACAACAGCTTGCAAGTCACTCTAAACAAAATGCTAAGTGAAATGGCTAGGTACAAAGGGCTTTGTATTGTGTACTTGTGTTTTATTAAATATTCCACACAAGTTGGTCCAAAGAGTCATAAAACAGGTTAGTGATGCCAGGGACTGAGGGGCAGGGTGTGTGGTGAGCAGGCACCTGGTTGTGCATCTAACTTATGGGTAAGGCGTTTTGGAACTAGATATAGGTGGTGACCATAAAATATTGAATAGTTATTTAAATGGTTGCTGTTTATATTATGTGAGGTTTTACTTCATTAAGACATGACCTAGTGACAAAAATTCACAACTAGATTCTTCCCGTCTATGTCAGTCCTATTTTATTATCTCAACTTTATTTTATTTATTTGAAAATTACATTTATTTGCTTACTATCTTGGGTGTGTGTGTAAATATGCTTCAGTGCATGGGTCCCATGGAGCTTGTAGGGGTCAGAATCCAACTTCTGGAGTCAGTTCTGTCTGCTGGCAGGTGAGTTCGGGTGTTGAATCCAGGTTGTCCAGCTGGCAGCAAGCACCCCACTTGCTGAGCCATCTCACTGGCAAAAGGCTTTAAAATGTGCAGAACTTCCAGGGCTACCTTTGGTGAGCCCCTCCTTTCATGGTGTGAGTGGCCCCACTGATTAATTTCCTCATGCTTTTCTCCTCCCTAATTCAGATCTCAGTGCAAGGCTTCAGGAACATTGCAAACAGCTGCACAGGGATCATGCACCTCACCATCAACGACATGCCAACCCTGACCGACAACTGTGTCAAAGTGGGTAGTGAGAATATAATGGCGATTGAGAAATGTGAATTGGCTTTTTATTTGAGTTGATTAGTATCTAGGAAGTCATTTAAATATTTTCAGATACACACAGGCATGCACCTTTAAAAACATTTGAGGGACTGGAGAGATGACTCAGTGGTTAAGAGCAGTGACTGCTCTTCCAGAGGACCTGGATTCAATTCCCAGCACCCAAATGGCTGCTTACAACTGTCTGTAACTCCAGTTCCAAGGGAACCTAACACCCTCACACAAACACGCATGCAGGTAAAATACCAATTCCCTTAAAAAAACACAACAAAATCCATTTGAATGCTTAAATTCTTTATGATGTTATAGCCAAAGCACAACTGCAATTCTCCCAACTATGACCTAGATCCAGCTCTGCTTGGCTTAAATCTGATCTCCCCCCATGTCAAATTGCCAATTGACTTTTAACATTTCATTTCCTCATGTTTTTCCATGCCCTTGTAACGTGATTTTATTTCTCTGCATTACTGAAATATGAAAATACTGCATTACATAAAATATGAAAACAGTCCTATTTGCTTCAAAATTAGGAAAATGTAATAGTTAGCATATCTGTTTCTGAAAATCTTGAGGGGAAAATGACAGTATCTCCTCATTGTTGGTCCTCTACAGTAGTTAACCTGTCTCTGTTCTTTCCTCTCCCAAAGGTCTTGGTTGAGAAGTGTCTCCAAATTTCAACGGTGGTTTTCATTGGCTCACCACACATCTCTGACTGTGCTTTCAAAGCTCTTACTTCCTGTAACCTCAAAAAGATCCGATTTGAAGGTCTGTGAAGCCAAAAACATGATTTAACCTTGTTTTTAAATTTTTTTCCCTGGACCTTTAAATATAGTACTTGTATTTCCTTCTTTTCCACAGGAAACAAAAGGATTACTGATGCATGCTTCAAATACATAGACAAGAATTACCCAGGTATCAATCACATCTACATGGTGGACTGCAAGACACTAACAGACAGCAGCCTCAAGTCACTTTCAGTTTTGAAGCAATTGACAGTGTTGAACTTGACCAATTGCATAAGGTAAGAAGTCATTCAGGGTATGTCAACTCAGGGTTCAAGTAACATTATCAAGGATGAGCCAGTCCCTCTCCACAGTGTTAATGGGGATCAGGAAAGGCAGGGGACCAAGTCTTACTGTGTAGATGAGTTTTCTAGTTTGACTGATAGAGTAATTATATAATCATTTTTGACGGCACATGCATCTGATTTTAATCATACACATAGGCCCAAGACTGTACGCAGAGGATTTTCCCTAAAAGTTCACTTGAAAACACAGTTTTGTTGTATTGCACTAGCTCCCAAAACCAGCTGAGCTGGCTCGGCCTATTTTTCATTCTAGATATCTGGAAATCTTTTTGAAAGGAAACTGTCTAGGTTTGATTGTTGTTAGGAGAAGGACAACTTACACTGTTTCTCACAGAGGTTTACAAGTAGCGCAGTGTGGGTGGGGCTTGAGGGGGCTCTGAGGTTGCTAGGTACATTGTGTGCCTGGAAAGGAGCTAATCTATCTCAAACTAAGCAGAGTCTCAGGTTACTAAACTGTCCTGCTTCCGGTGGGTTCTTTCTTTGTGAACTCTCACTCCTGTTTCCTTGCCCACAGTGCTGCCTTTCTGCTTTCTTTTGCAAATCTTTTCCAGAGACACACTTCTCAGTCTTATAGCTTGGGTTCTATATTTTATTTTCTTGTTAGTGAAAACATTACTCATTGATTACTCCAGTCTGGTGTTAGCTAATAGGTAAGTTTGTTGTGTTTGGACCCTGCTCTTCGTCATGCCTCACTTCCCACCCCACCAGCCTCTGGCTTGCCTTCCTAGCTGCTGGTACAGCAGTGACTGGGTGAGATGCATCATGGGAATCACTAAAGTTTCCATTCGCTGGAATACTGTTATGATAGTTTTTAATGTCAACTTTGTCACAATTTAGAATCACCTGAAAGGATTTCCAACCTGTCTGTCAGGTTAGCCTGTTGGCATGTCTGGGGGGGGGGGGCTTGTTAATTGGCATGGGAGACCCACCCTGACTGTGGGCAGCACTATGCCCTGGTTTGGGGGTCCTGTGATGGCTAATCTTGTTTGGTAATTTAACACAGCCTGAAAGAGGGGCCCTCAATTGAGCAATTGCTTCTTTCAGGGTGACCTGTGGGCATGACTATGTCTTGATTGCTTTTAGACGTAGAAGGGCCTAGCCCACTGTGGGAGATGGTGTCTCTGAGTGGGTGGGCCTGGGCTGTCTAGAGCCTAGTAGCAAGCATCTCTGAGGTCGGTGTTTATTCCCTGCCTTTGGTTCCTGCCTGAACTTTTGTCCTCGATTCCTCTGATGATGGACTCGAAACTGTAAGGTGTAGTAAACCCTTTCCTCCCCAGGCTGGTTTTGGTCAGTGTTTTATCATAGCAACAGAAAGGAAACCAGGACAGGCCTTGAGTAGTATGAGGAGGGAAAGCTAGCTGAGAGCAAGATGCCCAGCAGGCAGCTTGGGTGCCTGGGTACCTTCAGCTCTCTCTGCTCTTGACTGCGGATGGGAAGAGACTAGTTGCTTTGAGCTGACCTCCCTCAATGGTGGACTGTAACCTAAAACTATAAGTAAGTACGCCATCTCAGAAGCTGCTTGGCTAAGGGTGCTTGGCTCATTGAAGCAACAGAAACAATCACCTTCTGCCTTTTCTGCTCTGCTCCTGGCGAGTCAAAGGGAAAGTGCAGCCAGCAAGGAAGGCTCTGAGTGCTCTTCCTGCCCGCACACCCTCCTGTAGACTGTCTGTGTGTGATATAATCAATCGCTTGTCCTGTTTCACTGGTGGAAAGGCTTTCTAGAGACGCAACTGGTGGTCTTCAGATAATATTAGAAGTAAAGCCCTCCTGGAAGACCGAGGACAGTACAGGGAGATAGCGTGGCCCCTCAAGGCGCTTCTAATGACGACAGGCTGAAGTCACCGACTTCTTCCAGATGCAAGTTTTCTCTGGCCTAGAGTTCCAAAGGTCACCCCTTGTGTTTCTGGTCCAACCCAGGTGACCTTGAATTCGGTAGAATCCATCCAGGATCTTGAGTCTTGCTTCTTCCTGTTCTAAAATTTGGCCTTAGCCTTTTGCTGATCCTATCAGGGATTTTTTAACCTTAGTACATTTTAAACTGGAAAAAAGAGATCATCCATGTTATTAATAATCATGCCACCTAATAAAACAAATGGACACAAATAACATTTTATTAATATCTCTCCTATTACTATCATATATCCATTTTCTGTTATATTAAGAGCTATGCAATCATTTTCAAAAATTTGACAAAACGCCAGTGTATGGATATTTCCTACTTTGGAATGTATTTGGTGTAGAAACTGGTGTCACCACCAGCCTGTATGTTTATTTATGAGAACATATGTGACCCTTCTGTCTCTCTTTTCCACAGGATTAGTGATGCTGGCCTGAGGCAATTTCTTGATGGTTCTGTGAGTGTGAAGATAAGAGAACTCAATTTGAATAACTGCTCCCTTGTGGGCGATCCCGCCATTGTGAAACTGTCAGAGCGGTAGGACAAGCGACAATCTGCATTAGAACATTAGCTGTAACAGGCGTGACCATGGATAGACCTAAAAGCCAAGAGCCCAAGTCCTTAGCTGCATGTTGGGCACACCCAGAGCTAGAATAGCCGTTAGGCTTGAGTCCTTAGAAGGAAGTAGCCTAACCCCATCGTTGCTGCTCCCTCTTATTGTTACTGGGTTTAATTCTGAACAGAGAGATGGATGTGTAGATAGTGTGACTTGTCTGCACTTTTCAAGGATTCTGTCCCTACTTCAGGTTTCCTGAGGACTATTGTAGATGATTGATTTAATCCTGACCCTCCTCGCTTGGCAGTGGCCTCAACTAAGGCTCCTGCCATAGACCAAGGAGAGAGAAGTGTGGAGGTTGGCCATGCATGTCTGGTGTCTACTCTTCAGGGTGTTTTCATGCTGGTGTTTTATGACTCTGAAAAACACTTTTCTTGCATTGTTCTAAACCATAGTGTGAAACGAAATCAAAGACAGTCTCATATTACTCCACCTTTCTTCCCTCCAACTTTATATTAGCCAGATGGGGCTCCTATCCCAAACCCCAGCACTTCACAGGCTGAGTCCAGAGGACTGCCATGAGTTCAAGGCCAGCCTAGAACTACAAAATGAGTTCCAGGCCAGTTTAAGGTATAGATTAGGACTCTGTATCAACAAAACAAAACAGCCAAACTGCTTTCTATGTTTAAGATGAGAAAAGGCAAATCCTATCTTCCACTCCATCTATTCTCCCCAGAGTTTTAAATGGAGAAACTGGCACTGTTGATGTGTTTGAGAGCTGAAGTTAATCGTGGCATTTTTTTTTTCAGCTGCACTAATTTACACTATTTGAGTTTACGAAATTGTGAACATTTGACTGACCTGGCAATTGAATGTATTGCAAACATGCAATCCTTGATATCAATAGATCTTTCTGGAACATCCATCTCACATGAGGTAAATAAAAAATATAAATAAGTATATATACATATTTTAAACAGTCTTTTTTGTTATATTGTTTTCTTGTTTTCCAGAAGATGAAGATAATAATATTTTTTTCTTAAGTGATTAGATTACAAATGGAAAATTTAGGAATATTGTCCCTAGAATAGTAATTAATGGTGTTATTGGTAAATTATCATGTTTCTTTGTTTAAAAAAAATTAGCATGATCCAGTATTTTGAGAAGAGGCATGACAAGCCAAAGTAATACATGATAGTGTGAAATTCATTTTTTTCATAGATTTTTTTGATCTGTGTAGCAATGATATGCTTTAGGCAGCCACGTGTATTTTTCCCATGAGATTGAAGCTGAAGTCTAGGAAGATCCCTGACAAGACTTTGATGTCTCAAAATCAGTTAATGCTGCTCTGTAAAGACCAAGCCCATCGTGCCACCCCACACAGGCTCATCTCCTCCCGCACAGAGCAGGTGCTGAGAAATGGGTCTTTCTGAAAAACTTTGCCACTATATGTAAACAAGAACCCCTTTCAAAATTTGGTGCCATAGGAGGGAAAGACACCCCAGCTGCTTACTAAATCCCTACTTAAAGACCTCAGTCAGACATCACCTCTCTGAGGTCTTCCCTGAGAAGCCCTGGAACACTACACACATCTCCAACTCCAGCACACCATTAGCATGACCTCCTTCTCACTGCTCCACAGACATCCTTCCCCAACCTCCAGTTAGCTGCTTCTGATGAAGGATGTGCCTGTCCCTGGTCCAGATTATCCTCTTTCTTTACTTATGAGTGCATCTAAATCCAACCTTCATTCTGTAAGGTAGTCTCCTCCCTGTTCTTTGGTGTGAAGAGTTAGATGTATGTAGTCAGTTCTTTGTGGTTCAGTTCATGTTTGGTCTTCTCAGAAGTGTCTTCTGGGCATACAGGAACCCTGTCTTAAGTCCATCTGATGCTGAGTTTCAAGTCTAGGTAGACGCTAGTATCTGCTTCATCCTGGCTCTCAAGGCTGCTTTGGATCCTGCCAGAGTATGGCGACTCTGTGAGGCTGTCTTAGGGTCACTGTCCCAGAAAATCCCACAGTCATTCGGCTTCCCCACCATGCATTTACCCAGACCCATGCTTTCAGCCTTCTGTTGCCTTTCCGCAGGGTGAGATCTCAAGTAAGCAAGAGTCGAGCTTGGTGCTCACTGTGAGGCACTTGGGAGTGGTTAGCAGGTCCATGGCAGAGGGCCAGGATTTCCTCCACCCCTTTGCATGCCATCATCTGTATGTACTTCCTGTATGCTCTAATTCTTTCCCAACATCCCTGCTATGGTTTCAACTCCCTGGATTACCTTGACCTCTGAGTTCCAAACCATTTCTTCCCATTGGCCCAGCATAGGAGAGTGTGTGATGGCTTAGTGTCTGATGGCAACATCTGCCCTCTTAGCTTCTCAGTTTCTGTATCATCCATGTATCCCTTTCTCTGTTAACATTAATTTTCCTTGAGTTTTTCAATTTTATTTTCCAAAGTTTTATTTTCTGTGTATGGATGTTTTGTCTGCATGTATATATCTGTGTACCACGTGGATGCCTAGTGCCCAGGGAAGCCAGAAGAGGGCATTGGATCCCCAGGGCTGTTTGTGAACTGCCATGTGGGAACTGAACCTGGGTCCTCTGTAACAGCACTCTTAACCACTAAGTCATCTCTTCAGTCCCAATTTCCTTAGTTTTGAATACTTAATGGTTGCTTGTTTCCTTTTGATCTTAATAGATAAAATAACACAGAAAACTCTGGTGCCTTTTTACTTTTACCAACTCCACAAGAAAAGGTGAAATGGATGGGTTCCCTAACCTGTCTGGAGGCTCTGTCTCCCTTGGCACTGATGCCATCTGAGATGGTCTGAACAGGCTCACAGTCCCCCAGCACCGAGTGCTTTGCTTCCTTCTGGCCCTCCCCTCCCCTCCCCTAGATCTTTCAGAACCCAGGCTTTTAAACCTTAAAAGCCCAGGACCACCCCACACCCCATGCTCTTTTGTATGAAGTCTCTCCTTGGCACATGAGTAGAGTGACCAGCTGTTGTCCTCAAGGTCACAGGGCAACAAGGAGAAGAGGATTGGACACAGAATAAAACATCGAGTATCTTCTTTTGCTGCAGTGCTTACCACACACCTGCCTGCCCACGTGCCTGGGAAGATCTGCTAAGTGAAGCACAGTACAGTGACTAAGTGGGTTTTTGCTTTTAGGGGGAACTCAGTTTTCATTTCCAGAGACCATGTGTTAAAATCTTACTTACAGAGAACCAGTGAAAAAGTTAAGAATGTGGTCTCAAGCTCTGTTCTCTTTATTTTTATTTTCCCCTGAAGAAAGCCTGTCATTTGAGAGCTGTAGAGACCCATGTGCCAAACTAAAAATAACAAACACCAAATGGTTGAAAATCTCCTGAAGGTTTTTTCCTTCCTTTGTGTCAAACTCTCATCTAAGAGGCAAGCGGTTGACAAGGACAGTAGTACAGCAGCTGTGGGAGCTAACCTCAGACAATCGCAAGTGAGTCACGCCGCCACCCTCTGTCAGAGCCGCTGAACACTGTCCTGGACTGCAGGTCTAATGAAGTGCAAATCTGACTGCAGACTTAACACTCAGAATTTAAATTCTGGAATATTACAGATAGTTATCAGAGAGGAAATTAACCAGTTGTGCCTTTGGCAAATTTTGTTTTCTGGTAATATGTCCATTTTGAATTCTTCTCAGTAAGTTTTCAGGTAGAATTGCACCATCGCTCAGTTAACATGTATTCGTTATGACTTTTATGTATGGTGCTGGGGACAGCAGAATGAACAAGGCAGCGCTGGCCCTTCCTCCCAGCCCTTACATTCTGTGGGGCCATGCTGTAAGGCTCAAAGGGTGTGGGCAACCAGGGAAGAGAGGCCTCCTTTGGCTTTAGTTTCTAAGCAGAGGAAAAGGGAGTGTGAGCACTCAGAGAAGCCAGCATAAGGCCATCGAGCATCAGTGTGTAGAGACATTTGGACAACATGTGACTGTGGCTTGATTCTGAGGAGAATATGGAGGGACGTTGTGTTTGGAGCAGGCAGGCACCAGGTGTCTCTAGACATCTTTAATCTTCTATGTTTGTAAACATCTAACCAAATTATGTCCTTGATTTAACTTGGACTACTTGGATATAATTTTACTCCATGTATATAACAAGGTTTTCTACTAGTTAAAAGAGCTATAATTTCCTAAAGATCCATAATTAGAGCAGTTAAACATTGATCCAGCTGCCTTAGTCACTGCCATGCTTGTTGTTTAAAGGAAAAATGAGTCAGAACAGTGTCCAGACAGACTCCCTTAGACAGTGGTTTATGAAGACTCTTTCATTTGCACAATTTAAAAGAATTTTCTGATGAGTGTCCTAGACGGTGTTTTTTAGGTAGGAAATCTGTCAGAGCCCCCACACTGGACTAAGAGATCTCCAGGACTGAGAACTGGTTCCTCCTATTGCTGTTTCCTAGACTCCCTGGGAATAGAAGGCCTTTGATACACACACATGGGTTATTTGTAGGTAGTGTGGTGGACAGGCACAATGGCGTCCTAATTTGGCCTGCCCAGCACAGACACAAAGCAACACATTCAAGGACTTCCATGCAGTTTAGTCTTGCTGGAATACATGGCAAAAGGGATACTGAAGGCAACTTCAGCTGTGCTGAGAAGTGGGGACTTGAACCAGTGACAGGGTAGCACTTGGCAGCAGTCACAGTCCCCATGCTAAGTGGGTCCTTGGGAAGCTGGCAGGGGCTGTCTTAATTACTGTTCTATTGCTGTGACGAGACACCATGACCACGGCTCTCTTAGAAAGTGAAACGTTTAGTTGTGGCTGGCTTACAGTTCAGAGTTGAGTCCATTATCATCATGGTGGGATGCTCACACATGGTGCTGGAGCAGGAGCTGACAGCTAGATCCTGATCTGGGGGTGGGGCGGAGGACTGGCATGGCCTTTTGAAACCTCAAAGCTCACCCCCAGTGACACTTCCTCCAACAAGGCCACACCTCCTAATCCTTGCAATCTTTTCAAACAGTTCCAGTCCCTTGTGACCAAGCATTCAAGTATCTGAGCCTATGGGGCCTTCTCATTCAAACCTCCCCAGTGGGTGATTAGGAGATGGGCTGTGGGAACAGAACGAATAAGTGTTTTAGGAATTAAAGGAAAAGGAGTCCTTGAACCAGTCTAGAGCTGGTATAGAAAGGTTTCTAAACATTATTTAGTAACTAAAACTGAAAGATGTTGACCAGTTGTAGGACATGAAGATTTATACATGAGTCTGGGATGTCTCTCCAGACATACCGTGTTCTTCATCTGATAAATTATTCCCTCTGCCAGAGATGCCCACCTTCCTCGCCCACCCGGTAAATTCTTACATGGCTTTTAAGTTGCAGCCGTGACTAGCTCTGCTGACACTTTGGAGAAAGCTTGTTATAGAGTTGTTAGGTCAGAGCCTGGGCCCCTGGCAGCACCCAGAAGCCTTGCTTGACCACCATTCACAATAGGCCAACTACACCAACAAATAAGCAGGAAAGGCAGGAAAAAAGGAAATTTATTCATTGTATCTGCACTGGGAGGAGGAACAACAAGGAACTATAGTGACATCCCAACCCATGTCCATCTTCAACATCCTAACATGAGGTGCAGGTTTAAATACAGGGCCAGAGGCCCATTGCTAAGGAATCTGCTTAGGGTGTGGTCCTACCACCACTGTCCTTTCTACTGGGCTCTCTTCTGCCCAACCTTCCACCAAGTTGTCAGGACTGTATGAACTCTTGTTTCGGGAGACAACTGGAGTAGACTCCAGGGTCCTAGCCTTTACTGGGGAAATTCCAGTTTCATGGCATGCACTGTCTGATAGCATCTGTGGTCTGGTCTGTGTTGATGTTTGAGGGTCCTGTTACCATCGAAGGCCATGCAGGCATCTGAGGTCTGGTGCCATGTTAGTGTCCTAGGGCCATGCTGCTGCTGGGGCCAAGCTGATCTGAGTGGCCTGCACTACCACTTGGGGGCAATAGTGACATATAGTGACACACAGAGCTGGCTGCTACCGAGGGACATGTCTGGGTCTGTGGTCCTAACACAGCTGGGATTCGTGTTGATGTCTGTGGCTTGTGTCACCTTAGGGAGCCATAGGAACCATGTATGATGAAATCAGAGGCCCTTGCTGAGCTGGCTCCGCCCTTTGCTGTCCATGGGAAGGATGGCCATCCCTCTTGGTGGACATTACAGAAAGAGGTCTGGCCGTGAAACTCACAGGAGAGCTGGTCCCCACACTCAGGAGAGATGGCCCTACCCTTCACCACGGGAGAAGGAGAACTGAGCCTGGTGGCTGGGTATGGGGGTGGGGGGGCTGGCTCCACCCTCTCACCTGAAGTGGGTGGCCCTAGGGGCCCCGACTGACCAGCTCAGCTACTACCCATCCCACAGCTGGGTCTTGGGCTGGCCCACCCTAACATCTACCCCATCTATGACCTGCTGGAGCACATGAAGGGACTGGTCCTGTGGCTGAAGGATATCAGGAGTGTCCGTGAGGATCCACTGATGATGGTGTGCCAGAAACCAGAGGCCTTGAGTCAGACCAGTGATTCATTGCATTGAACACTTGCAAGAAAAGCTGATTGGATAAAAGGCTATACTGTGTGACACATTGTGGCTCCCAATGCCACCAAGAGGAATGAAGAGGTTTTTAATTTTGTTTCATTTTTGTTTGCTTGCTTTGTTTTGTTTTTAATTTTCTTTCGTGGGGGTGCTGCAGGGGTGAAGGGAGAATATGGGGGACCTGGGAGGTGAGCAGAATTAGGGTGATGATATCAATTTCCCCAAGATTCAATAAAGAAATTATGTAAAAAAAAAAAACAAAAACAAAGTAAAACAATGGGCCCATTATCCTTAGTATTTATTCTAACTGCCTGTCCTCTGCGCTCCAGGCTCTGAGGGTAGAGGCTGGACCATCTATCGAATCTTAGGCCGACTGGCGCTAATGCCCACTTCATAGGAAGCACAGGATGTGTTATTTGTGAGCAAGTGAACGATGGACCTGGCACCATGCCCTGTCCCTCCCTCCACCACTAAAGAAGCACTAAAGGCTTCTTTAAATTCCACGTCTTCTCAGCTATGCTCTGAGCGGGAGTGGGAGAGCTCACAGCTGCATGTCTTAATCTGATGACATGCCTGCTGGAGACCACCCATCTGCATGGAACACACACAATACAGCTCAAGGGCCAGGAACACAACATCCAAAACAGGAAGCCAGGAACTCAACTGGGATTCAGGACATAGGAAAAGATGAGCATTAAAAGGAAGCAGGAAACTCAGAGACAAAAGAATTCGCCTTGAACTTTTCAAAAACATAGGCCAAGAATCTAGCTGTGGATTTCCACAGGGAGATGGGTTCCCCTCCTCCTCTCCAGCCAGGCAGGATGTCAGTGCTCTCACAGAGGTCACAGTGTCTTGTCTCCCATGTCCAGCAAAGTGCCCACTGGGGGAGCAGCAGTCTCAAGGGTGCTGCCCTCAGCCCAGCTATCAGAGACACTGGTCTCCCCATATACACGCCACGTTTCTAAGTGTTGGGCAATCTGGCTTGTGTGGTGGTCAATCAGTCAGAGAGCTGATACCACTTCAAAAAGAAGTTACCACAAAGCTATCTGTAGTGGCTCAAACTTTAGTTTCAGCCCTTCAGAAGGCTGAGGCAGGGGGATTGCCATGAGTTTGAGGTCTTCCTGTGTTAAGTAGTGAGTTCCAGGAAAGCTTGAGTTACAATGTGAGACAGTCTGAGAAAGAAAAAGATTTTTTAAAAAAGTAAATGTGATCATGAGATTCACACTAGCAATAGAGTAAGTGGAAGTAAGCAAGAATAATTGAGGAGTAAATCTCTTTATAAAATCATAATTGTTGACTAGACTATAAAAGGGAGGCGTCTGGAGAGCCTGAGATACATTTTTCAAGAGCACTGGACAGGGCAGTGTTATCAGTGGCTTTAGGAAGAGGTTTACTGAAACAATATGTATTCCCAAGAATAAGTTTGATTCAATATGGCTAACAGACTGCAAGCAGCAACAAGAAAAACAAATCCTTCTCAATTCAAGTATTTCCAAAAGAAAGTATATCCCAGTCACGAATGTGCAGAGTGCCAGAAAGAGAAGAGGGAATCAACAGTCCACCACAACAGATGACCAGGGCTGGGACAATGGCTCCATCGATAAAGTTTCTGCTGTTAGATCCCCAGAACCATGTACAAGACAGGTGACACATATCTGTAAACCCAGATCTGGAGGATCAGGGACATGGTGACCTCTGGGGCTGGTTGGCTAGCCAGTCTAATCAGCAAGCTTTTATTTATTCACTATTAACTGTGTGTCAGTTCTGAAGCACTAAACTGAAAGGCACAACCCTGTGTCAAGGTACAACCCAGTGTCAAAACAACAGGAAAATAACACTGTATGACTGCAAGTTATGAACAGCATGGGTTCAGAATGTCCTCCCTGGTGCCGCCACACTGAGAACTTGGGCGAGTCATTTAATGCCTGTGTTCCATTTCCTTCCTTTTCAAACGATGATTACAATGCTGCCTGTTTCACTGTATTCCGGGGACCAGCAGAGTGCATCCGTAAGCAGTTCGAGCCACACATGCAGGCCCGTGTGCAGTGCGAGCCGAGCCTGGCAGTGGTGTGGGTCTCTTAGAGAAGGAGTAGCCGTCCCAATGGCAGCCAGTAGGGCCTGATGGCTGGCTGGGAATGAAGACTCGGAAATGGTGTGTGTGTGTGTGTGTGGGGGGGTGTTGAGAGAGTTGTCCCAAGTACTACCCAGGGTTTTGATTTGTTCAAGTGTTGTCATGATAGGCCATTAGTCAGGAAAAGAACCTAGGAGAGAGACTGAGGCTTGGAGGCAACATGCTGAATTCTCTTTTGGACATATTTGATCCCAGTTACCATGGGCATCTTTGGTACCAGATGACAAAAATCAGACAAGATAGACACCTGCCTGGTTTTGGAATCTCCACTGTTGCTTTGTTTGCCTTTGCTGTTTCCCTTGGGTTGTCTGGAGTTTCAGGAATTATATGCACTCAACTTCCAGAATCCCCCAAGCAGGAGAGTTACCAAGTGTTTTATCTTCAGCGGGAATGAGTGAAACATCTGGAAGGGGACTCGCTGCATTTCCAAGGAGGTCTTTTCAGACCCCATGCTCTGCTCCTCCAGTAGAGGCTATTCCCTCCAGTAGAGGCTCCTTGCTACCCTGGTCCATTTTATTTCAGGGAACTATCAAACTCCCCAGCAGGTAAGCACCTATAGGCAAGGTCAGGAAGGCACAGCTGCAGAGAAGGTGCCAAGCTCTTAAAGGAAGTTCCCCAACTAGCAGACTGAGGAGGAAGAGCTCACTGAAGTCCCCAGCTTCATAGCACTTCCAGACTGCTGACAGTGTTCGAGGCACACTGGGGCCAAGTCAGCAGTTGAAAAGTGATCAAGAGTGGGGGTTGAGGTGGCTGCCGAAGCCTGGATTAGAGAAGGGAAAATAGCCATGCAGATCTCCTCAGAACAGCAGTGTGCGCACGCAGGTCAGCTTGAAAGATGAATCTACAGAGGAAGCTGAAGGAGTATCTAAAAAAGTAAATGGGAGTGGGCGTTGGTGGCGCACGCCTTTAATCCCAGCATTCAGGAGGCAGAGGCAGGTGGATCTCTGTGAGTTCGAGGCCAGCCTGGTCTACAGAGTGAGTTCCAGGACAGGCTCGCAATACAGAGAAACCCTGTCTCAAAAAAACAAAAAAAAAAAAAAAAAAAAAAAAAGAAAAGAAAAGAAAGAAAAAGCAAAAAGAATAAATAAATGGGAGAGGTCAGAGTAATGCCACAGGTGCCAGGGAAGTGGTGCCTTAGCCAGTACTTACCCGCTTTTATATGAAAGAATTATTTTGTTTTTGGGGAGAATGAGGCGTGTTTGTGCTCCTAGCTGGGTACTTCCATTGAATATTGGTACTTCCCTTGAATATTGGTACATTTGTATGGTATAGTTTAGAACCAGAACCGTGCGACTCTGTGAAGAAATAGAGCCCGGAGTTAATACTTCATAGAATTCTTTGTTAATTAAAGAAATGTAATAATGATTTTCATGTTGGAGTTTCCCTACAAATTATTCTAAATTATTTTTCACAAACACTCTAAAAGCACCAAAAGAAATGTGGGTTACAGAAAAATACACTTAAATAGTTTGCCCACTCCTGAGAGTTAATAGATTGTACTGTGTATGTACACTCTGCATGCACTTTATACCCTGCTGTTTACACCTAAGCATGTATGCAATGGTATTTACAACAGATCTGCCATAGCCTCAGCTCTTCTCTTCTTGAGAAACTTATTCATTAATTCATTATTTTCTTACTCCTTTTTAGTTCCTGCTACTGCTCAGGGCTTCTGGGCTTGAGTATGAAAATAAAGTCAGAATTTCCTCCCTCAGTTTCCCCTCTGTTTTGTTTGGCTGGTGGTTTTCCAGTGAGTTTGCTATGGTTTGAAGTGGTGTAACCTTCCAAAAGATCAAGTTCTGGGATTCCCCCAGAGTGTGGCAGTGCTGAGGTCATGCTACCTGTATTCATGGTGCCCGTGGGAAGCCACTGGGTCATAGGGTGTCCCGCCTCACAAACAGACTAGTGCTGTATCAGCAGAGACGCTGCTGCAGAGAGAGGCCCCTCTAGGCTTTGACATCTGTAGGCAAGGCCTTCTCTTTCTGCTTCCCATGCTGTGGTTCAGTCATGGACCTCTTTGCAGGGTGGGGTATCCAGCCACCAGATTCCTGAACTAAAGAAGCCTCTTTCCCTACCAAGTCCTTATTTTCTCTTGGTCTGCAGCTGTGGGTGAAATCTTTGTTTTAGTGTGTTTATGTTAGTGTCTGCAGGCTTACTAATTATCCTTTATGAGAAATAAATGAAAATCTGGGCAATCAATGAAACCTCGTTTTTTTAAAATCACAAACAGGACAGGTTATGATCCCACCCTCTCCATGCTCACTGTTCTGGTACGCTTGTACGAATGTGTATTGCTGAGACAGGCATGGTATCTTACACTTGTAATCCCTCAGGAGGCTGGAACAGGAGGTCCAGAGCTCAAGGCTTCCTGGGTTATATATTGAGACCTTGTCTCAAAATAAAAAGTGAATAAATAAATAAATTCTAAAAATAAAAGTGAATTTCTAAGCTGAAACAAACTATTCACAAGGATGGTTTATAGCATTTCGGCTGCCAAATAAGTTACAACATTATATTTGCTGTAATGTTCACATTCCATAATGCCTTGGCTATTCTCCAGGCTTTTTATAAAAATTAAGCATCTCAAAAGAAAAGCCATATGAGTATGAAAAGATAAGCCTCACCATCACACTGCTAATCTGTTTAGGTAGTTTTCACTCGTCTCATTTTCACATATAGGGCGTGGTTTGTTTATGAAATCAAGGTCAGCTGCTCATTCTGAGAGATCAGCAGATCATGAGTGTTTCCCTTCAGTACCATCTTTTACCACCAAGAAACACAATTCCCCCAGTAAAGACAGGGCTTGTATTTCAGAAATACGTAAACAAGAATTTGGGCAAGTTAAACTCAGCTTTATAGGTGGCTGAGTGCATAACTCAGTGGTTAGGCTGTGTACTCAGAATTCATGAGATCGAGTGCTCAATCCCCAGTATATAAAACAATCCCCAAGTAACACCACACAGAACTTGGGGCAGTACCGGGTCTAAAAGCCTTAATTTATTCAAAGTACCTCCCCAAAATTTTGGTGGAATTAAAGGGAAAGTTCAGTAAGAAAATGAAAGTGTTATTTTATTTATTATTATTATTATTAATTATTATTATTTATTTGGTTTTTCAAGACAGGGTTTCTCTGTGTAGCTTTGGAGCCTATCCTGGCACTCGCTCTGGAGTCCAGGCTGGCCTCGAACTCACAGAGATCCGCTTGCATCTACCTCCTGAGTGCTGGGATTTAAGGTGTGTGCCACCAACGCCCGGTGAAAATGAAAGTTTTAAATAAAGTCCAGCTAAGAAATCTAAAATGAAGGACAGAATTTAAAAATCTATATTTAAAAACTTTTTAAAGACAAGGATCACCAAGAAATACTAAAAGTAGACCAGAAGGTTATGGTCAAACTGTATTCTAACACCCAGAAAGAATGCACTTATTAAATAAAGGGAACCATGTTTCTAATGAAGTAGTATAGTAGTCAGCCATAAATCAAGTGTCCAAGTGACATTCCTAGTGGTGGAGAAGCCTGACATAGACTCCCAAGAGGATGT
Organism: Cricetulus griseus; assembly: GCF_003668045.3. Lineage (NCBI taxonomy): Eukaryota > Metazoa > Chordata > Mammalia > Rodentia > Cricetidae > Cricetulus > Cricetulus griseus. Next base: position 172,989,157 of record NW_023276806.1, read on the forward strand.
GGCAACATTCAGGTGACATCCCAAAACCAAGCCAAACCATGAGCTGGCAAACGAATATTGTGAGGCATTACATGTAAGAACTGTCAAGCGCGCTTCTAAAGGTGTCCTGGGCTGGGGGGAGTGGTCAGTCTTCAAACCATGAAGACCCAGGTGCAATCCTCAGAACCCCATAAGCAATGGGGGGAGTGGTCAGTCTTCAAACCATGAAGACCCAGGTTCAATCCTCAGAACCCCATAAGCAAAGCCAGGTGCGGTGGCATAGATGAGAACAATCCCAGCTCTGGGCAAGTAGAAGCTCACAGGCCACCTTGGATCAGAGAGCCCTGCCCCCAGCAAACAACAATCACCACCAGAGGGAATAGCACCTAAGGAAGATGCCAACTGAGGTTGTCCTGTGGCCTACACACCCACACTCGTGGTGAAGAATTTAGGTAAAGGACATAAAGGTATTCTTTGAGCCTTTCTGGAAGTGAGAATGTTTTCAATCTAGAGTTGGAAGATGTTTTATATTTGTGTTGGTGGTGTTCCAAGCCAGGCATGGGATGACTTGGCCAGAGCAGGCACCCCCCACCCCAACACACTCCCCATCCCACCCTTCAGTAACCAATTCATTGCTGATGTCTGTCTACATTAGCTAAACAAATCCAGATGTTAAATGGGGGAAAATGTTCAAGAATTATTCAGCTCCAAATGTCTCGTGTGCACGGATCTGTTTTTCCTTCCGCTGATCCCAGGGACCCCAAACTGAACTACTTCCAAGCAACTCACTTTCCAAAGGAAATCTCTGCTCATTCAGTTTCCTTGACTGAAAGGCTGCCCATTACATTACTGCTTGTCAAAATCACAGTTTTTCAGTTTAATGCAAGTTCCCTTCCTCTTTGAAAGTTCTAATAGACCACCACCTTTGCCTTCCAATCGGAAGCAGTCATACTTCCCAAATGGTCCCATTTCTTTTACATTTTGGTCTTGGTATAACAATGTATTCTCCACATTGTTTACCTCTGCCACCCTGGGTGACCACAGACTTGTTAGGATGGCTTGGTGTCTGCTTTCCTTTGAATCTTGTGTCTTGAGAACACATCCCTCAGTGAGCCTCATACTGTAGCATAAGACACTTTCCCATGATAGCTTCCTGGGCATCTTGGTTCCATGTCCTTCAGTTCTGTGGGCTATGGAGAAGCGAAGTGCTTGCTGGGAGCCTGGAGCCTTGAATTCTCACCCAGCCTACAGTTCTGCCAACAGTTCACCAGACTGTCCCACCAGCTGTTCTCCTGTGTGCCATCTAGGCAATTTAGCATCTTTTTAAAATTAAAAAATAAATTTTTTTATTGAAAATAGATTTTTCTTTTTTGAATAAGCATGTGTATAAAATTTAATGAGTTCCCGATTCCATTTCATAGAAATAAATTTCATCTGTGAAAACCAGGTTCAGAACGCCCACTGAAACACAGCATCAACCTCAACTGTCCAAGCAACCCTTAATTCCTTTCTTCACTGTCACCTGGAGGAAAAATGCTTTATTGTAGAAAATAGATTCTTTTCTTACACAATATATACCAGTTATGCTTTCCCCTCTCTCTACTTTTCCCAGTTTCTCCCTGCTCCCCTCCTATCCAGAATCATTCCTTTTGTCTCTCATTAGAAAAAGCACAGGCATCTAAGGAATAACAAAATAAACAAAATAAAACCAAAGCTATCACATCGGAGTTGGACAGGACAGGCACACAAAAGGAAAAGAGCCCAAGAGAAGGCAACAGAATGACACCTGCTTGTTTGCACATTCAGCAATTCCCTGAGAACACTAAACTGGAAGCCATAGCAGACACAGAAGACCTGGTGCGGACCTTGCAGGCCCTGTGCATGCTGCCTCTATCTCTGTGAACTCATGTGTGCTTTGACCCTGTTGATTTAGAAGGCCTAGTTTCCTTGGTGTCCTTCATCTCCTCTGGCCCTCACACTCTTTCTGCCTCCTCTTCTATATGGGTCCCTGATCCCTGAGGAGGGATTTGATGGAGACATCCCATTGAGGGCAGAGTGTTCCAAGGTTTCTCCCTATGCATGATGTCTGGCAGTGGGTCTCTATACTTGTGCCCTTCCGCTGCATGATGAAGCCTTTCTGATGATGAAGTTAGCCTCTGTTTATACTTTGGGGAAACAAACACTGACCTCTGTTCTGCAAAAGGCCTCGTGTGTTTGGCTGACTTTGGGCAAACAAGGAATACCTTCCATAGCAATATTGCAGGACTTCACAGGAAGGAGGCCACCTCCCTTTTCTGACTGAGGCCTGACAACCCCATCTTACTGGCTTCTCCCTCCACCCCGCAGTTAAACCTTGGAACCACCCAACCCTTCCAGCATGTTTACTCTGTAATATGAAATGAAAGCAAGAAGTAACACCAACAAGGCCAGGAGTTTCCCCCTTTGGAGCAGTTTGAGGACCAGTGTTCAGGAAATCTTTAGATGCCCATCAGAAAATCACTTCCACTGTGCTGTGCACTTACAGACCTTGCCACTCTGTTCCCTGCTATTGCGGAACGTGTCCTCTGAATACGGCAGCCACTACCCTTTCAATCAGAGCAGCTGCATAGGAAACCCACAAGATGAGGCCTAGTGACATCTCTTCACAGTGGGAGGTGTGAGGGTTGGAGGGTCATTGGGCCTTCACCCGAGGTTGCTGCTCTTTGTGCCCAGCTTAGCTGTATGTAACCTGCACCAGCTATATGTGGTCTCAGGAGATACTGAAGGATGGGTGGAAGGGCGAGTGAAGAAAGTAGCAGGAGTTGGAGCATGAGGTTCTACTACATAGCTATAGGGAAGCAGTCATGTATTATGGAATGGGCTTTTTGGTGATACAGCTGTTTGGGGTTATCAATATTCTATACTACGAGTAACCCTTCACTCATGCTCCAGAAAACCAGCTAAGTAAACTTGTTAGTTCACCAAACTGACTTGGATGGGATCATCATTGTGGTGTGTTGTTGGTGCCCTGAGTGAAGAGACATGTGTGTCTCCCCAGGAAAATTCAATGCAACAAATGCCTTAGAGTAGTCTATTCTCAACACTGAGATGAACAATAAATGGGACCTCCTGAAACTGAGAAGCTTCTGTAAGGCAAAGGACACAGTCAACAAGACAAAACGACAGCCCACAGAATGGGAAAAGATCCTCACCAACTCCACATCTGCAAATAACTCAAGTAACTAATCACCAAAACACCAAATAATCCAATTAAAAAATGAGGTACAGACCTAAGCAGAGAATTCTCAACAGAGGAATCTCAAATGGTTGAAATACACTTGAGGAATTGCTCAACATCCTTAGTCATCAGAGAAATACAAATCAAAACAACTCTGAGATACCATCTTACACCTGTCAGAATGGCTAAGATCAGAAACACCAATGACAGCTTATGCTGGAGAGGATGTGGAGTAAAGGGAACACTCTTCCACTGCTGTTGGAAATCAATATGGCAGTTTCTCAGAAAACTGGCAATCAATTTACCTCAAGACCCAGCTATACCACTCTTGGACATATACCCAAAAGAAGCACATTCCTACAACAAGAACATCTGTCCAACTATGTTCGTAGCAGCTGGAACCTGGAAGCAACCTATATGTGGTACATTTACACAATGGAGTATTACTCAGCTGTAAAAACAATGACATCATAAAAATTGCAGGCAAATGGATGAACTATAAGAAAATCATCCTGAGTGAGGTAACCGAGACCCAGAATGACAAATATGGTATGTACTCATAAGTGGATATCAGAAGTAAAGCATAAGATAACCAACCTACAAACCACAGCCCCAGAGAGGACAGCATAAAGAGGGATGCATGGATTTCCCCTGGGATGGGAAATAGAAGAGATCTCCTGGGTAAACTGGGGGTAGAGGTGGGGATGGGGGGATAGAGGATGTAACTTGAGGAAGTGGGTTGGGCGGACTGGGTGCAGGAGGAGGATTGGGGGCAGGGACGAGGGGGAGAATAACAAAAGAGAAGTCTTAATGTGGGTGCATTTCAAGGTCAGGGAGTAAGTGGTGCCAGGGAAACACCCAGGACCCCACAAGGATGACCACAGATGAGTCACCTAGCAATAGTGGATGTGTAGCCTGAACTGGCCATCTACTGTAATCAGATTGGTGACTACCCTAATTGTCATGAGAGAGCTTTTATCCAGTAACTGATGGAAGCAGATGCAGAGATCCTCAGCCAAGCACTGGGCCATGTCCTGGGTGTCCTGCTGAAGAATGGGAGGAGGCATTGTATGAGCCAGGGGGTCAAGGTTGTGATGGGGGAACCCACACAGACAGTTGACCTGAGCTCGTGGGAGCTCATGGACTCTAGACCAAAGTTAGTGACCTGCATGGGACTGACCTAGGGCCTCTGCATGTATGGGACAGTTGTGTAGCTTGGTCTCTTTGTAAGCAGTGAGATCAGAACCTGTCCACAGTGCTTGAGCTGGCTTTTGGAAACCTGTGCTCCATGCTGTGTCACCTTGTCCAGCCTTTAGACAGAGGTAGGAGCTTGTCCCTATTCTCAACTTGCTGTGCCATGGAAGGCCTGTCCCTTTCTGAATGGAGGAGGAGGAAGAGTGGATGGGAAGGGGAGCAGATGGGAGGTGGGGAGGAGATGGGGGAGAGGAGGGAGGGGAAACTGTGGTTGGTATATAAAATAAAAGAAAAAATGTTAATTAAAAAAGAAAAGTCTGTTCTGTCAAGAATTCCCAGCCTTGCAGCCATCTTGGTGGCAGCAGCTCTCCCTCTTAGATTTCCCAAGTACTGTTTTCATCTGTTACCGATGGTCAGGGTGTGGGCTGGGAACTTCCAGGCTCTTGACTTCTCACTCAGAAACTGAAATGAAGGCTCACACCCGCAAAAGTAATGAGGAAAGTTTATTCAAATGGAAGTGACAGGGCAGGTGTGCTGTCAGGAGTGAAGTTATTCCTCATGGTTTTCGGCTTACTTTTACAAGGCTGTAGGGTAATTCATCAGCACAGGCACAGTGATATCACTTAGGCGGTCTTGTTAATGATCATGACACATAGGCAATGTCTGCATCCATCTTGGGCAGAAGGATGGCATAGGGATATTTTCTGGTTCTTATCAAACAATTGTCAATTAACAAGATCTTTATTGAGATGGGGCCCTCGGTAGGTTTCATTTTGTTGGTTTATCTATGGAGCTGTATCACCATAACCTAACCCCAGAACATTTTCATCATCCCTAACCAGACCCCTTTCCCATGCTTGTCACACCCTCCAGCTGGCTTCAGGCAAGCATAGATCTATCTTTTTTCTTTATCTTTTCTGGACTTTATATGTCAGTGGAATCATGTGCTGTTTGTGGTCTGGCTTCTTTCACTTAGAACAATGTTTTCAAGGCTTGTGCATTCAATTATATGTACCAACACTTCTTTATCTTATCAACTAGCATTCTATTATAGGGATAAAATGCATTTTATTTACACTTCCATTCCTTGGTAGATATTGTTTCTAAATACCATCACTAAGAACATTTACGCATAATTGTGTGTGTGTGTGTGTGTGTGTGTGTGTGTGTGTGTATGTGTGTGTGTGTATGTGTGTGTGTGTATGTGTGTGTGTGTATGTGTGTGTATGTGTGTGTGTGTGTGTGTGTGTGTATGTGTATGTGTGTGTGTGTGTGTGTGTGTGTAGACATGTTGTATTCTAAGCTATAAGCCCCTTGATGATTATCATTGCTGGGCCACATGCTAACTCCGTGCTTTGTCTTCTGGGATACGGTTATGCTATCCAGAATGGCTGGTTCATTTTGCTTTTCTTATGTGTCAGTTTTCTCATCTCCACACTCTCACATTTTATTGTTGCTCTTCTTAATTATAGACATCTTAGTAGATGAGTGTGGTATATCATTCTATACTTAAGCACTGTTGAGTGTGTGCATTTTAGTGAGAGACTGTAATACTAAATGTAGCATTCCATGTTCATATTTTAATTTAAAATTATTAACACAATCATCATCATTATTATTATTGGATGTATATGACAGAGATGCATGTACCAAAGCTCATGTGTGGAGTTTGTTTCTCTGTCTTCTTTATCCAGGTTCCAAGAGCCAACTCTGGTTATCAGGCTTGCATGACAAGGGCTTTATCCTTCTGGATCATGTTTCCAGCCCCTGTATCTGAATTCTTAATGTTTTCTTTAGTGAAGTGGTAAGGAGCAAAATGACTGAAAAGTGTCTTATGTAGTTAGTGAACTTCTGTGGCTAAGCTTTAAAACTTCTGCCTTGGCTACCACAGTGAAACCTAACTGCTTCTAGGTTGTTTCCCAGAGTCATGTCTATTTTCAAGTGTAGGACACAGAGATGAACTCCGCATGTCTTGGTATTTTTGTTCAAAGAACTTGGTTTCTGTGGGGGAAGAGCTCAACCACTGCAGTCCTCCTAGCAGGACTGAAAGAGCGCCCACATCTGGATCGCAGAATGTGCGAGGGCCCCACAGTCTTTGCTCTGAAAGCACGAAGCAGGAAAGAGAACATGCCAGGAGAAGGCTCCCGGGTCACAGTGGCAGGCAGGGGCCCAGCACAGTGGCCTCCCCTGGAGACAGAGCACAGCACCTGCATTTAAAAATGAAATCTTTTCTTTAAATGAAAGTTATTTACAGGGGGTAAAACAAGATCTAACATTTGCATAAGTTATTTTCCGTTATGGCTCAAACATTGCACTTGAGATCAAGAAAATGTAAACTAGCCTTGCAGACAAATTACAAAAAGAGACACATCCCTGGCCATGTCCAACATTGCTCTATCAGTGGGGCTTGGACTCACTGACTGGAAAATAAGTCCTGCTCCTGTTGACTGGGTATAATGCATTTCCTATAGGATTCTGATACGATCTTTAATCCAAAATAAGACAGAGAGGACAAGGCTGTGTCTCGGGAGAACACTGGCGTGCCTGCCAAGGACCCATGCTCATTCTCAGCACCAGCAAACAAGTACACATACCCAACAGGACAACGGCTGTAAGCTGGTTCACCAAGTCATCAGTGCATGTCGCAGGGCCAGGGAGTTGTCCAGTTACTTCTGGAGGACACTGCTGAGAAGTGGCATGGCACAGCCATGTGAGGGCCAGGAGAGGCAATCTACTGTCTTGTCTTTACAACCAAAGAGAAAGTGGGCTACTGATGGCTGCTTGTGTCAATAGACCATTATGAAGATCTGTTCCCTTTATCTTTCAGAAATTAGACCCCTGAAATGAACTGGAGATTTTGAGTGTTTTAGGTTAGGAATAGGTAAGTACCTGAAACTCAGGATTCATGAACAGTGTCCAGTGTCTTGAGATAACATTGTTCCCGTAGCATTTGTCTGTACACAGTAGCCACAGGTGATTTCTTAAGGGGTTTTCTAGCTCTGGGACTTGGGAGCATTTTTATCTTTTATTTTTTGCAAAGTATTAGAGACAACTGAAAATTTTTATTTAATGGTTTAGTAGTGACTAATACTAATAGTTTTCTTGCCAAAGTAAGCTGTGCTTTGTTAGATATAAGAAGTATGACCCAGAAGGCAGGTAATTTTATTTAGCTTGCACAAATGATTGCTCGCTTAAGCCATTGGTTTGTACAAATGGCTCTTGGATACATCCCATACTAAATTGTAATCACAAAATGATCTTTATTTTCTTAGGGCTTGGCCTTACTTTCCAGACACAGGAAGCTGAGGGAAGTTTCTCTGTCTGAGTGTACCAACATCACTGACATGGGAATTCGGGTAAGATGATTAGGGTTTTCCAAGAGTTAAGATTAAAAATTAAGCTCAAATTGAATAAACTTTGTAAGTCACAATAGAAAGAACTAATAGAAGACAACTCACAATACATGTGAGTCTGAAACTCAGTCACAGAGTCAACGATGGGTGTCATCATTTGAAGCTCCTGTTTGAACACTCAGTCCTTGGCTTGTAGGCCTGGAGACTTAGGAAATGTGACCTGGCTGGTGGAGTAGACCACGCCACCAGCTCTCAGCTTACCTGCCTCTGGGTCTGGCCTGTGTCTATTCCATGTAGGAGTCTCTGCCACACACTGTGGCAACAGTGAATGCTGCCATACTTCCCCACCACAGTGGACTGAGGTTTCTCCAAAACCATGAGCCAGTGCCCACCCTCCTTTTTAACCTGCTTCTGTCAGGTGGCTTTGGTCACTGCAACACAAAGGTAACTAATGCACTTCATTGGGCCAGCTCTCTAGGGCCTTGGGTACCGAAGGAGCTTTGTGTCCTCGTGTTTTCTCCATCTATTGGCTCTCAACTTTGTGTCAGGCTCATAGAATAAGTAGGGGCCCAAAGTCTTTGCATATAGAGAAAATAGTCTATAAAATGGAAAACTAAACTATTATATAATCTAACCATGAAAACTGGGGGAGTTTAGAGACTACACCAGATTTTTAGCGGTTTGGAGTTTAAGTTATCCAAACACAGTTTGTAGTGTACATCAGCGGAACAGAGAGGATGAGCTAAGTAAGTGAGATGAGTTATCATGTGCTCAACTGATACTTGAGGAATTCTTGAGAAGGGTAAGGGTCCATAGCCAGGGCCCAAGTACCATGCAGGAAGCCATAAAGTGCAAGTAAGCCACAATGGAATGTTTTTTTTAGCACCGAGAGAGAGAGAGAGAGAGAGAGAGAGAGAGAGAGAGAGAGAGAGAGAGAGAGAGAATGCATTGAACAAGAAAAACTGAAAATTAAGCATGTGGAAACTGTTTAGGCATTGGAAGCATCCCATAAAAGCATGTTGAAAGATAAAAGCCTCCACTACTTAGGAAAACATTAGACTAAATAGGAAGAAAGGAATCATCGAAGGGAAAGAATAAGATACTTTTTACAGGGGTTAAAGGGTTAATCCCACAAGTACTTGGATCATGCAGCTCTACCTGAGAAGTCCACAGAAAATAGAGATGCTTGGGGCACGGCAAATTGGAGGATGACTTACTACGAAGCTTCAAATGAGTAATTGAGCAGCATTGGAATAATGCACAAACTGGATCGCTGTGGAGGCCACCAGGTCAGCTCATGCTTACACCTTAGCAGAGACTTACAGATATTTGGGGCTGAAGGAAACTTGCAACATATAAACCAATTTTCTGATTTTACATATAAGAAGCTAAGGGCTGAGAGGTTATAATAGTCAAGGTTTCACACCTCCTTTGGAAAGCAGCTTTAGCTCCAGTTTTATGGAAATGAAGGGTTGGTAACATGGCTTAGTGCCCACCGTGTCATTTAGCTTTGCTTTCTTTTATCCCATTGGGTCTGAACAGTGCAGTAATATAAGAGAAAGTGTATCACTGCTGAGAATATTGAGAAGCTGTGGTGTGCAGCAAAGTCCACTCCTCCTCATTTTAGTCTATGGCACCAACTCTGCCTACTGTAGAGAGTTATTCCGAAAACAAAATACTGCTTCAAGACAAATAGCCCAAAAGAATTGAAAACTTTCATATGGGACAAAATCATTTCTATAATAAATAGAATTACAGATGCTTATATGGTGCGTGTGACCTGCTATGAAAAGAACCAAAGATTTGTGTAAGTGTAAATTGTGGGGTACTTATAAGGTCAAACATGCATTTACACAAAGCCTTATACATTAGCATACAGTCAGGCTTTCAAAACTTGGAAAAAGTGACAGATCAGAGATTTAAAAACAAAACAGTTAATCATGATTGCAAATGAATGTGCCACTAAGATAACTTAGTATTAATGTGACATTTTATCATTAGGAATGGCTAACATTGTTCTTGACAAGTCTTGCTCCTAAATCAGTCCACACACACACACACACACACACACACACACACACACACACACCTCTGTTAATAATTTTTGTATGTATTTGAGATACAGTATCATATTTTAAAAATGTTTATACAGTGTGAACACATCTACTTAACCACCTCCCAATCACTCATTTAGCCATTCATCCATGGGCCAGGAGTAAGATTCATGTCGTGAAGTGAATTCATGTTGTGAAGAGCCCAAACAAAGGACATTTTGGCTGAAATGCCAGGAGTACTCTAGCTGAGAAGCCAGACTCTGTGCCATGACTCTAGTTTGCTTGGGAGAAAAACCGTTTGTTTGAACTAGTAGTAGTAGTAGTAGTAGTAGTTCAGTTGTAGATAATTGTAGCTGTTAAAATAAGTGTTTATTGAGTGCATGAAGGCCCCAAATAAAAGTTAAAAATGTTGACATTTCTAATATTGAAATTACATTCCTCAGTGCTGTGATGTCAGCCTCTAAATAGCCATCCCTTAAAAAACGCTTCTCTGGCCAGGTGTTGGTGGCACACACCTTTAATCCCAGCACTCGGGAGGCAGAGGCAGGCAGATCTCTGTGAGTTCAAGGCCGGCCTGGTCTACAGAGAGAGTGCCAGGATAGGCTCCAAAGCTACACAGAGAAACCCTGTCTGGAAAAACAAGAAACAAAAAACACAAAACAAAAAAAACAAAAAAAAAAAAAACAAACAAAAAAAAAACCACTTCTCTGGACGAGACCGAAACTGAGAGTTAGGGAAGCACCATACTTGGCTGTTTGTTTTTGATCCCGTGGGCTCCAGGAATCTCTCTCCACGCTTCTACAGTGCCCAAGTTTACTCCACTTTCAGATGCGAAAATGTGTGCTCACACGCTAGTTATATGATCACGCAGTAAATGCTAGCATGCCTTTTTAAAAAGTTTAAGCTTTCAGAACTGCTCTTTATTTTCTACAATCTAAAGATACCTTTTTAAAGAAGCATGGGACACAGACTTATTCCATTATTAGTTGCACAAGATCAGATGTTCTATTTAGGAAAAATGTTTCTTTCTCATTGTCTCTCCTGCATTTTCCCCCTCCAACCTATGTCTGGGGTGTGTGTGAATGTGCCTGTGCCTGTGTATGTTCGTGTGCGTGTGTGTGTGGGGGGGTGGGGTGTGAGTGTGTGTGGGTGTATGAGTGAGTGTGTGAGTGTGTGTGTGTGTGTGTGAATGTGTGTGTGTGTGTGCACCTGTGCTGGCTTTTCAACAGTCCAAGCATCCACCTTGTTCAACAACTGTCCTCTTCCCCCAGACTGGCCTCTGGCCTCTGGCCAGTCTGTTGCAGACATGTCTGTTTGGAGTTTAAGAAAGGTTTATTCATGGACCCTAACAGCAAAGTTTCATCACTCTCCCATGACTCTTTCCTCATCTAAAATACTTTGATTCACTAACTTTTTAACTAGTTCTAAAATATTGTTTATGCAAGATTTTCATCAATAATTTTTATCCATTGATAGCTCTACCCTCCACTGCTAAGCCAAAATTGATCTCAGTAGCCTCTGACTTACAATGTCAAAGATGGGTAGATGAGTCAGCTCCCTAGCAACTATTAAAAAAACCAACAGTGATTTCCATTTAGTTTCCAGGGTTAAGTCATGCAAAAATTATCAAAGTATGAGATGTTGATAACTACACCTAGTCTCCAGGGATAAAGTTGTGTTCATGGGTTGAAAGGGAATCAATCAAGACTCCTAGCCAAACTGGCCTCCTCCTTAGCCTGTGGTGCAGCAGAGACTCTGGGGAAGGAAGACAGGCAGATGTTAGGCTTTCTTTCTTTCTTTCTTTCCTTCCTTCCTTCCTTCCTTTCTTTCTTTCTCTCTTTCCTCCTCCTCCTCCTCCTCCCTCCTTCTTTTGGTTTTTCAAGACAGGGTTTCTCTGTGTATCCTTGGCTGTTCAGGAACTCACTCTGTAGACCAGGCTGGCCTCAAACTCATAGAGACAGGCCTGTCTCTGCCACCCAAGTGCTGGGATTAAAGGCGTGTGCCACTACTACCCAGCTACACATTGGGCTCTTTTAGCACCTGGCTGTAGCACCCAGAAAAGCCTTTGCTGTCGTCTTTCACTCCAGATTAGGTTTGGGAAGTACTGATTAAACGGTCTGTTATGGAACTCCCAGAGGACTCAGACTTTGATTTTGTTTTTAAAGTATCTGAGAAGAGGAACTAATTTAAAGGGGTGATCATCTGGAACTTGTTGAAAAGGCAAAAGCCACAAAACTGGAACAATGAAGAGCTTCGTTTTACAAATCACTGCTGCATTGATCATCCAGTCTCCAGAGCCTTACAATAAAGCAGCGAATGCCTGGAGACTCAGTGGGGGAGGGGGGGCGACACAGATATCAGGTCATTACTGTTTCTTCTATGGCTGGGAGCAAAGCAAGAAGCTCAGCACTCGGCTGCTCTTTGAGCTAATGTGTTTCCAATTGTAAACAGTCCGACAGGATTTGAAACTTGCCAGACTTCAAAGGATGTGGGATTCAACAGCTTCTCAGAGTCCCACAGCTTAGAAGCTTCCAAGAGATTCTGGAGTGCTGGGTACCATGTTTTCTTGGCAAAGAGTCAGGTGAAGCTGAGTAAACGTTCTCCCCACCCCCTCACCCCCCAGTGCTGGCTTTCCTCCTGCCCATTGCCACTGTGAGAATTAGTGGACAGCTGAAGTTTTACTGCACTTCCTAACTGACCCAAACATCTGTTGTTTTCATGTCTAGTTTCCACAGAGACCAACTATAGGAGAAGAGTTAAAATTAAAAGCAAGATAATCCTTAGGAGGCATTCCCTGCCTCTAAGTTCCCCTAGAGTATTAGTTATCACATGTGAGATGAAACTTGCCTACAGTTAAACAAAACTTGTCAGATTGCCTGCAGGCCAAGCAAAAAGGCAAAGAAATCAAGAGTGGGATCCCATTTTCCCATGATATGAGGGCTGACTCCTGTTTTTGATTCCTCCATGACACCTAGGATTTGTCCATTGTTTCATGCCTGGTGTGAGCAGGCGGCCTGCAACATGGTTAGGTTTACTGAGTTACGATTTCTAATAGCTCAATCAGGTCCATTTAGAATGTCCTTGCCATATTTCCTTTCTAAAGCCCTCACGGTCTTCCAGGTTAAGGTAGTATCCCAGGCAGGCAGTGTAGGTCCGTGACTCCTGAGTCAACAGCTTTGGGAATGGGTGTTGTTTCTGACAAGTGAGAATTTCCCAAAGCCTGTGAAATATGTATAGATATTTTTATTTACCTCTTACAAGATGAGGAAAGTGAAGGTTAAGACTGTGTTAGGGTCACACAGACCCACCTGACTCCAGCTCTGAGATTTTCTGCAAGGCTGGACGCCTCCCTGGACTAGATCATCCGTGGTTCTACTATATCCTAAAATGAAGGGTTGAAGCCGTATTGACGGTCCCTGAACTTAGTCTCTTAGAGATCCTGAAATTCAAGAGGCTGTACTTAGTCTCAGCTGCCATTTTCTTGAGAAAATGTAAGAAAAAGGACAACAAGTAAAGAGGGTGACTGGACAGAAACCAGCAGCCTTTCCTGCCTGAGGAATACAGTATAATGAATTTCCCAGCCCTTCTTGTCTACATGGGCTCTAGGGAAGCCAGGCAATTAGACTACTTCCTTTGAGAAAAGCAAAGTGTGGGTGTCCTGTAGTGCTTTGTCTTGCCTGGCCCATTTTTATTTTGTAGATAAAATCTAAAGCTAGAAACCATTCTGGAATTCTTCCAACAAATTCTGCTCACCACATATAATTTCCAAGTAGAAGATACATTGTTCTGTTCTTTTCCTGGTCTTCCTTCCTTTGTTTTTCAAGTGTATATTCTCTGTTGCTGTTTATTGCTTATCCTTCCCATTCCCTAGTTCTCTTCATGCACCTATCACACTGTATACTTTGAAAAGAACTCCCCTCATTTAGTCCAAATATATAATAGGATCTGTGGTGTCACTAAACCATTCTGAGATACAGGCATCCAATGGTGTACTGTTAAGAAAGCCTAGAAATAGAGTAAGAGGGAGGCCTGAACTTCAAGCCTGGATCAATGTCAAGGGAGCCAACACAATCCCACTGCAATCAGGAACAACACAAGGCTGTCCACTCTCTCCATATCTATTCAACATAATACTTCTAGCTATAGCAATGAGACAACAAAAGGAAATTAAAGGGATACCAATTGGAAAAGAAGAAGTCAAACTCTTGCTATTTGCTGAGGATATGATTAGTATATGTAAGAGACCACAAAAATTCTACCAAAGAACTCCTACAAATTATAAACACCTTCAATGATGTAGCAGGATATAAGATTAACTCAAAAAAAAATCAGTAGCCCTCCTATATACAGAGGACAAACAGGCTGAGAAGGAAATCAGAGAATCATTACCCTTTACAATAGCCACAAATAACATAAAATATCTTGGGGTAACTCTAACCAAACAAGTGAAAGACCTGTATGACAAGAACTTCAAGTCTTTAAAGGAAGAAGCTAAAGAATATATCAGAAAATGGAAAGATCTCCCATGCTCTTGGATAGGTAGGATCAACATAGTAAAAATGACAATTGTACCACAGATTCAATGAAATCCCCATCAAAATCCCAGCACAATTCTTCACAGACCTTGAAAGAAAAACACTCAACTTCATATGGAAAAACAAAAAACTCAGGATAGCCAAAACAACCATGTACAATAAAGGATCATCTGGGAGCATCACCATCCCTGATTTCAAGCTCTATTATAGAGCTATAGTAATGAAAATAGCTTGGTATTGGCATAAAAACAGGCAAGTGGACAAATGGAATTTAATCAAAGACCTCAATATCAACCCACACACCTATGAACACCTAATTTTTGACAAAGAAGCTAAAAATATAAAATGGAAAAAAGAAAACATATTCAACAAATGGTGCTGGCTGTCAACATGTAAAAGAATGCAAATAGATCCATAACTATTGCCATGCACAAAACTTAAGTCCAAATGGATCAAAGACCTCAATATAAATCTGTCTACACTGAACCTCATAAAGAGAAAGTGAGAAATACACTTGAATGCATGGGCACAGGAGACCACTTCCTAAATAAAACACCAGTAGCACAGACACTGAGATTGACAACTAATAAATGGGGCCTTCTGAAACTGAGAAGCTCTGTAAGCAAAGGACACAGTCAATAAGACAAACTGACAGCCTATAGAATGGGAAAAGATCTTCACCAACTGCACATCTGACAGGGTCTGATTTCCAAAATATATAAAGAACTCAAAAAACTAGACATCAAACTATCAAGTAATCCAATTAAAATGGGGTAGATATCGATCTATACAGAATTCTCAACAGAAAAATCTCAAATGGTGGAAAGACATTTAAGGAAATGTTCAACATCCTTAGTCATTGGGGAAATACAAATCAAAACAACTCTGAGATTCCATTGTACACCAATAAGAATGGCTAAGATCAAAAACCCCAATGACAGCTTATGCTGGAGAGGATGTGGAGTAACCGGAACACTCCTCCACTGCTGGTAAGAGTACAAACTTGTATAGCCACTGTGGAAATCAGTATGGTGTTTCTCAGAAAATTAGGGCTCAACCTACCTCAATACCCTGCAATACCAATTTGGGTATGTACCCAAATGAGGCACATTCATGCACAAGGGCATTTGCTAGATGATCCTCAACTTAAGAATGGATAAAGAAAATGTGGTATATTTACACAATGGAGTACTACTCAGCAGTAAGAAACAATGATATCCTAAATTTTACAGGCAAACAGAAGTAGAAAAAAATCATCCTGAGTGAGGTAACCCAAAACCAGAAAGACAAATATAGCATGTACTTACTCATAAGTGGATACCAGACATAAAGCAAAAGATACTCAGCCTACAATTCACAATCCCAGAAAAGCTAGAACCGCTTTCCAGAAACAGATGGAAACAGATTCAGAAATCCACAACTAACCAATGGGCCAAGCTCCTGGAGTACAATCAAAGTGAGGAAAGAGAAATAATATAAACAAAGGAACCAAGACCATGAGGGGAAACCCACAGAATCAGCTAGCCTGAGCTAGTGAGAGTCACTGACTCTGGTCTGACAAATAGGGAACCTGCATAAGATCGAACTAGACTCCCTTAGTATAGGTGACAATGGTGCAGCTTGGACAATATATGAGGCCACTGGCAGTGGGTCCAAGATCTAACACTAATGCACAAACTGACTTAGTGAAGCCCATTCTATATGGAGAGATACCTTGCTCAGCCTAGACATAGGAGTGTGGGGGGTGGGAAGTTGCCTCGGTCCTGCCTCAAGGAGATGATGGGACAGACTTAGTAGACTTCCTAGGGAAGGCCTTACCTTCTCTGAGGAGAAGATTGGAGGTGGGGGGGGGGTGGGAAGTGAGGGAGAGTGGGAGGAAAGGAGGGAAGGGGAACTGGGATTGGAATATAAAAATAAATTAATAAAAAGAAAACATTTACTAAGAAAATGAACAAGGTAATCTATCTTGCAGGTACTATAATTTCTAAGACTTTTTTATTGATAGTCTTTATTTGTTTATATATGTTTAAAACATGTTTAATCAATTATATATCTACATAATTTACAAAGTGTATTAATATGTATTTATTGAGAGTATCTAATCAAAATATTTTTACTACAGTTTTCCACAATTTAAAAAATTCGGTAGGCCAGGTGGTAGTGGTGCATGCCTTTAATCCCAGCATTTGGGAAGCAGAGGCAGGCAGAACTCAGAGTTCGAGGCCAACCTGGTCTACATAGTGAGTTCCAAGACAGCCAAGGCTACACAGAGAAACCCTGTCTTGAAAAAACAAAAACAAACAAAAAAATTGGCAGGGCCAGAGAGAATCTGGTAACAATAGTAATAGCTATTATTTGCCAACTGTCTGCTGTGTACCAGGCACTGTGCAATCACCGTTGCCCATATTAACCCACTTAATGTCCCAACACATCAAGTGCCAGCATTAAGGTGCCATGTTATTCCCATGCTGCAGAAAAAAGCATCAAGTCCTAGAGGATTTGAGTAATTTATCCAGAGATTCCAAACTCAGTTCAAAAGGTCCGTAGACCTTACTCAGGAAGGAAATAGAGTCCTGGGCCACCTGCCATCTGTAGGAATGCATTCTCCTCACTTATATTAAGAAGTCTCCATTCTCTGTGGACCCTTCCTCATTGATCTAGCCTTTGTCTACAGGCCCAAGGGCTGGGGCCATAAGGATAAACAGGATATGGATTCAAAAGGTACAGACAATGCAGAAGATAAGTTAGTCACACCAACAGCTATGATACAAAGAGAACACAAGAAAGAGAAAGCAGTAGAAATTTGGAGTCATTTCTGCTGCCTGGAGATCTGCTTTGGAGACCACAGTTGAGCAGGTTGAAGGAACATTTATTTCCCAGATTGCCATACAAGTTTTAATATGAAATATGGAACTTTCCTTGTGAATGCTTGCTTTGGGCCTTGGCTTTTCCTCTTTTCTTCCCATAAGATCCTCTTCATGTTGAAAAGCAGGCATCTCTTCAGAGGCTCATCAGCCTTACTTACATAGGCCTGGTTTCCCAGTGGAGTGGGAAAGCAGAACCATTCTCAGCAGGGCAGGGCAGGGCTCCAGGCTCTGCAGAGCCCATGACCAGGCCAGAGCTACCCTGTAGGGAGACACTGTAACCACTCCTCCTAAGGTCTGGCTACAGTGTGCCCGACCATGCCCGTCAGGTTGTGGTCAAGGTGATGATGTCAGGGTGATTTGGGAGAAGTTTTAAAGGGACAGACAAGGCACATGGGAGATCTCCCATCTTGCTGCTGTGGCAAGCCCTGGCTTGCTGTTGGCTGGCGTTTATCTATTAAAAGTTATCCTAACCTTACAGATTTTGTATCAGCTATTCACCACTTTACTACACACCTGCTCTGATGCCTGGCAGGAAGGAGGCCATCTTTGAGAAAATGTACCTACACATCTCACGACCTTATGAGGCCCAGGAAACTGAAGTTTTATATTTAGTGTATCACTTATAATTGTGGAAATCATATTTTTAGCCTTGAGCCAGCCCAACTTGCTTTATTAAAGAAGTTAGTTCTTGAGAGCACAGCGTTTTTTCCAGAATTATCAACAGAGAGAAAAAGAAAACAAAACAAAAACTCCAACTTTGTAGGACCCCTAATGGGGCCCTAATGAGGCACACTGTCAACAAAACAGTGTCCTGAGAGTGGACAACAAAGAGAGGAGTTTTTGGACAAAGAGTTGCCACCTGTTGTGATGGATTAAGCCAGGATCTGGGCAAAAAAAAGCACCATCGTAACAATAACAAATATGAGTGCAACTTGGTCCCAGCTACATAGCCAGTTTAGGAATGTAGTTATTTGCCTCCACTCTGTGACTCAGTGCAGAAGACATGGAGTGACATGGACGTGTTCTGTAAATGTGTTAACTAACACACAGCAAGACTGGATGATAAACTGGAATGGAGTCAGACTTGGTAACATTTTATTCTCTTTCCATTGTCAATGTAGGAGACTGGCCTGGAAGAAGTGTAGAGTAGCATTTTCTAAGAAAAAGGGATTGGCATGTAAGTGACTGAGGCAGCTTTGGAGCCTGCAGAGCACTTGGCAGTCGTCTGTGAAGGAGAAGAGGGGACTTCATGAGTGATTGCATTGAGACACATACAGACTTAGGGGTTCAGGGTGACTTACATGGCTCTAAAGAAAAGATAAATTATGGACTTCAGCTCAAAGAGTAACCATCGGTTTAGCATAAACCCTGCACCAACCTTTTCTTTTCTTTTCTTTTTTTTTTTTTTGTCTCAGGATTCCCATGTCTGGGGTTGCAGCTGTGACTGTATCAGAGATTTTAAAATCACTTTTAAAGTTATTGAATTTAAAAATCTTCAAATATTTCAGCTTCAAATACTAGTAGATTTTTCATAAATCACGACAGGGAACTGACTCACAGTCCAAAGACATTGGCAGTTGGGGCTGAAGAGGTGTCTTGCATCTCCCTGTAAAGCAAGCCAGCTTTCACAGTTTTAATTTTGTATTATTATTATTATTATTATTATTATTATTATTATTATTATTATTACTGTCTGTGTATGCCTGGTGTGCCACAGCATGTATATGGTCAGAGGTTGACATTCAGGAATCTGGTCTCTCCGTTCACTGTGGTCCTGGCTGTTGGACACTGGCCATTAGGCTTGTACAACCAGCACCGTTAGCATTGGATCATCCCATTAGCAGTTCAAAAACTGCTATGATTTGTCTGTTGTTCTTGCTCTCTGCCCATTCTCTAAGAGGAAACAATATTACCCCATACCTTGTAAAATTAAAATTCTTGTATTAGTAGAACAGACTTAATTTTCTGGAAGACACTTACATAGGACCAGTCCACATCCCAGTATTTACTGAGATTGTACTGTTGTAAATGGGATGCTGTGAAAGACCATAAAAACTAGCACCCTTCCACAAAGGACACCAAGAGGCTTGCTGCATTCTGAGAGACAAGGCCCTGGATTCCAGTCAAGTTGGATTTCCTCTGTACCACCTAGGTACACCCCTGAGCTTGTTTGTCTCCAGTGACAACAACCTTTGTATCCCTGAACAGTGACCCCTTCCAATTCCTGTCATCAGTTGGTTCTAGACATGATAGATTTCCGTGTAAAGTTAGTCACAACCCAGGGTGAGTCAGGCACAGAAAGTGCTGAGCCCCATGGAAAATTCAAGTTCTGCATGAGCTCTGTCATCACTGTTGGCTGCTGCGGTCAGAAAAGGGTAATTGCCAAGACTGCCTTCTCTCTGTAAGCATACATTTGTGAACAGTGGTGTCACACAAATAATACCAGCAGCTAACCTTTAGTCTTTTTCAATGGATTTAAAGGAGTACATGGATGTATGTATACACTGTGACGTGGCTACTTCATCCTCCCATATACTTATTTTGTGGTAAGAACTTTTCAAATCTACTTGTAATTTTCAAGTGTATATGACTGTGCTGCTTAGGTTTTTGACAGGTTCTCAAGAGTATGGGTCATTTCAGGAGAGGGAACCTCAGTTGAGAAAATGTCTGCATCAGATTGGATGATGTGGGAAGGCAGTACTACCCTGGGTAGGTGGTCCTGGCCAAGGAAGCTGTGGAGAGGGAGGCAGTCATCAGCATTGCTCTAGGGATGGACTGTGATTTGGAAGGTGTAAGATTTGAAATAACCCTTTCCTCCTTTGGGTGGTTTAGGCCAATGTTTTATCACAGCAACAAAAACAAACAACACAATGGTGTTACCATTAACTATACGAAATTACCAATATGGAGTCAGGTAGAAATACAAGGGTATTTAATAGGGAAAAGCCTTACTTACAGAGCAACCTAGCCAGCCAGCGTGGCAGCAGTCTGTACCGCAAGTACAAAAGTGAAACCAAAAGAGAAAACGCAGTCCCCTGAAAGTCTCACTCTACGTCACCCTGACCACGCCCTCAAAGCATGGTCAGGCACACCTGTAGCCAGCCCCTAAGTAAGTGTGGCTACAGCTTCCCCTACACAGTCCAGGTCTTTCACTTTTTTGGTTAGTGTTATCCTGAGGTATTTTATTGTTTGTGGCTATTGTAAAGGGTGATGTTTCTCTGATTTCTTTCTCCACCAATGTGTCATCTGTATATAATAGGCTACAGATTTTTTTGAGTTAATCTTGTATCCTGTCACTTTGCTGTAAGGCGTTCCCTGGTAGAATTTTTTGGGTCACTTATGTAGACTATCATATCATCTGCAAACAGTGAAAGTTTGATTTTTTCCTTTCCAATTTGTATCCCCTTGATCTCCTTTTGTTGTCTTATTGCTCTATCTAGGACTTCAAGTACAATATTGAAGAGATATGGAGAGAGTGGACAGCCTTGTCTTGTTCCTGATTTTAGAGGAATCACTTTGAGTTTCTCTCCATTTAGTTTGATGTTGGCTGTTGGTTTGCTATATATTGCTTTTATCATATTTAGATATGTTCCTGTTATTCCTGTTCTCTCCAAGATCTTTATCATGAAGGGATGCTGGATTTTGTCAAATGCTTTTTCAGCATCTAGTGAGATGATCATGCGGTTTTTCTTTTTCAGTTTGTTTATATGGTGGATTACACTGATGGATTTTCCTAACTTTGAACCATCCCTGCATCTCTGGGATGAAGCCTATTTGATTATGGTGGATGATTTTTCTGATGTGTTCTTGGATTTGATTTGCCAGTATTTTATTGAGTATTTTTGCATCATTGTTCATTAGGGAGATTGGTCTGTAGTTCTCTTTCTTAGTTGTGTCTTTGTGTGGTTTGGGTACCAAGATAATTGTAGCCTTGTAAAAAGTTTGGCATGACTCTTCTGCTTCTATTGTATGGAACACTTTGAGGAGAATTGGTATTAGCTGTTCTTTGAATTTCTGGTAGAATTTTGCACTGAAATCATCTGGCCCTGGGTTTTTTTTTTGGGGGGGGGAGACTTTTGATGACTGCTTCTAATTCACTAGGGGCTATAGGTCTATTTAAATTGCTTATCTGTTCTTGATTTAATTTTGGTAAGTGGTTTTTTTTTTGGGGGGGAAAGAATTTTATTAATCCCTTTCCAAACTTTATTCCCATGCTTCTTCAGCTTAATTTGCTGCAAAGAATGAATTGTGTTTAAACAAAAACTGAAAAGAGCTGCAGTGTCCAGGGGGCTTGGGCTTAAAAATATTAGAGATCTAGATTTTATCAGATCCATAAACAAAAGAATTTTAAAAAGCAGTCATGATATAAAATAGCAGCTCCTGTGACTTCTGCAAGTGTCACCTTCTTCGGAAATTGCCTCAATTCAGTTTGCCTCATTCTTAGAAGCCTCATCAAAATTCTCCACCAGATCTGGGACTTCATCATCATCCTCTCCAGCAGCAAGTGATGCTTTTCCACCCACAGATTGTTTGGGCAAAGCTTCAGCCGGTCTCCTTAAACTAGTCAGATTGTCTGCCCCAAGCTGTCTTAGGATGCTGGGAAGCATTTCTGTCAGCTGCTTTTTCTCAGCGTGGCCTGTAATGGTGAAAGTATTCACTGCCAGAGACACCTGAACTTTAGGGTTGTTAAAATGGATCACTGTTCCTTGGTTTGTAAACATGTTCACTCCTAACTTCTTTAAGGAGAACTGCAGTTTTTTTGTTTTTTTTTGTTTTTTTTTTTTTCTCCATCTGCTGTGGCTGTTCTGTGAACCACCTTCTTCTTTCTGCCAGCAGTTCCTTTCCCACCAATGCGCACTTATGCCTGCAGTGTGGCCAGTTTTTCCTGGTTCATGATGGTTTCTTTTATCTTATCAAAGTGCAAATGGGGCCGAGTGGGGGACTAGGGTTCCCACTCAGGGGTCTCAGGCAGACCAACTGAGATAAGGCACACACATGCCGCTAAGTGGTATTTATCCAGAAAATTGTCCATTTCCTTTAAATTTTCCAATTTTGTGGAGTACAGGTTTTCAAAGTATGACCTGATGATTCTCTGGATTTTCTCTGGATTTTCTCAGTGTCCGTTGTTATGACCCCCTTTTCATTTCTGATTTTGCTAATTTGCATGTTCTGTCTCTCTCTCTGCTTTTTGGTTAGTTTGGATAAAGGTTTGTCTGTCTTGTTGATTTTCTCGAAGAACCAACTCTTTGTTTCATTGAGTCTTTGTAGTGTTTTCCTAGTTTCTACTTTATTGATTTCAGCCCTCAATTTGATTATTTCCTGGAATCTACTCCTCCATGGTGAGTTTGCTTTTTTTTTGTTCTAGAGCTTTCATGTGTGCTCTTAATTCTCTAGTGTGACTATTCTCCAGTTTCTTCATGTGGGCACTTAGTGCTATGAGCTTTCCTCTTAGCACTGCTTTCAGAGTGTTCTATAGGTTTGGGTATGTTATGCCTTCATTTTCACTGAATTCTAGGAAGACTTTAATTTCTTTCTTATTTGTTCCTTTACCCAGGAGTGATGCAATTGAGCATTATTCAATTTCCATGAGTTTGTAGGGTTTCTGCAATTTGTGTTGTTGTTGAACTCTAACTTTAAACCATGGTGATCAGATAAGATACAGGGGATTATTCCATTTTTCCTCTATTTGTATCTGTTGAGGTTTGCTTTGTTGTCAAGTACGTGGTCGATTTCAGAGAAGGTTCCATGTGGTGCTGAAAAGAAGGTATATTCTTTTCTGTTTGAAAGGAATGTTCTATAGATGTCTGTTAAACTCAACTGGGTCATAACTTGTTAGTTCCTTTGTTTCTTTGTTAAATATCTGTCTGGTGTTCCTGTCCAGTGCTGAGAGTGGGATATTGAAGTCTCCCACTATAAGTGTGAGGGGTTTTATGTGTGATTTGAGTTTTAGTAGTGTTTCTTTAGCGAATGTGGGTGTGTTTGGATTTGGTGCATAGATGTTGAGAATTGAGACTTCATCTTGATGGATTTTCCCTGTGATGAGTATGAAATGACCTTTATATCTTTTGATTAATTTTAGTTTGAAGTCTAATTTGTTGGATATTAGGATAACTACATCAGTTTGTTTCTTATGTCCACTTGATTGGAAAATCTTTTCCCAACCCTTAACTCTGAGGTACCTTCTGTCTTTGAAGTTGAGGTGTGTTTCTTGTATGCAGCAGCAGGATGGATTCTGTCTTCGTAGCCATTCTGTTAGCCTGTGTCTTTTTATAAAGAGTTAAAACCATTGATATTGAGGGATATTAATGGCCATTGACTGTTGATTCTTTTTTGTTTTGGATTTGTTGGGGTGGTGGTATTGTGTGTGGATTTCCTCCCTTTTTTCTTTTGGCTTTTGGTAAAGTGGGATTATCTATTACCTATGTTTTTGTGAGTGTAGATATCTTACTTGGGTTGGAGTTTTCCTTCCAGTACTTTCTGTAGGGCTGGATTTGTGGATATGTATTGTTTAAATCTGGTTTTGTATTCTCCATCTATAGTGATTGAAACTTTGCTAGGTATATAGTCTGGGCTGGTGTTCGTGGTCTCTTAGTGCTTGCAGAACATCTATCCAGGACCTTCTGACTTTCAGAATTTCCATTGAGAAGTCAGGTGTAATTTTGATATGTCTGCCTTTATATGTTACTTGGCCTTTTTTCCTTTGCTGCTCTTAATATTCTTTCTTTATTCTGTATGTTTGGTGTTTTAATTATGTGGTGAGGGGCCTTTTTTGTGGTCCAGTCTATTTGGTGTTCTGTAATCTTCTTGTGCTTTCATTGGCATGTCTTTCTTTAGGTTGGGAAAGTTTTCTTCTATGATTTTGTTGAATATGTTTTCTGCACCTTTGTGCTGGGTTACTTCACCTCCTTCTATACCAACCATTCTTAGGTTTGGCTTTTTCACAGTGTCCCATATTTCCTGGATATTTTGTGTTAGGGATTTGTTGAACTTAAGATTTTCTTTGGTTGATGATTCTATTACCTCTAGTGTATCTTCAACACCTGATAGTCTCTCTTGCATCTCTTATATTCTGTTGCTATGCTTGCATCTGTACTTACTGATTGTTTACCCAGCTTTTCTATTTCCAGCATCCCCTCAGTCTGTGTTTTCTTTATTGTCTCTATTTCTGCTGTCAAGTCTTGAACTGGTTTGTTTTCTTCACCAGTTTGGTTGTTTTTTTCTTGGCTTTCCTTGCTTTCTTTAAGACATTTGTCTATTCTCGCATTTTTTGGTTTGTCTTTTCCTACATTTCTTGCAATTTTTGTTTGTTTTTTCTTCCATTTCTTTAAGGGATTTTCTCATTTCCTTTTTGAGGGTCTCTATCATCTTCATAAAGTTGTTTTTAAGGTCATTCTCTTTTGCTTCATCTGCATTGGGATGTTCAGGTCTTGCTGGTGTGGAGTCCCTAGACTCTGGTGGTGTCATATTAGTCTTTCCATTGTTGAGTGTATTCTCATACTGTCTTCTTCCCATTCCTTCTTCCAGTGGGTGCAGGTGGGGTCTCTCCCTCTCCTGGTGGGTATGGGTCCAAGACCCTCTCCCAGTAGGTGTAGACAGGTCCAAGACTCTGATGGCTGCAGTCGCTGGATGGTTTGCATCTGCCCCCAGGTCTCTCTCATCTCATGATGGGTGCAGGAGGGTCCAAGACTGCAATGGTAGAAGACTCTGGATGGTTTGGCCTGCAGGCACAGCACTATGTACATGTGCAGCCCCCAGTTCAGGAGACTGAAAGGAGGGTGAGGGGAGGTGGACTAGAGAAAGTCCCACACTCACCTTTCCAGGTGGGTGCAGGTGGGTCTAAGACTGCGATGGCGGCAGACTCATTGTACACAACACTTTACCAATAATTTGGCTTTGAGTATTAGATTTGAGAACTCTACTGGCCTCCTAGTGACAGCTCTTGTTTCTGTGAAAGTAGATGCCCATTGGGCTACATGCCAGTTTTGCTTTCAGGTCTTGAGTGTCAGGTCAGCTCATGGACACTAGGCTGACTCTAATAGAGTGTGCCTCTCTCCCTCTGCTTCTGCCATTTTTTTTTCTTCTGAGAGGTACTATAGAGGAATTGCTACTGTGTGGCACATAGTAAGTGCCTCATTAAGTTTAGTACTTACTTTAGCTACACACGCACTAAAATTGGAAACACCCAGACAAGATTAACTTGATCCATAGTCGAGGATAACTACACAATGGAGTATGACTCAAATGAAAAAAAAAAAAAAAACAAAACGAACAATGGAATCTTGAAATTGGATGGAACAGACAAATGAATGGAACTAGATGAAACCATCCTGAGTGAGGTAACCCAGTCCCCAAAAGACAAACATGGTATGTACTCACTCATATATGGATATTATACATAGAACAAAGGATTACCAGTCTACAATCCACACCTCAGAGAAGCTAGGAAACAAGGAGGACTCTAAGAGAGACACACATGGTTTCCTGGAGAAAGGGAAAGGGACAAGAGCTCCCGAACATTGGGAGCACGGCAGGGGGTGGGGGCAGTAGGGAGGGAGGGAGGAGAAAAAGAAGGTGAGAAGAGGAGCGGTAGGAGACGTGGGGAACAGGAAGATTAAGTCAGGGGAAGATAAGAGGAGAGCAAGATAAGAGATACCATAATAGAGGGAGCCATTATAGGTTTAAAGAGAAATCTGGCACTAGGAAAATCCTGAGGAATCCACAAGTATGACCCCAACTAAGAATCTAATCAATAGTGGTGAGTTTACCTTAAATGCCCTTCCCCAATAATGAGATTGATGACTACCTTAAATGCTATCATATGGCCTTCATCCAGTAGCTGATGGAAGCAGAAGCAGAAATTCACAGCTAAACACTGAACTGAACTCTGGAATCCAGTTGTAGAGTGATGAGCAAAGTGGTCAAACCCAGGCTGGTGAAACCCACAGAAACAGCTAACCTGAACAAGAGGGAGCTCATGGACCCCAGACTGATAGCTGGGCAACCTGCATAAGACAGAACCAGTCACCCTGAATGCGGGTGTCAGTTAGGAGGCCTGGGCAGTCTATGGGGCCTCTGATAGTAGATAGTATTTATCATCAGTGTACTAATGGACTTTGGGAGCCCATTCCCCCATGGAGGAATACTCTCTCAGTCTAGATACACAGGGGAGGGCCTAGGCCCTGCTCCATATGATGTGACAAACTTGGTGATCCCCCAAGGGAGGCCTCACCCTCTCTGGGGAGTGGATAGGGGATGGGATGGGGGTTGGTGGGGGACTTGGAAGGATGGGAGTTAGAGGGAACTGGGATTGGTATGTAAAATAAGATTGATTCTAATTTAAATAAAAATTTATAAATTAAAAAAAAGTGTTGTGTACAGAGGACTCTGATTTAGTACTCTAAGTACCTGAGCCTCTTTGCAGTGATGCAAAACCCTGGGAATGACTGACAGTTTCCATGGTTACGGTGGTAAAGAGGGACTTTTCTTGTATTGGTTTGAATTGTCATTGAATCTGATTTCTTCTTGTCTTGATTTATTATTATATTTTTACAGTCACAAGTTTTATTTTTGTGGATCATTTTGTTCATTAAATATTTTTATTTTAAAGATTTTATTCTTTTATTTTATTTTCCCCCCTCTGTGTGTGTGTGTGTGTGTGTGTGTGTGTGTGTGTGTGTGTGTGTGTGTGTGTGTGTGTGTGTGTGCCCACAGAGGCCAAAAGATCTGCTGGAGCTGGATGGAGTTGATAAGGCTGTGAACTGCTTGGCCTGCATACTTGGAACCAGCCTCCGGTCTTCCACTAAGCCATCTTTCCAGCTCCTCACTTTGTTCTTATATAATATCTACAGAGTCATCAAGTCTTTCTAAATTAGTAATTTAGCATAGACAGTGTTAGGTTTCAGTGTGGAACTTTTAAGCAAGATCTGTTTTTTTTTTTTTTATTCTCTTCCCTGTCCCCTCCCTCTCTTTGTATCATTCTACCCCCTACCCCACCCCATAGCCCCTCTTCTGCTTCATGCCACCCCTACTTATTGAAATACAGGCAGACATCGTGAGCTGGGATCCACAGATGAGACATGTGGATCTTGTCTTTTTAAGTCTGGGTCATCTTGCTCAATATAATACCTCGAAGCTTCATCCATTTCCCTGAAAATTTTGTGATGTCAGTTTTGTTTTTTTTCATGTCTCAACAAAATCCCACAGTGCCCGTGCACCATGCTTTCACTATCCATTTCCCACCGATGACCATCTCAGTTGGTTCCACTGCCTTGCTATGGCGATAGGGAAGCAGTGAACATCTCTGTTTCAGATGACCACGCTGGCATTTCAGAATAATGCTGCATTCTAGGAATTATCTGCCCGGCTTAGAAGAGGAGGCTGCAAAAAGACTAAAGCGTTCATTAATGCTCATAGGTTGTACACAGCAGGAAGGAAGTAAAAAGGTTGTGCTCTTTCCATGGTCACCCTGATGGATGTGCTAAGTACTCTCGTTTCCACACCCCTCACCTCCACTCATTTGGATGAATAGAACCCTATTAATCACTGATACGCCAATTGCATTTCATCAGCATCAAAAAACTGCATTTGGTAGCAGGAACTTGAGTATTTATAAACTGTTAATTTGACATGTATCTTTTGCTATACTGATTTTGGATGTAATGTTTTTTGCTTTGTTCATGACAGAAATCTATATTTAAGGGGCCCAAATGTATACTAAATAAATTGCTGTAGGTGAAGTGGTTTCAGATAGAACAAAAACAAACCTTCGACCTTGGAATCTCTTCCAGGCATTCTGTAGAAGCTCGATGAACTTGGAACACTTGGATGTCTCCCACTGTTCCCAGCTGTCAGATGACATTATAAAAGCAGTAGCCATTTTCTGCACTCAAATTACATCTCTCAACATCGCAGGATGTCCCAAGGTATGCATGGCAGGTGGAGCTTAGACAAGTCAAAGGGCCTCGCTGACAGTGAAGCCAGTGAAGTCAGGGGTTGGACTTGACCTAGAACTGCATTTGTCTCTGCCGTGGCTGGTGGAACCGCTGGGAGCTTTTTCCCATCTCCAAATTGGAAATAGCTCCAACATTTTATTTGTTCCAAAGTAGAATTTTAAAATGTCCAAAACATTATCCTCATGCAAACATAATTAATTACATGCCAGAGATTCATTTAATTCATTAATGAGAGAATCAGCAAAATCATAAACTCATGGCACACAGCATTAGAAAAAACTGAGTAGGAACTGAAGAAAAAATGTAGGATTATGGGTCTCAGGTTAGATATATTGGTTAATATCCTACAGAGCAATGGAGCCAAACCTTGGGTTAGAGTTTCTACTAGACAGAAACAGTTTGCATGTCTCCTGGACTAAAAAATGAATACTGTCTGTTAACACATAGCTTCACTGAGTTTGGGCCTTAGTAAACAGCAAACAGCATGTGAAGTAAAGAGTTAAGTCTCTAGACATGCCCAGCTGGGTAGTTAGATATGTCCCTATGTTCCAACAAAAGGGCATGGAGTCATCTTCAGTCTTAATTTGAGTGTCTGACAACTTTCCTGACACTTACTCAGGAAACCATGATCATTATAAACTCTGACTCTACAAGTGCTGTGGGGGAAGTGAAACAGCCAGACCATCAGAAAACACAAATCGCTGGTACTTAATACTTATTTTTTTCAGGTTTTTTTCTGTGTACAAAAAGGTCAAAAATGGTGACAGAAGGTTGGTGTTTTGTTTACTTTAAAAGATGGACTACTACTTTCAAAGTACAATATAACCTACTCTCTTTTGTCTTATAGAAACCTGAGTCTGGGTTAATATGGCAGATCAAATATACACATATAATTTCCCTTGAAACCCTAATCACAATTGCTGCTGAACCGTGAGGGCCCATTTGGAAAAGAAAAGCAGGAAAGGAAACAAGCAACAAAATTGTGGAAACTTGAAAATAGATGAATAAATTTAGGTGATCAGGGACAGCTCTGAGCCCCATGCCAGGGCAGAGAAGGTTGGGTACATTTGGCCCATACAATGGGCTTTCAGCTCGGCAGCCCCACAGACTTCTGAAGGGACTGTGTTGTGAGGGCACTAAGGTAAAGTCCTAGTTAGGCATTCTAGAGGAGCAGAGGCCCAGGTCTCCTGTGCTCACACCTCTGGGTGTATCTCCCCACCCAAACCAGAAGCACAGACATTCATATTCTCAGTCCAGTTTTCTCAACCCTGGCAGTCCTGAAGCCCCAAACAAGACAGTTCTTTGCCAGAAGGGTGAGTTATGCTGTCACCACGGGATAGCTAACACCCTTGCCCTACTCTAGGCACTGGGCCCCTAGGATCTGGCCCCCTGTATTTCCATCTTGAAAACCAAGAATCTCTCTGGATACTGCCAAATGTCCCCTGGAGAGCAAAATCGCCATTGTCTAGAGATAGTAAAGCAGAGGAGGGTTTCTGGGCAGGGAAATGCCACATTTAACTGTGAGTTTGGGGACAAAAGGGAAAGGGAAAATGGGGCTCCTGAACACAGAGAGCAGACAACTGGCACTTTTCCTTCTTACTCTGCATCCAGAATGTGCCTCAGGCAGGAGATAGAGGTCTCCTGCCAGCCGCGGGGAAAGATTGGAAACTCTCACACACCCTCTTAGATCACCCTCCACTCAGAGGCTAGCCCTCCACTGCTAACCACAAATGGCCAGCCAAGGATTACCCGATCAACAAGGGAGTCTATAAACAGAAGATTAAAAATCCAAACACATTATCAGGGAGAACCTGGAGTTGATAAAATAGGCAGAAGGAAGAGAACAGAAATCTTAAAAATGCTTGGGAATCACAAGCTGTTAAAAGCTTCTTCTGCTATGCATGCCCACTGGTTTTTACTGGAACAGTGTCACCCTGGGCTCAGGAGCTGTGTGCGCACCCCTGCTGGGCTATGGATTCAGCTGCTCTCCTGTTGAACTCCAGGTGATTCGGGAACCTCCTGAATCTTCCACACTAATGTATCAGATACAGAGGGGGAGGGCAAAGCCAGGTCAAACTAAAGCCAGAAAGTTTGTAGGAAAACTTTTTTTTTTAAAGAAGGGTAAGTAGCCCAGGCTAGCCTGGAACTTACCAGTAAGACCAGGCTGTCCCTGAACTAGACACAATTCTCCTGCCTCAGTCTTCCTAGTGCTAAGATTACAGGTGTGCACCACCATGCCCAGCTACAAGATACAAGAGAAAGTGGATGTTTTTCTGGTCCATGTCACCTGGTTCTGGAAGTGAGCCATGTCAAGAAGTTTGCACAGTAGCTACAGTGGCCACCTGATTCTGCATGGTGACCATGAGCTCAGCTCACTGTGAACTATTCTGACTAAGGGAGGCTTTCCAGTGGCTCTACTAACAAAGGAAGAGAAGTAGCCCTGCATGAAGAAAAGGCTCTAAAGAGCACAGAAAGAGAGGAGGATTCCTTTTTTAAAGAAAGAGAATCTCTCTCTAAACCAGGTCCTTTGCACCTAGAGATCTGACATGAATGCATGAGCATGAAATGCATCAGTCCATACTTAACTCATGGGAAGAAAGGGAAGTGGAGAAGATCCACAGAAGAAATTGGGTCTGGCTCTCTGCTCCAGGTAGTGCTAGTTAAGTCACATATGTGCCTTGATTCAGAAAAGGGAGGAATACTTATTTGGGCCAATCTGAATGGTCCTTACTTGCTTCACTTTGCCTAATTTATTCTACTTGCATGGCTTTTGAGTGGCCACAGGTGAATTTTGATATCTGTTTTACCTGTCTCTGGGAAGGCTAGCTTTTTCCAGCAGCCTCCAGGTCAGTCAGTAGTGCTGGGCCCTCATCTCTGTAGCACTGAGATACCAGTCAAGGAAAGAAAATGCCTGAGACCAGGAATCAAGTTGGTTGCCATGGGCTCAATGTAAACGCCTTAGCCGTGTTCTTAGCAATAAGATTCTGTTGTCACCTTTGATGATCATGACAGTGGCTTGAGGTAGGAGCTAGTAATTACAAAGGGAGAATAAGGGGAAAAGAGAGAAATCAATGACAACAATGAAATATTTACACAATTCATCTTTGAGGGAAAAAAATCTCAAGTAGGTAAGGGGTAATGAAGTATGATTTGCAGATAGATAGGAAAGGACAAACAAGGTCAGTCCTCCACCAAGTCCAGGAGAGCTGCCATAGTGGAGAGTCTCCACCAGACATTTCCCTCACACTGTAGCCAGGGGACTCCAGAGAGCAGCAACTGAGCTTCGACCACAAGTTTTATACCCAAGGGGCAAAATGACATGCTAAATCACTGAGAGGCATCGTGTTTGCAGCAGGTCTGGAGTATAACTCAGGATGTCCAACCAGTCCCTCAGCTCAAGATGCTGTACTCCAATAGTCTTGTTATGTATGCTTTTAGAGCTAACCATGAGAAAAAGAAGGGACCTGGATGAATGCAACACCAACTGGGAGGCCGCTAGGCATGTGAGTACAGCAGAGAAGCTTGGGTTGAATGTGGGATGCCCCCTGCAGGATTGTGCATTTGAACACTTTGTCCCTAGTTGGTAGCACTGTTTCAGAAAGTTATGGAACCTTTAGGAAGTGGAATCTTGGAAATTCTTTCAGTTTAGAGATTTCAACATGGTCACAAAGTCAGTTAGAGGTTTTAGAATGGTCACAAAAATGATCAATGGATTTTTTTTAAAACCATATATCAGCATGGGATGCCTGACATATGATGTTGGATAATGTATATAATCTGTTACTATGCAAGCAATCACCCTTCCCATAATCGAAAGCTTAAACAACTCACAGCTTTTTAAACTTTAAAAAAGATTTTAGTTTGGATTATGTGCATGTATGTGTCAGTGTGTCAGCATGTGCACTTGAGTACAGTGCCCACAGAGGTCAAGTCTAGTGGATTCCCACTAGAGCTAGAGTTACAGGCAGTTATTAGCAGCCTGGTATGGGTGCTGGGAACCAAACTCAGGTCCTTTGCAAGAGTGGTACACACCCTCCACCCCCATACATCTCTCCAGCTCAGATGGCTCCCATTTTATTTGCTCATCATTTAATGGGCCAGCAATTTGGGCTGGTGTCAGTTGGGGGTCTCCTACTAGAGGCTCTACAGGGTTGTCCATGGAGCCAGCCACATGCTGGCTCCTCTCAGAGCTGCTTGCAGATGAGTCCTCAGTTGAGAGGGAGGTCTTTGATTGGACATGGTATTGCCCTTCCATGGGCTGCTTCTAGGCCAGCAACGCATCCCAAGAACCAATAGCTCAAGCAGATGGTTGGTGGTAGTGTTATTGAGCATGTTGAAACCTTTTTCAAATTTCTCAGAACTTAAGATATGCTGTAGAATGTTCAAAAGTAGTTATGTTTTAAGGTAACATATTTGTAATTGTTTCTCCATCACTAATTTTTAAGGTAACGTGCTTATGCTTCTTCCAAAATAGGAAATAAATTTAAAGACACCAAGAGTTTTCCAGAGACTCTAAGGGAGATGGGTTGGAAATAACAATCTCTCTAGTGAGACAAGGCCAGGAACTTGTATCTGAGAGTTGGGAATACTAGCCAACTCATCTCCACCCCCAGTTTCCAGCCCTTGAGTCATAACCTCCCCCCCAGGCATAACCTCCATATTAGACACATGGAACTTCCAAACTACAGATGAGGGCTCCTTTTCGGGACTCCAGGTCAAACCCTTCAACTCTAAAGCTCACCTGCCTGGACCATCCCATCACTGATCCTATAAAACTGATGGTTTCTGTTTTCAATGATACCAGGTCCATGGAGACTCACACAGCGTGGCAAGGGAGTCTAAGGGATTTTCGTGAGAACAAGTTACAATTCTGAGCCTTGTTTCCAAGCATGTTCCAGAAACAGGGAATGCCTAGACAATGACAACATCTATTCCCCTGCCCCAATACTTAAAAAGTATGCATTTCAAACCAAAGGATTTTTCTGCATAATTCTCTTAACTTTATGTTAAAAACAATGAGCTAAGCCTCATAGTGTATGTTTTTTTTTAAAGTTCATATATAAAGTAGGAAATTAAATCCAGTTGGAAAATTCCTTTGGGGAGAGTAATCTATTTACTCTGCAGCAAGTTTCAGTTCATCCATAAATCAAAAGTCAAGTCAGTGAAATAAACTAGCAACGGGGCTGAATTACCTCTGCAGGAGATCTGGACAGACTTGCAGAATGGTGGAACATTGGCCAAGATTGGTCTGAGCGGGACTTGCCCTGTCTGTGGCTTCTACCTATCTCCCTCTTGTCTCAAGCCTACTGCTATCCTTCCTGAACTGGGCCACTTATTCTTATATGACCTATCGGAGATGTTCGGCTCCTTCTCATGGAAACCCTATGCTGTATGGAGATGGTCTTTGGGGCATGTATGTTAGTAGCTTTGCAATGTGATGTTATTAGGCATACTTTTCCAAATTGGTAAAGCTTTACAGAGGACTTCAAGCATGGACAGCCCCATTGCTGTAGCATTTCCTGAGTTCCTCACAATGACACAATATGTATTAATTACTAAAGAAAAGGTGACTGTTTCTCATCCAGACCAGAGGATGCTTAAGTGAAAAAGAACAATGAAATCACGAATCCTCTGGTGTCACTTGAGGCAGGTATTTTCCTCTTCCATCTTATTTGAAAGTAATTAAACCACAGACTTGGCTTATCATGGGATAAACTTGGTGAAAGAAAGCCTGACAGGGTAAGAAGATGTCATGAAAGGGATGCTGCAATTATGGGATCATGTCCGTATAAGAAGCAGCAGAGGCTGGAGTTCTCTATGCCACTAACAGCATGATACGAGGCAGACATCTGCAAATCTGTACCTCACCATATGTGTAGCCATCTTGTTCTTGGATTTCCCAGGCTTCAGAATGTTAAGAAATAGGTGCTTGATGTATGAGTTACCTAATCTACCATATGTAAGTACAGCACCCTAAATTAAAATACTGCTCCCCTGTGAGACAGAGTTGCTCAATAACTGTTACTTACTTTGGCTGCGTGTGCAGATTACTGATGGAGGGTTGGAGACATTATCTGCAAAGTGCCATTATCTGCACATTTTGGATATCTCTGGCTGTATCCTACTTACAGACCAGATCCTTCAGGACCTTCGAGTTGGCTGCAAACAACTCCGGATCCTCAAGATGCAATTCTGCAAGTCCATCTCTGTGTAAGTAGGCAGTTAGATATGAAGGCCTTGGAAATGCCAGGATAGCACGGCATGTGGCTATGCCATTCGTAACCTGTAACCATTTGTATTTTCACTAATTGAAACCAAACCAACATTCTGAGTTGAACCTGGGATGCCCTTCTAAAATTAACTTCATAGTTTTAGATTCCTTTCATAGAGGCCTTTCACTTTCAGCACCTTCCTCCCTATGGTCAAGTAGGCAACCAAATTCTGCCCCTTGTCACCTAGCTCTAGCTCTGCCACTGAACTGTGGTCCACTCAGTCTACCTCCCTGAGAAAAGCAGCCCACTCACCCCAGACTGGAAGAGCCTGTGAGCAGGGGAAGCGGGCCTCCTTCTGAAGCCTCACTGCTCACTACTGAGACCACAGACATACTAATTAGTTCTTTCACTGAAGCTGCTTGTGGGTGGAAGGGTGAAACAGCTGGGGTAAGTGGTACTGGAAGCCAAAAAAAAAAAAAAAAAAACAGCAAAGAGAAATGCATATTCCACCGTGCACTTCCTATGCTGTGGATAAACACTTGGCTTACTATCGCTCTTTTCCTGTGACACTGCCTGCCACAGCAGTGACCAAACCCAGCCCACTTCTCTGTACTGGGTCAGCAGCAACTTCCTTCTCAGGATTTTTCTTAGTCCCCTACTATTAAGTTTTTAATACCATAATTTTTACAGACCCTCTTGTCATGTGACAAGATGGATAGCTAATATATTGCACAATGCACTCATAACTTTTACAGTCTAAAACTTTTAAAAATTCAAGGACCACTAAATTTACTCTAGCTTGTAGCTGAATGAAGAACCGTATTAACAGCCCACATGTTACACCTTCCCAAACTGAGCAATGAGTACTTAGCTTCATATCAACTAGTCACAATTCTTTAAAACCAGTGCTTTCAGAAACCACAGGTAACATATAAGTTGGTCAACTTTCAAGTCCTTTGCTACCTAAACATGCATAACCTTTCCCTGAAAGTCAAGGACACCGCTGTCTTGGAATATAGTGTCCTTGTCTCGAGTCAATGCCAGCAGCCTTGGGCGTTTTTCTTCATTATTTTAGTTTTCACTGTAGAATACTTAGTTTTCATTATAAATGAAAACTAGTTTTCATCTTACCTACCTAGTGAAGTTTATTCCTAGGCTGTGTGTGTGTGCACATACCTGCACACATGTGCATGTGTGGTTTGGATTTTTTATTTTTAGTTATCATGAATGAGATCATTCTCTAATTATATATATATATATATATATATTTATATATATATATATATATATATACACACTCCTGGGCTTTGGATGTTGATTTTTGGTAACTGGATATTTTACTGGAAGTGTTTTAGATTTAAGAGTTTTTGAGAAGAGTCACTAGTGTCTTTTAGTGCATGGTCATATTGTCTACAGATAATTTGATTCTCCTTTTGTCTTTGTATTCCTTTCATCTCTTTTTCTTGCCTTATTGTTTTGGCTAAGAATATAAACATA